>NC_090398.1:13724935-14064935 GCF_036365525.1 Heterodontus francisci | reverse complement strand
TTGGAGGGTCAGTACTGAGGGAGCGCAGCACTGTCGGAGAGTCTGTACTGAGGGAGTGCTGCACTGTAGAGGGTCAGTACTGAGGGAGTGCTGCACCTTCGGAGGGTCAGTACTGAGGGAGTGCTGTACTGTCGGAGGGTCAGTACTGAGGGCGTGCTGCACTTTCGGAGGATCAGTACTGAGGGAGTGCTGCACTGTAAAAGGTCAATACTGAGGGAATGCTGCACTTTCGGAGGGTCAGTACTGAGGGAGCGCTGCACTGTCGGAGGGTCAGTACTGAGGGAATGCTGCACTGTCGGAGGGTCAGTACTGAGGGAGTGCTGCACTGTCAGAGGGTCTGTACTGAGGGAGTGCTGCACTGTTAGAGGGTCAGTACTGAGCGAGCGCTGCACTGTTGGAGGGTCAGTACTGAGGGAGCACAGCACAGTCAGAGGGTCAGTACTGAGGGAGCACTGCACAGTCGGAGGGTCAGTACTGAGGGAGCACTACACTGTCCGAGGGTCAGTACTGAGTGAGTGCTGCACGTTCGGAGGGTCAGTACTGAGGGAGCACTGCACTGTCAGAGGGTCAGTACTGAGGGAGTGCTGCACTGTCGGAGGGTCAGTACTGAGGGAGTGCTGCACAGTTGGAGGGTCAGTACTGAGGGAGTGCTGCACAGTCGGAGGGTCAGTACTGAGGGAGTGCTGCACTGTCAGAGGGTCAGTACTGAGGGAGTGCTGCACTGTCGGAGGGTCAGTACTGAGGGAATGCTGCACTGTCGGAGGGTCAGTATTGAGGGAGTGCTGCACTGTCGGAGGGTCAGTATTGAGGGAGTGCTGCACTGTCGGAGGATCAGTTCTTTGGGAATGCTGCACAGTCGGAGGGTCAGTACTGAGGGAGTGCTGCACAGTCGGAGGGTCAGTACTGAGGGAGTGCTGCACTGTCAGAGGGTCAGTACTGAGGGAGTGCTGCACAGTCGGAGGGTCAGTACTGAGGGAGTGCTGCACTGTCAGATAGTCAGTACTGCGGGAGTGCTGCACAGTCGGAGGGTCAGTACTGAGGGAGTGCTGCACAGTCGTAGGGTCAGTACTGAGGGAGTGCTGCACAGTCGGAGGGTCAGCACTGAGGGAGTGCTGCACAGTCGGAGGGTCAGTACTGAGGGAGTGCTGCACAGTCGGAGGGTCAGTACTGGGGGAGTGCTGCACAGTCGTAGGGTCAGTACTGAGGGAGTGCTGCACCATCAGAGGGTCAGTACTGAGGGAGTGCTGCACAGTCGGAGGGTCAGTATTGAGGGAGTGCTGCACCGTCAGAGTGTTAATACTGAGGGAGCGCTGCACTGTCGGAGGAACAGTTCTTAGGGAGTGCTGCACTGTCGGAGGGTCAGTATTGAGGGAGTGCTGCACTGTGGGAGGGTCAGTATTGAGGGAGTGCTGCACTGTGGGAGGGTCAGTATTGAGGGAGTGCTGCACTGTCAGAACGTCAGTACTGTGGGAGCGCTGCAATGTCGGAGGATCAGTTCTTAGGGAGTGCTGCACAGTCGGAGGGTCAGTACTGAGGGAGTGCTGCACAGTCGGAGGGTCAGTACTGAGGGAGTGCTGCACAGTCGGAGTGTCAGTACTGAGGGAGTGCTGCTCTGTCGGAGGGTCAGTACTGAGGGAGTGCTGCACCGTCAGAGGGTCAGTACTGAGGGAGTGCTGCACAGTCGGAGGGTCAGTACTGAGGGAGTGCTGCACCATCAGAGGGTCAGTACTGAGGGAGTGCTGCACAGTCGGAGGGTCAGTATTGAGGGAGTGCTGCACCGTCAGAGTGTTAATACTGAGGGAGCGCTGCACTGTCGGAGGAACAGTACTGAGGGAATGCTGCACTGTCGGAGGGTCAGTACTGAGGGAGTGCTGCACTGTCGGGGAGTCTGTACTGAGGGAGGGCTGCACTGTCGGAGGGTCATTACTGAGGGAGTGCTGCACTTTCGGAGGATCAGTACTGAGGGAGTGCTGCACTGTAGAGGGTCAATACTGAGGGAGTGCTGCACTTTCGGAGGGTCAGTACTGAGGGAGTGCAGCAATGCCCGTGGGTCAGAATTGAGTGAGTGCTGCACTGTCGGAGGGTCAGTACTGAGGGAGCGCTGCACTGTCGGAGGGTCAGTAATGAGGGAGTGCTGTACTGTCAGAGGGTCAGTACTGAGGGAGTGCTGCACTGTTAGAGGGTCAGTACCGAGGGAGCGCTGCACTGTCGGAGGGTCAGTAATGAGGGACTGCTGTACTGTCAGAGGGTCAGTACTGAAGGTATACTGCACTGTCGGAGGGTCAGTACTGAGGGAGCGCTGCACTGTCGGAGGGTCAGTACTGAGGGAGCGCTGCACTGTCGGAGGGTCAGTAATGAGGGAGTGCTGTACTGTCAGAGGGTCAGTACTGAAGGAATGCTGCACTGTCGGAGGGTCAGTACTGAGGGAGCGCTGCACTGTCGGAGGGTCAGTAATGAGGGAGTGCTGCACTGTCGGAGGGTCAGTACTGAGGGAGTGCTGCACTGTCGGAGGGTCAGTACTGAGGGAGCGCTGCACTGTCGGAGGGTCAGTCATGAGGGAGTGCTGTACTGTCAGAGGGTCAGTACTGAAGGAATGCTGCACTGTCGGAGGGTCAGTACTGAGGGAGCGCTGCACTGTCGGAGGGTCAGTACTGAGGGAATGCTGCACTGTCGGAGGGTCAGCACTGAGGGAGCGCTGCACTGTCGGAGGGTCAGTAATGAGGGAGTGCTGCACTGTCAGAGGGTCAGTACTGAGGGAGTGCTGCACTGTCAGAGGGTCAGTACTGAGGGAGCGCTGCACTGTCGGAGGGTCAGTACTGAGGGAGTGCTGCACTGTTAGAGGGTCAGTACTGAGGGAGCGCTGCACTGTTGGAGGGTCAGTACTGAGGGAGAACTGCACAGTCGAAGGGTCAGTACTGAGGGAGCACTGCACAGTCGGAGGGTCATACTGAGGGAGCACTGCACTGTCCGAGGGACAGTACTGAGCGAGTGCTGTACTGTCAGAGGGTCATTAATGAGGGAATGCTGCACTGTCGGAGGGTCAGTACTGAGGGAGTGCTGCACAGTCGGAGGGTCAGTACTGAGGGAGTGCTGCACAGTCGGAGGCTCAGTACTGAGGGAGTGCTGCACTGTCAGAGGGTCAGTACTGCGGGAGTGCTGAACAGTCGGAGGGTCAGTACTGAGGGAGTGCTGCACAGTCGTAGGGTCAGTACTGAGGGAGTGCTGCACAGTCGGAGGGTCAGTACTGAGGGAGTGCTGCACAGTCGGAGGGTCAGTACTGAGGGAGTGCTGCACAGTCGGAGGGTCAGTACTGAGAGAGTGCTGCACAGTCGTAGGGTCAGTACTGAGGGAGTGCTGCACTGTCAGAGGGTCAGTACTGTGGGAGCGCTGCACTGTCGGAGGATCAGTTCTTAGGGAGTGCTGCACTGTCGGAGGGTCAGTATTGAGGGAGTGCTGCACTGTGGGAGGGTCAGTATTGAGGGAGTGCTGCACTGTCAGAACGTCAGTACTGTGGGAGCGCTGCAATGTCGGAGGATCAGTTCTTAGGGAGTGCTGCACAGTCGGAGGGTCAGTACTGAGGGAGTGCTGCACAGTCGGAGGGTCAGTACTGAGGGAGTGCTGCACAGTCGGAGTGTCAGTACTGAGGGAGTGCTGCTCTGTCGCAGGGTCAGTACTGAGGGAGTGCTGCACCGTCAGAGGGTCAGTACTGCGGGAGTGCTGCACAGTCGGAGGGTCAGTACTGAGGGAGTGCTGCACCATCAGAGGGTCAGTACTAAGGGAGTGCTGCACAGTCGGAGGGTCAGTATTGAGGGAGTGCTGCACCGTCAGAGTGTCAGTACTGAGGGAGCGCTGCACTGTCGGAGGAACAGTACTGAGGGAATGCTGCACTGTCGGAGGGTCAGTACTGAGGGAGTGCTGCACTGTCGGGGAGTCAGTACTGAGGGAGGGCTGCACTGTCGGAGGGTCATTACTGAGGGAATGCTGCACTGTCGGAGGGTCAGTACTGAGGGAGTGCTGCACTGTTGGAGGGTCAGTACTGAGGGAGTGCTGCACTGTTGGAGGGTCAGTACTGAGGGAGCGCTGCACCGTCGGAGGGTCAGTACTGAGGGAGTGCTGCACTGTCGGTGGGTCATTACTGAGGGAGTGCTGCACTTTCGGAGGATCAGTACTGAGGTAGTGCTGCAATGTAGAGGGTCAATACTGAGGGAGTGCTGCACTTTCGGAGGGTCAGTACTGAGGGAGTGCAGCACTGTCGGTGGGTCAGTATTGAGGGAGTGCTGCACTGTCGGAGCGTCAGTACTGAGGGAGCGCTGCACTGTCGGAGGGTCAGTAATGAGGGAGTGCTGTACTGTCAGAGGGTCAGTACTGAGGGAGTGCTGCACTGTTAGAGGGTCAGTACTGAGGGAGCGCTGCACAGTCGGAGGGTCAGTAATGAGGGAGTGCTGTACTGTCAGAGGGTCAGTACTGAAGGAATACTGCACTGTCGGAGGGCCAGTACTGAGGGAGCGCTGCACTGTCGGAGGGTCAGTACTGAGGGAGCGCTGCACTGTCGGAGGGTCAGTAATGTGGGAGTGCTGTACTGTCAGAGGGTCAGTACTGAAGGAATGCTGCACTGTCGGAGGGTCAGTATTGAGGGAGCGCTGCACTGTCGGAGGGTCAGTAATGAGGGAGTGCTGCACTGTCGGAGGGTCAGTAATGTGGGAGTGCTGTACTGTCAGAGGGTCAGTACTGAAGGAATGCTGCACTGTCGGAGGGTCAGTATTGAGGGAGCGCTGCACTGTCGGAGGGTCAGTAATGAGGGAGTGCTGCACTGTCGGAGGGTCAGTACTGAGGGAGTGCTGCACTGTCGGAGGGTCAGCACTGAGGGAGCGCTGCACTGTCGGAGGGTCAGTACTGAGGGAATGCTGCACTGTCGGAGGGTCAGTACTGAGGGAGTGCTGCACTGTCGGAGGGTCAGTAATGTGGGAGTGCTGTACTGTCAGAGGGTCAGTACTGAAGGAATGCTGCACTGTCGGAGGGTCAGTATTGAGGGAGCGCTGCACTGTCGGAGGGTCAGTAATGAGGGAGTGCTGCACTGTCGGAGGGTCAGTACTGAGAGGGTGCTGCACTGTCGGAGGGTCAGCACTGAGGGAGCGCTGCACTGTCGGAGGGTCAGTACTGAGGGAATGCTGCACTGTCGGAGGGTCAGCACTGAGGGAGTGCTGCACTGTTGGAGGGTCAGTACTGAAGGAATGCTGCACTGTCGGAGGGTCAGTACTGAGGGAGCGCTGCACTGTCGGAGGGTCGGTACTGAGGGAATGCTGCACTGTCGGAGGGTCAGCACTGAGGGAGCGCTGCACTGTCGGAGGGTCAGTCCTGAGGGAATGCTGCACTGCCGGAGGGTCAGTAATGAGGTAGTGCTCTACTGTCAGAGGGTCAGTACTGAGGGAGTGCTGCACTGTTAGAGGGTCAGTACTGAGGGAGCGCTGCACTGTTGGAGAGTCAGTACTGAGGGAGAACTGCACAGTCAAAGGGTCAGTACTGAGGGAGCACTGCACAGTCGGAGGGTCAGTACTGAGGGAGCACTGCACTGTCCGAGGGTCAGTACTGAGGGAGTGCTGTAATGTCAGAGGGTCAGTACTGAGGGAGTGCTGCACTGTCGGAGGGTCAGTACTGAGGGAGCGCTGCACTGTCGGAGGAACAGTACTGAGGGAATGCTGCACTGTCGGAGGGTCAGTACCGAGGGAGTGCTGCACTTTCGGGGGGTCAGTACTGAGGGAGTGCTGCACTGTCGGAGGGTCATTACTGAGGGAACGCTGCACTTTCGAAGGGTCAGTACTGAGGGAGCACTGCACTGTCGGAGGGTCAGTACTGAGGGAATGCTGCACTGTCGGAGGGTCAGCACTGAGGGAGCGCTGCACTGTCGGAGGGTCAGTAATGAGGGAGTGCTGCACTGTCGGAGGGTCAGTACTGAGGGAGTGCTGCACTGTCGGAGGGTCAGTACTGAGGGAGCGCTGCACTGTCGGAGGGTCAGTACTGAGGGAGTGCTGCACTGTTAGAGGGTCAGTACTGAGGAAGCGCTGCACTGTTGGAGGGTCAGTACTGAGGGAGAACTGCACAGTCGAAGGGTCAGTACTGAGGGAGCACTGCACAGTCGGAGGGTCATACTGAGGGAGCACTGCACTGTCCGAGGGACAGTACTGAGCGAGTGCTGTACTGTCAGAGGGTCATTAATGAGGGAATGCTGCACTGTCGGAGGGTCAGTACTGAGGGAGTGCTGCACAGTCGGAGGGTCAGTACTGAGGGAGTGCTGCACAGTCGGAGGCTCAGTACTGAGGGAGTGCTGCACTGTCAGAGGGTCAGTACTGCGGGAGTGTTGAACAGTCGGAGGGTCAGTACTGCGGGAGTGTTGAACAGTCGGAGGGTCAGTACTGAGGGAGTGCTGCACAGTCGTAGGGTCAGTACTGAGGGAGTGCTGCACAGTCGGAGGGTCAGTACTGAGGGAGTGCTGCACAGTCGGAGGGTCAGTACTGAGGGAGTGCTGCACAGTCGGAGGGTCAGTACTGAGAGAGTGCTGCACAGTCGTAGGTTCAGTACTGAGGGAGTGCTGCACTGTCAGAGGGTCAGTACTGTGGGAGCGCTGCACTGTCGGAGGATCAGTTCTTAGGGAGTGCTGCACAGTCGGAGGGTCAGTACTGAGGGAGTGCTGCACAGTCGGAGGGTCAGTACTGAGGGAGTGCTGCACAGTCGGAGTGTCAGTACTGAGGGAGTGCTGCTCTGTCGCAGGGTCAGTACTGAGGGAGTGCTGCACCGTCAGAGGGTCAGTACTGCGGGAGTGCTGCACAGTCGGAGGGTCAGTACTGAGGGAGTGCTGCACCATCAGAGGGTCAGTACTAAGGGAGTGCTGCACAGTCGGAGGGTCAGTATTGAGGGAGTGCTGCACCGTCAGAGTGTCAGTACTGAGGGAGCGCTGCACTTTCGGAGGATCAGTACTGAGGGAGTGCTGCAATGTAGAGGGTCAATACTGAGGGAGTGCTGCACTTTCGGAGGGTCAGTACTGAGGGAGTGCAGCACTGTCGGTGGGTCAGTATTGAGGGAGTGCTGCACTGTCGGAGGGTCAGTACTGAGGGAGCGCTGCACTGTCGGAGGGTCAGTAATGAGGGAGTGCTGTACTGTCAGAGGGTCAGTACTGAGGGAGTGCTGCACTGTTAGAGGGTCAGTACTGAGGGAGCGCTGCACAGTCGGAGGGTCAGTAATGAGGGAGTGCTGCACTGTCAGAGGGTCAGTACTGAAGGAATACTGCACTGTCGGAGGGCCAGTACTGAGGGAGCGCTGCACTGTCGGAGGGTCAGTACTGAGGGAGCGCTGCACTGTCGGAGGGTCAGTAATGTGGGAGTGCTGTACTGTCAGAGGGTCAGTACTGAAGGAATGCTGCACTGTCGGAGGGTCAGTATTGAGGGAGCGCTGCACTGTCGGAGGGTCAGTAATGAGGGAGAGCTGCACTGTCGGAGGGTCAGTACTGAGGGAGTGCTGCACTGTCGGAGGGTCAGTACTGAGGGAGCGCTGCACTGTCGGAGGGTCAGTAATGAGGGAGTGCTGTACTGTCAGAGGGTCAGTACTGAAGGAATGCTGCACTGTCGGAGGGTCAGTACTGAGGGAGCGCTGCACTGTCGGAGGGTCGGTACTGAGGGAATGCTGCACTGTCGGAGGGTCAGCACTGAGGGAGCGCTGCACTGTCGGAGGGTCAGTACTGAGGGAATGCTGCACTGTCGGAGGGTCAGTACTGAGGGAGTGCTGCACTGTTGGAGGGTCAGTACTGAAGGAATGCTGCACTGTCGGAGGGTCAGTACTGAGGGAGCGCTGCACTGTCGGAGGGTCGGTACTGAGGGAATGCTGCACTGTCGGAGGGTCAGCACTGAGGGAGCGCTGCACTGTCGGAGGGTTAGTCCTGAGGGAATGCTGCACTGTCGGAGGGTCAGTAATGAGGTAGTGCTCTACTGTCAGAGGGTCAGTACTGAGGGAGTGCTGCACTGTTAGAGGGTCAGTACTGAGGGAGCGCTGCACTGTTGGAGAGTCAGTACTGAGGGAGAACTGCACAGTCAAAGGGTCAGTACTGAGGGAGCACTGCACAGTCGGAGGGTCAGTACTGAGGGAGCACTGCACTGTCCGAGGGTCAGTACTGAGGGAGTGCTGTAATGTCAGAGGGTCAGTACTGAGGGAGTGCTGCACTGTCGGAGGGTCAGTACTGAGGGAGCGCTGCACTGTCGGAGGAACAGTACTGAGGGAATGCTGCACTGTCGGAGGGTCAGTACCGAGGGAGTGCTGCACTTTCGGGGGGTCAGTACTGAGGGAGTGCTGCACTGTCGGAGGGTCATTACTGAGGGAACGCTGCACTTTCGGAGGGTCAGTACTGAGGGAGCACTGCACTGTTGGAGGGTCAGTACTGAGGGAGTGCTGCACTGTTGGAGGGTCAGTACTGAGGGAGCGCTGCACCGTCGGAGGGTCAGTACTGAGGGAGTGCTGCACTGTAGAGTGTCAGTACTGAGGGAGTGCTGCACTTTCGGAGGATCAGTACTGAGGGAGTGCTGTACTGCCGGAGGGTCAGTACTGAGGGCGTGCTGCACTTTCGGAGGATCAGTACTGAGGGAGTGCTGCACTGTAGAAGGTCAATACTGAGGGAGTGCTGCACTTTCGGAGGGTCAGTACTGAGGGAGCGCTGCACTGTCGGAGTGTCAGTACTGAGGGAATGCTGCACTGTCGGAGGGTCAGTACTGAGGGAGTGCTGCACTGTCAGAGGGTCGGTACTGAGAGAGTGCTGCACTGTTAGAGGGTCAGTACTGAGCGAGCGCTGCACTGTTGGAGGGTCAGTACTGAGGGAGCACTGCACAGTCAGAGGGTCAGTACTGAGGGAGCACTGCACAGTCGGAGGGTCAGTACTGAGGGAGCACTGCACAGTCGGAGGGTCAGTACTGAGGCAGCACTGCACTGTCCGAAGGTCAGTACTGAGTGAGTGCTGCACGTTCGGAGGGTCAGTACTGAGGAAGCACTGCACTGTCAGAGGGTCAGTACTGAGGGAGTGCTGCACTGTCGGAGGGTCAGTACTGAGGGAGTGCTGCATTGTCGGAGGGTCAGTACTGAGGGAGTGCTGCACAGTCGGAGGGTCAGTACTGAGGGAGCACTGCACAGTCGGAGGGTCAGTACTGAGGGAGCACTGCACAGTCGGAGGGTCAGTACTGAGGGAGAACTGCACAGTCGGAGGGTCAGTACTGAGGGAGCACTGCACAGTCGGAGGGTCAGTACTGAGGGAGCACTGCACAGTCGGAGGGTCAGTACTGAGGGAGCACTGCACTGTCCGAGGGTCAGTACTGAGGGAGTGCTGCACAGTCGGAGGGTCAGTACTGAGGGAGTGCTGCACTGTCAGGGGGTCAGTACTGAGGGAGTGCTGCACTGTCAGAGGGTCAGTACTGAGGGAGTGCTGCACATTCGGAGGGTCAGTACTGAGTGAGCACTGCACAGTCGGAGGGTCAGTACTGAGGGAGAACTGCACAGTCGGAGGGTCAGTCCTGAGGGAGCACTGCACAGTCGGAGGGTCAGTACTGAGGGAGAACTGCACAGTCGGAGGGTCAGTACTGAGGGAGTGCTGCACAGTCGGAGGGTCAGTACTGAGGGAGTGCTGCACTGTCAGGGGGTCAGTACTGAGGGAGTGCTGCACTGTCAGGGGGTCAGTACTGAGGGAGTGCTGCACTGTCAGGGGGTCAGTACTGAGTGACTGCTGCACTGTCCGAGGGTCAGTACTGAGTGAGTGCTGCACTGTCGGAGGGTCAGTACTGAGGGAGCACTGCACTGTCAGAGGGTCAGTACTGAGGGAGTGCTGCACTGTCAGAGGGTCAGTACTGAGGGAGTGCTGCACAGTCGGAGGGTCCGTACTGATGGAGTGCTGCACTGTCAGGGGGTCAGTACTGAGGGAGTGCTGCACAGTCGGAGTGTCAGTACTGAGAGAGTGCTGCACAGTCGGAGAGTCAGTACTGAGGGAGTGCTGCACGTTCGGAGGGTCAGTACTGAGGGAGCACTGCACTGTCAGAGGGTCAGTACTGAGGGAGTGCTGCACAGTTGGAGGGTCAGTACTGAGGGAGTGCTGCTTTGTCGGAGGGTCAGTACTGAGGGAATGCTGCACAGTCGGAGGGTCAGTACTGAGGGAGCACTGCACAGTCAGAGGGTCAGTACTGAGGGAGCACTGCACAGTCGGAGGGTCAGTACTGAGGGAGAACTGCACAGTCGGAGGGTCAGTACTGAGGGAGCACTGCACAGTCGGAGGGTCAGTTCTGAAGGAGCACTGCACAGTCGGAGGGTCAGTACTGAGGGAGCACTGCACTGTCCGAGGGTCAGTACTGAAGGAGTGCTGCACAGTCGGAGGGTCAGTACTGAGGGAGTGCTGCACTGTCAGGGGGTCAGTACTGAGGGAGTGCTGCACTGTCAGAGGGTCAGTACTGAGGGAGTGCTGCACAGACGGAGGGTCAGTACTGAGGGAGCACTGCACAGTCGGAGGGTCAGTACTGAGGGTGCACTGCACAGTCGGAGGGTCAGTACTGAGGGAGAACTGCACAGTCGGAGGGTCAGTACTGAGGGAGCACTGCACAGTCGGAGGGTCAGTACTGTGGGAGCACTGCACAGTCGGAGGGTCAGTACTGAGGGAGCACTGCACTGTCCGAGGGTCAGTACTGAGGGAGTGCTGCACAGTCGGTGGGTCAGTACTGAGGGAGTGCTGCACTGTCAGGGGGTCAGTACTGAGGGAGTGCTGCACTGTCAGGGGGTCAGTACTGAGGGAGTGCTGCACTGTCAGGGGGTCAGTACTGAGTGAGTGCTGCACTGTCCGAGGGTCAGTACTGAGTGAGTGCTGCACTGTCGGAGGGTCAGTACTGAGGGAGCACTGCACTGTCAGAGGGTCAGTACTGAGGGAGTGCTGCACAGTCGGAGGGTCAGTACTGAGGGAGTGCTGCACTGTCAGGGGGTCAGTACTGAGGGAGTGCTGCACAGTCAGAGGGTCAGTACTGAGGGGGTGCTGCACTGTCGGAGGGTCAGTACTGAGGGAGTGCTGCACAGTTGGAGGGTCAGTACTGAGGGAGTGCTGCACAGTCGGAGAGTCAGTACTGAGGGAGTGCTGCACTGTCAGAGGGTCAGTACTGAGGGAGTGCTGCACTATCGGAGGAACAGTACTGAGGGAATGCTGCACTGTCGGAGGGTCAGTACTGAGAGAGTGCTGCACTTTCGGGGGGTCAGTACAGAGGGAGTGGTGCACTGTCGGAGAGTCATTACTGAGGGAACACTGCACTGTCGGAGGGTCAGCACTGAGGGAGCGCTGCACTGTTAGAGGGTCAGTACTGAGGGAGTGCTGCACTGTCGGAGGGTCAGTACTGAGGGAGCACTGCACTGTCAGAGGGTCAGTACTGAGGGAGTGCTGCACAGTCGGAGGGTCCGTACTGATGGAGTGCTGCACTGTCAGGGGGTCAGTACTGAGGGAGTGCTGCACAGTCAGAGGGTCAGTACTGAGGGAGTGCTGCACAGTCGGAGTGTCAGTACTGAGAGAGTGCTGCACAGTCGGAGAGTCAGTACTGAGGGAGTGCTGCACGTTCGGAGGGTCAGTACTGAGGGAGCACTGCACTGTCAGAGGGTCAGTACTGAGGGAGTGCTGCACTGTCGGAGGGTCAGTACTGAGGGAGTGCTGCATTGTCGGAGGGTCAGTACTGAGGGAATGCTGCACAGTCGGAGGGTCAGTACTGAGGGAGCACTGCACAGTCAGAGGGTCAGTACTGAGGGAGCACTGCACAGTCGGAGGGTCAGTACTGAGGGAGAACTGCACAGTCGGAGGGTCAGTACTGAGGGAGCACTGCACAGTCGGAGGGTCAGTTCTGAAGGAGCACTGCACAGTCGGAGGGTCAGTACTGAGGGAGCACTGCACTGTCCGAGGGTCAGTACTGAAGGAGTGCTGCACAGTCGGAGGGTCAGTACTGAGGGAGTGCTGCACTGTCAGGGGGTCAGTACTGAGGGAGTGCTGCACTGTCAGAGGGTCAGTACTGAGGGAGTGCTGCACAGACGGAGGGTCAGTACTGAGGGAGCACTGCACAGTCGGAGGGTCAGTACTGAGGGCGCACTGCACAGTCGGAGGGTCAGTACTGAGGGAGAACTGCACAGTCGGAGGGTCAGTACTGAGGGAGCACTGCACAGTCGGAGGGTCAGTACTGTGGGAGCACTGCACAGTCGGAGGGTCAGTACTGAGGGAGTGCTGCACTGTGGGAGGGTCAGTACTGAGGGAGTGCTGCACTGTCGGAGGGTCAGTACTGAGGGAATGCTGCACTGTCAGAGGGTCAGTACTGAGGGAGTGCTGCACTGTCAGGGGGTCAGTACTGAGGGAGTGCTGCACTGTCAGGGGGTCAGTACTGAGGGAGTGCTGCACTGTCAGGGGGTCAGTACTGAGTGAGTGCTGCACTGTCCGAGGGTCAGTACTGAGTGAGTGCTGCACTGTCGGAGGGTCAGTACTGAGGGAGCACTGCACTGTCAGAGGGTCAGTACTGAGGGAGTGCTGCACAGTCGGAGGGTCAGTACTGAGGGAGTGCTGCACTGTCAGGGGGTCAGTACTGAGGGAGTGCTGCACAGTCAGAGGGTCAGTACTGAGGGAGTGCTGCACTGTCGGAGGGTCAGTACTGAGGGAGTGCTGCACAGTTGGAGGGTCAGTACTGAGGGAGTGCTGCACAGTCGGAGAGTCAGTACTGAGGGAGTGCTGCACTGTCAGAGGGTCAGTACTGAGGGAGTGCTGCACTATCGGAGGAACAGTACTGAGGGAATGCTGCACTGTCGGAGGGTCAGTACTGAGGGAGTGGTGCACTGTCGGAGAGTCATTACTGAGGGAACACTGCACTGTCGGAGGGTCAGTACTGAGGGAGCGCTGCACTGTTAGAGGGTCAGTACTGAGGGAGT
Organism: Heterodontus francisci; assembly: GCF_036365525.1. Classification (NCBI taxonomy): domain Eukaryota; kingdom Metazoa; phylum Chordata; class Chondrichthyes; order Heterodontiformes; family Heterodontidae; genus Heterodontus; species Heterodontus francisci. The sequence goes on along the minus strand of NC_090398.1, from coordinate 14,051,984 downwards.
GCTGCACTGTTGGAGGGTCAGTACTGAGGGAGCGCTGCACTGTAGAGTGTCAGTACTGAGTGAGTGCTGCACTTTCGGAGGGTCAGTACTGAGGGAGTGCTGTACTGTCGGAGGGTCAGTACTGAGGGCGTGCTGCAATTACGGAAGATCAGTACTGAGGGAGTGCTGCACTGTAGAAGGTCAATACTGAGGGAGTGCTGCACCTTCGGAGGGTCAGTACTGAGGGAGCGCTGCACTGTCGGAGGGTCAGTACTGAGGGAATGCTGCACTGTCGGAGGGTCAGTACTGAGGGAGTGCTGCACTGTCAGGGGGTCAGTACTGAGTGACTGCTGCACTGTCCGAGGGTCAGTACTGAGTGAGTGCTGCACTGTCGGAGGGTCAGTACTGAGGGAGCACTGCACTGTCAGAGGGTCAGTACTGAGGGAGTGCTGCACAGTCGGAGGGTCCGTACTGATGGAGTGCTGCACTGTCAGGGGGTCAGTACTGAGGGAGTGCTGCACAGTCAGAGGGTCAGTACTGAGGGAGTGCTGCACAGTCGGAGTGTCAGTACTGAGAGAGTGCTGCACAGTTGGAGAGTCAGGACTGAGGGAGTGCTGCACTGTCAGAGGGTCAGTACTGAGTGAGTGCTGCACGTTCGGAGGGTCAGTACTGCGGGAGCACTGCACTGTCAGAGGGTCAGTACTGAGGGAGTGCTGCACTGTCGGAGGGTCAGTACTGAGGGAGTGCTGCATTGTCGGAGGGTCAGTACTGAGGGAATGCTGCACAGTCGGAGGGTCAGTACTGAGGGAGCACTGCACAATCAGAGGGTCAGTACTGAGGGAGCACTGCACAGTTGGAGGGTCAGTACTGAGGGAGAACTGCACAGTCGGAGGTTCAGTACTGAGGGAGCACTGCACAGTCGGAGGGTCAGTTCTGAAGGAGCACTGCACAGTCGGAGGGTCAGTACTGAGGGAGCACTGCACTGTCCGAGGGTCAGTACTGAAGGAGTGCTGCACAGTCGGAGGGTCAGTACTGTGGGAGTGCTGCACTGTCAGGGGGTCAGTACTGAGGGAGTGCTGCACTGTCAGAGGGTCAGTACTGAGGGAGTGCTGCACAGACGGAGGGTCAGTACTGAGGGAGCACTGCACAGTCGGAGGGTCAGTACTGAGGGCGCACTGCACAGTCGGAGGGTCAGTACTGAGGGAGAACTGCACAGTCGGAGGGTCAGTACTGAGGGAGCACTGCACAGTCGGAGGGTCAGTACTGTGGGAGCACTGCACAGTCGGAGGGTCAGTACTGAGGGAGCACTGCACTGTCCGAGGGTCAGTACTGAGGGAGTGCTGCACAGTCGGAGGGTCAGTACTGAGGGAGTGCTGCACTGTCAGGGGGTCAGTACTGAGGGAGTGCTGCACTGTCAGGGGGTCAGTACTGAGGGAGTGCTGCACTGTCAGGGGGTCAGTACTGAGTGAGTGCTGCACTGTCCGAGGGTCAGTACTGAGTGAGTGCTGCACTGTCGGAGGGTCAGTACTGAGGGAGCACTGCACTGTCAGAGGGTCAGTACTGAGGGAGTGCTGCACAGTCGGAGGGTCAGTACTGAGGGAGCACTGCACTGTCCGAGGGTCAGTACTGAAGGAGTGCTGCACAGTCGGAGGGTCAGTACTGAGGGAGTGCTGCACTGTCAGGGGGTCAGTACTGAGGGAGTGCTGCACTGTCAGAGGGTCAGTACTGAGGGAGTGCTGCACAGACGGAGGGTCAGTACTGAGGGAGCACTGCACAGTCGGAGGGTCAGTACTGAGGGCGCACTGCACAGTCGGAGGGTCAGTACTGAGGGAGAACTGCACAGTCGGAGGGTCAGTACTGAGGGAGCACTGCACAGTCGGAGGGTCAGTACTGTGGGAGCACTGCACAGTCGGAGGGTCAGTACTGAGGGAGTGCTGCACTGTGGGAGGGTCAGTACTGAGGGAGTGCTGCACTGTCGGAGGGTCAGTACTGAGGGAATGCTGCACTGTCAGAGGGTCAGTACTGAGGGAGTGCTGCACTGTCAGGGGGTCAGTACTGAGGGAGTGCTGCACTGTCAGGGGGTCAGTACTGAGGGAGTGCTGCACTGTCAGGGGGTCAGTACTGAGTGAGTGCTGCACTGTCCGAGGGTCAGTACTGAGTGAGTGCTGCACTGTCGGAGGGTCAGTACTGAGGGAGCACTGCACTGTCAGAGGGTCAGTACTGAGGGAGTGCTGCACAGTCGGAGGGTCAGTACTGAGGGAGTGCTGCACTGTCAGGGGGTCAGTACTGAGGGAGTGCTGCACAGTCAGAGGGTCAGTACTGAGGGAGTGCTGCACTGTCGGAGGGTCAGTACTGAGGGAGTGCTGCACAGTTGGAGGGTCAGTACTGAGGGAGTGCTGCACAGTCGGAGAGTCAGTACTGAGGGAGTGCTGCACTGTCAGAGGGTCAGTACTGAGGGAGTGCTGCACTATCGGAGGAACAGTACTGAGGGAATGCTGCACTGTCGGAGGGTCAGTACTGAGGGAGTGGTGCACTGTCGGAGAGTCATTACTGAGGGAACACTGCACTGTCGGAGGGTCAGTACTGAGGGAGCGCTGCACTGTTAGAGGGTCAGTACTGAGGGAGTGCTGCACTGTTGGAGGGTCAGTACTGAGGGAGCGCTGCACTGTAGAGTGTCAGTACTGAGTGAGTGCTGCACTTTCGGAGGGTCAGTACTGAGGGAGTGCTGTACTGTCGGAGGGTCAGTACTGAGGGCGTGCTGCAATTACGGAAGATCAGTACTGAGGGAGTGCTGCACTGTAGAAGGTCAATACTGAGGGAGTGCTGCACCTTCGGAGGGTCAGTACTGAGGGAGCGCTGCACTGTCGGAGGGTCAGTACTGAGGGAATGCTGCACTGTCGGAGGGTCAGTACTGAGGGAGTGCTGCACTGTCAGGGGGTCAGTACTGAGTGACTGCTGCACTGTCCGAGGGTCAGTACTGAGTGAGTGCTGCACTGTCGGAGGGTCAGTACTGAGGGAGCACTGCACTGTCAGAGGGTCAGTACTGAGGGAGTGCTGCACAGTCGGAGGGTCCGTACTGATGGAGTGCTGCACTGTCAGGGGGTCAGTACTGAGGGAGTGCTGCACAGTCAGAGGGTCAGTACTGAGGGAGTGCTGCACAGTCGGAGTGTCAGTACTGAGAGAGTGCTGCACAGTTGGAGAGTCAGGACTGAGGGAGTGCTGCACTGTCAGAGGGTCAGTACTGAGTGAGTGCTGCACGTTCGGAGGGTCAGTACTGCGGGAGCACTGCACTGTCAGAGGGTCAGTACTGAGGGAGTGCTGCACTGTCGGAGGGTCAGTACTGAGGGAGTGCTGCATTGTCGGAGGGTCAGTACTGAGGGAATGCTGCACAGTCGGAGGGTCAGTACTGAGGGAGCACTGCACAATCAGAGGGTCAGTACTGAGGGAGCACTGCACAGTTGGAGGGTCAGTACTGAGGGAGAACTGCACAGTCGGAGGTTCAGTACTGAGGGAGCACTGCACAGTCGGAGGGTCAGTTCTGAAGGAGCACTGCACAGTCGGAGGGTCAGTACTGAGGGAGCACTGCACTGTCCGAGGGTCAGTACTGAAGGAGTGCTGCACAGTCGGAGGGTCAGTACTGTGGGAGTGCTGCACTGTCAGGGGGTCAGTACTGAGGGAGTGCTGCACTGTCAGAGGGTCAGTACTGAGGGAGTGCTGCACAGACGGAGGGTCAGTACTGAGGGAGCACTGCACAGTCGGAGGGTCAGTACTGAGGGCGCACTGCACAGTCGGAGGGTCAGTACTGAGGGAGAACTGCACAGTCGGAGGGTCAGTACTGAGGGAGCACTGCACAGTCGGAGGGTCAGTACTGTGGGAGCACTGCACAGTCGGAGGGTCAGTACTGAGGGAGCACTGCACTGTCCGAGGGTCAGTACTGAGGGAGTGCTGCACAGTCGGAGGGTCAGTACTGAGGGAGTGCTGCACTGTCAGGGGGTCAGTACTGAGGGAGTGCTGCACTGTCAGGGGGTCAGTACTGAGGGAGTGCTGCACTGTCAGGGGGTCAGTACTGAGTGAGTGCTGCACTGTCCGAGGGTCAGTACTGAGTGAGTGCTGCACTGTCGGAGGGTCAGTACTGAGGGAGCACTGCACTGTCAGAGGGTCAGTACTGAGGGAGTGCTGCACAGTCGGAGGGTCAGTACTGAGGGAGTGCTGCACTGTCAGGGGGTCAGTACTGAGGGAGTGCTGCACTGTCGGAGGGTCAGTACTGAGGGAGTGCTGCACAGTTGGAGGGTCAGTACTGAGGGAGTGCTGCACAGTCGGAGAGTCAGTACTGAGGGAGTGCTGCACTGTCAGAGGGTCAGTACTGAGGGAGTGCTGCACTATCGGAGGAACAGTACTGAGGGAATGCTGCACTGTCGGAGGGTCAGTACTGAGGGAGTGCTGCACTTTCGGGGGGTCAGTACAGAGGGAGTGGTGCACTGTCGGAGAGTCATTACTGAGGGAACACTGCACTGTCGGAGGGTCAGTACTGACGGAGCGCTGCACTGTTAGAGGGTCAGTACTGAGGGAGTGCTGCACTGTTGGAGGGTCAGTACTGAGGGAGCGCTGCACTGTAGAGTGTCAGTACTGAGGGAGTGCTGCACTTTCGGAGGGTCAGTACTGAGGGAGTGCTGTACTGTCGGATGGTCAGTACTGAGGGCGTGCTGCACTTACGGAAGATCAGTACTGAGGGAGTGCTGCACTGTAGAAGGTCAATACTGAGGGAGTGCTGCACCTTCGGAGGGTCAGTACTGAGGGAGCGCTGCACTGTCGGAGGGTCAGTACTGAGGGAATGCTGCACTGTCGGAGGGTCAGTACTGAGGGAGTGCTGCACTGTCAGAGGGTCTGTACTGAGGGAGTGCTGCACTGTTGGAGGGTCAGTACTGAGCGAGCGCTGCACTGTTGGAGGGTCAGTACTGAGGGAGCACTGCACAGTCAGAGGGTCAGTACTGAGGGAGCACTGCACAGTCGGAGGGTCAGTACTGTGGGAGCACTGCACAGTCGGAGGGTCAGTACTGAGGGAGCACTGCATTGTCCGAGTGTCAGTCCTGAGTGAGTGCTGCACGTTCGGAGGGTCAGTACTGAGGGAGCACTGCACTGTCAGAGGGTCAGTACTGAGGGAGTGCTGCACTGTCGGAGGGTCAGTACTGAGGGAGTGCTGCATTGTCGGAGGGTCAGTACTGAGGGAGTGCTGCACAGTCGGAGGGTCAGTACTGAGGGAGCGCTGCACAGTCTGAGGGTCATTACTGAGGGAGCACTGCACAGTCGGAGGGTCAGTACTGAGGGAAAACTGCACTGTCAGAGGGTCAGTACTGAGGGAGTGCTGCACTGTCGGAGGGTCAGTACTGAGGGAGTGCTGCATTGTCGGAGGGTCAGTACTGAGGGAGTGCTGCACAGTCGGAGGGTCAGTACTGAGGGAGCACTGCACAGTCTGAGGGTCAGTACTGCGGGAGTGCTGCACAGTCGGAGGGTCAGTACTGAGGGAGTGCTGCACCATCAGAGGGTCAGTACTAAGGGAGTGCTGCACAGTCGGAGGGTCAGTATTGAGGGAGTGCTGCACCGTCAGAGTGTCAGTACTGAGGGAGCGCTGCACTGTCGGAGGAACAGTACTGAGGGAATGCTGCACTGTCGGAGGGTCAGTACTGAGGGAGTGCTGCACTGTCGGGGAGTCATTACTGAGGGAGGGCTGCACTGTCGGAGGGTCATTACTGAGGGAATGCTGCACTGTCGGAGGGTCAGTACTGAGGGAGTGCTGCACTGTTGGAGGGTCAGTACTGAGGGAGTGCTGCACTGTTGGAGGGTAAGTACTGAGGGAGCGCTGCACCGTCGGAGGGTCAGTACTGAGGGAGTGCTGCACTGTCGGTGGGTCATTACTGAGGGAGTGCTGCACTTTCGGAGGATCAGTACTGAGGGAGTGCTGCAATGTAGAGGGTCAATACTGAGGGAGTGCTGCACTTTCGGAGGGTCAGTACTGAGGGAGTGCAGCACTGTCGGTGGGTCAGTATTGAGGGAGTGCTGCACTGTCGGAGGGTCAGTACTGAGGGAGCGCTGCACTGTCGGAGGGTCAGTAATGAGGGAGTGCTGTACTGTCAGAGGGTCAGTACTGAGGGAGTGCTGCACTGTTAGAGGGTCAGTACTGAGGGAGCGCTGCACAGTCGGAGGGTCAGTAATGAGGGAGTGCTGTACTGTCAGAGGGTCAGTACTGAAGGAATACTGCACTGTCGGAGGGCCAGTACTGAGGGAGCGCTGCACTGTCGGAGGGTCAGTACTGAGGGAGCGCTGCACTGTCGGAGGGTCAGTAATGTGGGAGTGCTGTACTGTCAGAGGGTCAGTACTGAAGGAATGCTGCACTGTCGGAGGGTCAGTATTGAGGGAGCGCTGCACTGTCGGAGGGTCAGTAATGAGGGAGTGCTGCACTGTCGGAGGGTCAGTACTGAGGGAGTGCTGCACTGTCGGAGGGTCAGTACTGAGGGAGCGCTGCACTGTCGGAGGGTCAGTAATGAGGGAGTGCTGTACTGTCAGAGGGTCAGTACTGAAGGAATGCTGCACTGTCGGAGGGTCAGTACTGAGGGAGCGCTGCACTGTCGGAGGGTCGGTACTGAGGGAATGCTGCACTGTCGGAGGGTCAGCACTGAGGGAGCGCTGCACTGTCGGAGGGTCAGTACTGAGGGAATGCTGCACTGTCGGAGGGTCAGTACTGAGGGAGTGCTGCACTGTTGGAGGGTCAGTACTGAAGGAATGCTGCACTGTCGGAGGGTCAGTACTGAGGGAGCGCTGCACTGTCGGAGGGTCGGTACTGAGGGAATGCTGCACTGTCGGAGGGTCAGCACTGAGGGAGCGCTGCACTGTCGGAGGGTCAGTCCTGAGGGAATGCTGCACTGTCGGAGGGTCAGTAATGAGGTAGTGCTCTACTGTCAGAGGGTCAGTACTGAGGGAGTGCTGCACTGTTAGAGGGTCAGTACTGAGGGAGCGCTGCACTGTTGGAGAGTCAGTACTGAGGGAGAACTGCACAGTCAAAGGGTCAGTACTGAGGGAGCACTGCACAGTCGGAGGGTCAGTACTGAGGGAGCACTGCACTGTCCGAGGGTCAGTACTGAGGGAGTGCTGTAATGTCAGAGGGTCAGTACTGAGGGAGTGCTGCACTGTCGGAGGGTCAGTACTGAGGGAGCGCTGCACTGTCGGAGGATCAGTACTGAGGGAATGCTGCACTGTCGGAGGGTCAGTACCGAGGGAGTGCTGCACTTTCGGGGGGTCAGTACTGAGGGAGTGCTGCACTGTCGGAGGGTCATTACTGAGGGAACGCTGCACTTTCGGAGGGTCAGTACTGAGGGAGCACTGCACTGTTGGAGGGTCAGTACTGAGGGAGTGCTGCACTGTTGGAGGGTAAGTACTGAGGGAGCGCTGCACCGTCGGAGGGTCAGTACTGAGGGAGTGCTGCACTGTAGAGTGTCAGTACTGAGGGAGTGCTGCACTTTCGGAGGGTCAGTACTGAGGGAGTGCTGTACTGTCGGAGGGTCAGTACTGAGGGAGTGCTGTACTGTCGGAGGGTCAGTACTGAGGGCGTGCTGCACTTTCGGAGGATCAGTACTGAGGGAGTGCTGCACTGTGGAAGGTCAATACTGAGGGAGTGCTGCACTTTCGGAGGGTCAGTACTGAGGGAGTGCTGCACTTTCGGAGGGTCAGTACTGAGGGAGTGCTGTACTGCCGGAGGGTCAGTACTGAGGGCGTGCTGCACTTTCGGAGGATCAGTACTGAGGGAGTGCTGCACTGTAGAAGGTCAATACTGAGGGAGTGCTGCACTTTCGGAGGGTCAGTACTGACGGAGCGCTGCACTGTCGGAGTGTCAGTAATGAGGGAATGCTGCACTGTCGGAGGGTCAGTACTGAGGGAGTGCTGCACTGTCAGAGGGTCGGTACTGAGAGAGTGCTGCACTGTTAGAGGGTCAGTACTGAGCGAGCGCTGCACTGTTGGAGGGTCAGTACAGAGGGAGCACTGCACAGTCAGAGGGTCAGTACTGAGGGAGCACTGCACAGTCGGAGGGTCAGTACTGAGGGAGCACTGCACAGTCGGAGGGTCAGTACTGAGGCAGCACTGCACTGTCCGAAGGTCAGTACTGAGTGAGTGCTGCACGTTCGGAGGGTCAGTACTGAGGAAGCACTGCACTGTCAGAGGGTCAGTACTGAGGGAGTGCTGCACTGTCGGAGGGTCAGTACTGAGGGAGTGCTGCATTGTCGGAGGGTCAGTACTGAGGGAGTGCTGCACAGTCGGAGGGTCAGTACTGATGGAGCACTGCACAGTCGGAGGGTCAGTACTGAGGGAGCACTGCACAGTCGGAGGGTCAGTACTGAGGGAGAACTGCACAGTCGGAGGGTCAGTACTGAGGGAGCACTGCACAGTCGGAGGGTCAGTACTGAGGGAGCACTGCACAGTCGGAGGGTCAGTACTGAGGGAGCACTGCACTGTCCGAGGGTCAGTACTGAGGGAGTGCTGCACAGTCGGAGGGTCAGTACTGAGGGAGTGCTGCACTGTCAGGGGATCAGTACTGAGGGAGTGCTGCACTGTCAGATGGTCAGTACTGAGGGAGTGCTGCACATTCGGAGGGTCAGTACTGAGTGAGCACTGCACAGTCGGAGGGTCAATACTGAGGGAGAACTGCACAGTCGGAGGGTCAGTCCTGAGGGAGCACTGCACAGTCGGAGGGTCAGTACTGAGGGAGAACTGCACAGTCGGAGGGTCAGTACTGAGGGAGTGCTGCACAGTCGGAGGGTCAGTACTGAGGGAGTGCTGCACTGTCAGGGGGTCAGTACTGAGGGAGTGCTGCACTGTCAGGGGGTCAGTACTGAGGGAGTGCTGCACTGTCAGGGGGTCAGTACTGAGTGACTGCTGCACTGTCCGAGGGTCAGTACTGAGTGAGTGCTGCACTGTCGGAGGGTCAGTACTGAGGGAGCACTGCACTGTCAGAGGGTCAGTACTGAGGGAGTGCTGCACAGTCGGAGGGTCCGTACTGATGGAGTGCTGCACTGTCAGGGGGTCAGTACTGAGGGAGTGCTGCACAGTCAGAGGGTCAGTACTGAGGGAGTGCTGCACAGTCGGAGTGTCAGTACTGAGAGAGTGCTGCACAGTTGGAGAGTCAGGACTGAGGGAGTGCTGCACTGTCAGAGGGTCAGTACTGAGTGAGTGCTGCACGTTCGGAGGGTCACTACTGCGGGAGCACTGCACTGTCAGAGGGTCAGTACTGAGGGAGTGCTGCACTGTCGGAGGGTCAGTACTGAGGGAGTGCTGCTTTGTCGGAGGGTCAGTACTGAGGGAATGCTGCACAGTCGGAGGGTCAGTACTGAGGGAGCACTGCACAATCAGAGGGTCAGTACTGAGGGAGCACTGCACAGTTGGAGGGTCAGTACTGAGGGAGAACTGCACAGTCGGAGGTTCAGTACTGAGGGAGCACTGCACAGTCGGAGGGTCAGTTCTGAAGGAGCACTGCACAGTCGGAGGGTCAGTACTGAGGGAGCACTGCACTGTCCGAGGGTCAGTACTGAAGGGTTGCTGCACAGTCGGAGGGTCAGTACTGTGGGAGTGCTGCACTGTCAGGGGGTCAGTACTGAGGGAGTGCTGCACTGTCAGAGGGTCAGTACTGAGGGAGTGCTGCACAGACGGAGGGTCAGTACTGAGGGAGCACTGCACAGTCGGAGGGTCAGTACTGAGGGCGCACTGCACAGTCGGAGGGTCAGTACTGAGGGAGAACTGCACAGTCGGAGGGTCAGTACTGAGGGAGCACTGCACAGTCGGAGGGTCAGTACTGTGGGAGCACTGCACAGTCGGAGGGTCAGTACTGAGGGAGCACTGCACTGTCCGAGGGTCAGTACTGAGGGAGTGCTGCACAGTCGGAGGGTCAGTACTGAGGGAGTGCTGCACTGTCAGGGGGTCAGTACTGAGGGAGTGCTGCACTGTCAGGGGGTCAGTACTGAGGGAGTGCTGCACTGTCAGGGGGTCAGTACTGAGTGAGTGCTGCACTGTCCGAGGGTCAGTACTGAGTGAGTGCTGCACTGTCGGAGGGTCAGTACTGAGGGAGCACTGCACTGTCAGAGGGTCAGTACTGAGGGAGTGCTGCACAGTCGGAGGGTCAGTACTGAGGGAGTGCTGCACTGTCAGGGGGTCAGTACTGAGGGAGTGCTGCACTGTCGGAGGGTCAGTACTGAGGGAGTGCTGCACAGTTGGAGGGTCAGTACTGAGGGAGTGCTGCACAGTCGGAGAGTCAGTACTGAGGGAGTGCTGCACTGTCAGAGGGTCAGTACTGAGGGAGTGCTGCACTATCGGAGGAACAGTACTGAGGGAATGCTGCACTGTCGGAGGGTCAGTACTGAGGGAGTGCTGCACTTTCGGGGGGTCAGTACAGAGGGAGTGGTGCACTGTCGGAGAGTCATTACTGAGGGAACACTGCACTGTCGGAGGGTCAGTACTGACGGAGCGCTGCACTGTTAGAGGGTCAGTACTGAGGGAGTGCTGCACTGTTGGAGGGTCAGTACTGAGGGAGCGCTGCACTGTAGAGTGTCAGTACTGAGGGAGTGCTGCACTTTCGGAGGGTCAGTACTGAGGGAGTGCTGTACTGTCGGATGGTCAGTACTGAGGGCGTGCTGCACTTACGGAAGATCAGTACTGAGGGAGTGCTGCACTGTAGAAGGTCAATACTGAGGGAGTGCTGCACCTTCGGAGGGTCAGTACTGAGGGAGCGCTGCACTGTCGGAGGGTCAGTACTGAGGGAATGCTGCACTGTCGGAGGGTCAGTACTGAGGGAGTGCTGCACTGTCAGAGGGTCTGTACTGAGGGAGTGCTGCACTGTTGGAGGGTCAGTACTGAGCGAGCGCTGCACTGTTGGAGGGTCAGTACTGAGGGAGCACTGCACAGTCAGAGGGTCAGTACTGAGGGAGCACAGCACAGTCGGAGGGTCAGTAGTGTGGGAGCACTGCACAGTCGGAGGGTCAGTACTGAGGGAGCACTGCACTGTCCGAGGGTCAGTACTGAGGGAGTGCTGCACAGTCGGAGGGTCAGTACTGAGGGAGTGCTGCACTGTCAGGGGGTCAGTACTGAGGGAGTGCTGCACTGTCAGGGGGTCAGTACTGAGGGAGTGCTGCACTGTCAGGGGGTCAGTACTGAGTGAGTGCTGCACTGTCCGAGGGTCAGTACTGAGTGAGTGCTGCACTGTCGGAGGGTCAGTACTGAGGGAGCACTGCACTGTCAGAGGGTCAGTACTGAGGGAGTGCTGCACAGTCGGAGGGTCAGTACTGAGGGAGTGCTGCACTGTCAGGGGGTCAGTACTGAGGGAGTGCTGCACTGTCGGAGGGTCAGTACTGAGGGAGTGCTGCACAGTTGGAGGGTCAGTACTGAGGGAGTGCTGCACAGTCGGAGAGTCAGTACTGAGGGAGTGCTGCACTGTCAGAGGGTCAGTACTGAGGGAGTGCTGCACTATCGGAGGAACAGTACTGAGGGAATGCTGCACTGTCGGAGGGTCAGTACTGAGGGAGTGCTGCACTTTCGGGGGGTCAGTACAGAGGGAGTGGTGCACTGTCGGAGAGTCATTACTGAGGGAACACTGCACTGTCGGAGGGTCAGTACTGACGGAGCGCTGCACTGTTAGAGGGTCAGTACTGAGGGAGTGCTGCACTTTCGGAGGGTCAGTACTGAGGGAGTGCTGTACTGTCGGATGGTCAGTACTGAGGGCGTGCTGCACTTACGGAAGATCAGTACTGAGGGAGTGCTGCACTGTAGAAGGTCAATACTGAGGGAGTGCTGCACCTTCGGAGGGTCAGTACTGAGGGAGCGCTGCACTGTCGGAGGGTCAGTACTGAGGGAATGCTGCACTGTCGGAGGGTCAGTACTGAGGGAGTGCTGCACTGTCAGAGGGTCTGTACTGAGGGAGTGCTGCACTGTTGGAGGGTCAGTACTGAGCGAGCGCTGCACTGTTGGAGGGTCAGTACTGAGGGAGCACTGCACAGTCAGAGGGTCAGTACTGAGGGAGCACTGCACAGTCGGAGGGTCAGTACTGTGGGAGCACTGCACAGTCGGAGGGTCAGTACTGAGGGAGCACTGCATTGTCCGAGTGTCAGTCCTGAGTGAGTGCTGCACGTTCGGAGGGTCAGTACTGAGGGAGCACTGCACTGTCAGAGGGTCAGTACTGAGGGAGTGCTGCACTGTCGGAGGGTCAGTACTGAGGGAGTGCTGCATTGTCGGAGGGTCAGTACTGAGGGAGTGCTGCACAGTCGGAGGGTCAGTACTGAGGGAGCGCGGCACAGTCTGAGGGTCATTACTGAGGGAGCACTGCACAGTCGGAGGGTCAGTACTGAGGGAAAACTGCACTGTCAGAGGGTCAGTACTGAGGGAGTGCTGCACTGTCGGAGGGTCAGTACTGAGGGAGTGCTGCATTGTCGGAGGGTCAGTACTGAGGGAGTGCTGCACAGTCGGAGGGTCAGTACTGAGGGAGCACTGCACAGTCTGAGGGTCAGTACTGCGGGAGTGCTGCACAGTCGGAGGGTCAGTACTGAGGGAGTGCTGCACCATCAGAGGGTCAGTACTAAGGGAGTGCTGCACAGTCGGAGGGTCAGTATTGAGGGAGTGCTGCACCGTCAGAGTGTCAGTACTGAGGGAGCGCAGCACTGTCGGAGGAACAGTACTGAGGGAATGCTGCACTGTCGGAGGGTCAGTACTGAGGGAGTGCTGCACTGTCGGGGAGTCATTACTGAGGGAGGGCTGCACTGTCGGAGGGTCATTACTGAGGGAATGCTGCACTGTCGGAGGGTCAGTACTGAGGGAGTGCTGCACTGTTGGAGGGTCAGTACTGAGGGAGTGCTGCACTGTTGGAGGGTAAGTACTGAGGGAGCGCTGCACCGTCGGAGGGTCAGTACTGAGGGAGTGCTGCACTGTCGGTGGGTCATTACTGAGGGAGTGCTGCACTTTCGGAGGATCAGTACTGAGGGAGTGCTGCAATGTAGAGGGTCAATACTGAGGGAGTGCTGCACTTTCGGAGGGTCAGTACTGAGGGAGTGCAGCACTGTCGGTGGGTCAGTATTGAGGGAGTGCTGCACTGTCGGAGGGTCAGTACTGAGGGAGCGCTGCACTGTCGGAGGGTCAGTAATGAGGGAGTGCTGTACTGTCAGAGGGTCAGTACTGAGGGAGTGCTGCACTGTTAGAGGGTCAGTACTGAGGGAGCGCTGCACAGTCGGAGGGTCAGTAATGAGGGAGTGCTGTACTGTCAGAGGGTCAGTACTGAAGGAATACTGCACTGTCGGAGGGCCAGTACTGAGGGAGCGCTGCACTGTCGGAGGGTCAGTACTGAGGGAGCGCTGCACTGTCGGAGGGTCAGTAATGTGGGAGTGCTGTACTGTCAGAGGGTCAGTACTGAAGGAATGCTGCACTGTCGGAGGGTCAGTATTGAGGGAGCGCTGCACTGTCGGAGGGTCAGTAATGAGGGAGTGCTGCACTGTCGGAGGGTCAGTACTGAGGGAGTGCTGCACTGTCGGAGGGTCAGTACTGAGGGAGCGCTGCACTGTCGGAGGGTCAGTAATGAGGGAGTGCTGCACTGTCAGAGGGTCTGTACTGAGGGAGTGCTGCACTGTTGGAGGGTCAGTACTGAGCGAGCGCTGCACTGTTGGAGGGTCAGTACTGAGGGAGCACTGCACAGTCAGAGGGTCAGTACTGAGGGAGCACAGCACAGTCGGAGGGTCAGTAGTGTGGGAGCACTGCACAGTCGGAGGGTCAGTACTGAGGGAGCACTGCACTGTCCGAGGGTCAGTACTGAGGGAGTGCTGCACAGTCGGAGGGTCAGTACTGAGGGAGTGCTGCACTGTCAGGGGGTCAGTACTGAGGGAGTGCTGCACTGTCAGGGGGTCAGTACTGAGGGAGTGCTGCACTGTCAGGGGGTCAGTACTGAGTGAGTGCTGCACTGTCCGAGGGTCAGTACTGAGTGAGTGCTGCACTGTCGGAGGGTCAGTACTGAGGGAGCACTGCACTGTCAGAGGGTCAGTACTGAGGGAGTGCTGCACAGTCGGAGGGTCAGTACTGAGGGAGTGCTGCACTGTCAGGGGGTCAGTACTGAGGGAGTGCTGCACTGTCGGAGGGTCAGTACTGAGGGAGTGCTGCACAGTTGGAGGGTCAGTACTGAGGGAGTGCTGCACAGTCGGAGAGTCAGTACTGAGGGAGTGCTGCACTGTCAGAGGGTCAGTACTGAGGGAGTGCTGCACTATCGGAGGAACAGTACTGAGGGAATGCTGCACTGTCGGAGGGTCAGTACTGAGGGAGTGCTGCACTTTCGGGGGGTCAGTACAGAGGGAGTGGTGCACTGTCGGAGAGTCATTACTGAGGGAACACTGCACTGTCGGAGGGTCAGTACTGACGGAGCGCTGCACTGTTAGAGGGTCAGTACTGAGGGAGTGCTGCACTGTTGGAGGGTCAGTACTGAGGGAGCGCTGCACTGTAGAGTGTCAGTACTGAGGGAGTGCTGCACTTTCGGAGGGTCAGTACTGAGGGAGTGCTGTACTGTCGGATGGTCAGTACTGAGGGCGTGCTGCACTTACGGAAGATCAGTACTGAGGGAGTGCTGCACTGTAGAAGGTCAATACTGAGGGAGTGCTGCACCTTCGGAGGGTCAGTACTGAGGGAGCGCTGCACTGTCGGAGGGTCAGTACTGAGGGAATGCTGCACTGTCGGAGGGTCAGTACTGAGGGAGTGCTGCACTGTCAGAGGGTCTGTACTGAGGGAGTGCTGCACTGTTGGAGGGTCAGTACTGAGCGAGCGCTGCACTGTTGGAGGGTCAGTACTGAGGGAGCACTGCACAGTCAGAGGGTCAGTACTGAGGGAGCACTGCACAGTCGGAGGGTCAGTACTGTGGGAGCACTGCACAGTCGGAGGGTCAGTACTGAGGGAGCACTGCATTGTCCGAGTGTCAGTCCTGAGTGAGTGCTGCACGTTCGGAGGGTCAGTACTGAGGGAGCACTGCACTGTCAGAGGGTCAGTACTGAGGGAGTGCTGCACTGTCGGAGGGTCAGTACTGAGGGAGTGCTGCATTGTCGGAGGGTCAGTACTGAGGGAGTGCTGCACAGTCGGAGGGTCAGTACTGAGGGAGCGCGGCACAGTCTGAGGGTCATTACTGAGGGAGCACTGCACAGTCGGAGGGTCAGTACTGAGGGAAAACTGCACTGTCAGAGGGTCAGTACTGAGGGAGTGCTGCACTGTCGGAGGGTCAGTACTGAGGGAGTGCTGCATTGTCGGAGGGTCAGTACTGAGGGAGTGCTGCACAGTCGGAGGGTCAGTACTGAGGGAGCACTGCACAGTCTGAGGGTCAGTACTGCGGGAGTGCTGCACAGTCGGAGGGTCAGTACTGAGGGAGTGCTGCACCATCAGAGGGTCAGTACTAAGGGAGTGCTGCACAGTCGGAGGGTCAGTATTGAGGGAGTGCTGCACCGTCAGAGTGTCAGTACTGAGGGAGCGCAGCACTGTCGGAGGAACAGTACTGAGGGAATGCTGCACTGTCGGAGGGTCAGTACTGAGGGAGTGCTGCACTGTCGGGGAGTCATTACTGAGGGAGGGCTGCACTGTCGGAGGGTCATTACTGAGGGAATGCTGCACTGTCGGAGGGTCAGTACTGAGGGAGTGCTGCACTGTTGGAGGGTCAGTACTGAGGGAGTGCTGCACTGTTGGAGGGTAAGTACTGAGGGAGCGCTGCACCGTCGGAGGGTCAGTACTGAGGGAGTGCTGCACTGTCGGTGGGTCATTACTGAGGGAGTGCTGCACTTTCGGAGGATCAGTACTGAGGGAGTGCTGCAATGTAGAGGGTCAATACTGAGGGAGTGCTGCACTTTCGGAGGGTCAGTACTGAGGGAGTGCAGCACTGTCGGTGGGTCAGTATTGAGGGAGTGCTGCACTGTCGGAGGGTCAGTACTGAGGGAGCGCTGCACTGTCGGAGGGTCAGTAATGAGGGAGTGCTGTACTGTCAGAGGGTCAGTACTGAGGGAGTGCTGCACTGTTAGAGGGTCAGTACTGAGGGAGCGCTGCACAGTCGGAGGGTCAGTAATGAGGGAGTGCTGTACTGTCAGAGGGTCAGTACTGAAGGAATACTGCACTGTCGGAGGGCCAGTACTGAGGGAGCGCTGCACTGTCGGAGGGTCAGTACTGAGGGAGCGCTGCACTGTCGGAGGGTCAGTAATGTGGGAGTGCTGTACTGTCAGAGGGTCAGTACTGAAGGAATGCTGCACTGTCGGAGGGTCAGTATTGAGGGAGCGCTGCACTGTCGGAGGGTCAGTAATGAGGGAGTGCTGCACTGTCGGAGGGTCAGTACTGAGGGAGTGCTGCACTGTCGGAGGGTCAGTACTGAGGGAGCGCTGCACTGTCGGAGGGTCAGTAATGAGGGAGTGCTGTACTGTCAGAGGGTCAGTACTGAAGGAATGCTGCACTGTCGGAGGGTCAGTACTGAGGGAGCGCTGCACTGTCGGAGGGTCGGTACTGAGGGAATGCTGCACTGTCGGAGGGTCAGCACTGAGGGAGCGCTGCACTGTCGGAGGGTCAGTACTGAGGGAATGCTGCACTGTCGGAGGGTCAGTACTGAGGGAGTGCTGCACTGTTGGAGGGTCAGTACTGAAGGAATGCTGCACTGTCGGAGGGTCAGTACTGAGGGAGCGCTGCACTGTCGGAGGGTCGGTACTGAGGGAATGCTGCACTGTCGGAGGGTCAGCACTGAGGGAGCGCTGCACTGTCGGAGGGTCAGTCCTGAGGGAATGCTGCACTGTCGGAGGGTCAGTAATGAGGTAGTGCTCTACTGTCAGAGGGTCAGTACTGAGGGAGTGCTGCACTGTTAGAGGGTCAGTACTGAGGGAGCGCTGCACTGTTGGAGAGTCAGTACTGAGGGAGAACTGCACAGTCAAAGGGTCAGTACTGAGGGAGCACTGCACAGTCGGAGGGTCAGTACTGAGGGAGCACTGCACTGTCCGAGGGTCAGTACTGAGGGAGTGCTGTAATGTCAGAGGGTCAGTACTGAGGGAGTGCTGCACTGTCGGAGGGTCAGTACTGAGGGAGCGCTGCACTGTCGGAGGATCAGTACTGAGGGAATGCTGCACTGTCGGAGGGTCAGTACCGAGGGAGTGCTGCACTTTCGGGGGGTCAGTACTGAGGGAGTGCTGCACTGTCGGAGGGTCATTACTGAGGGAACGCTGCACTTTCGGAGGGTCAGTACTGAGGGAGCACTGCACTGTTGGAGGGTCAGTACTGAGGGAGTGCTGCACTGTTGGAGGGTAAGTACTGAGGGAGCGCTGCACCGTCGGAGGGTCAGTACTGAGGGAGTGCTGCACTGTAGAGTGTCAGTACTGAGGGAGTGCTGCACTTTCGGAGGGTCAGTACTGAGGGAGTGCTGTACTGTCGGAGGGTCAGTACTGAGGGAGTGCTGTACTGTCGGAGGGTCAGTACTGAGGGCGTGCTGCACTTTCGGAGGATCAGTACTGAGGGAGTGCTGCACTGTGGAAGGTCAATACTGAGGGAGTGCTGCACTTTCGGAGGGTCAGTACTGAGGGAGTGCTGCACTTTCGGAGGGTCAGTACTGAGGGAGTGCTGTACTGCCGGAGGGTCAGTACTGAGGGCTTGCTGCACTTTCGGAGGATCAGTACTGAGGGAGTGCTGCACTGTAGAAGGTCAATACTGAGGGAGTGCTGCACTTTCGGAGGGTCAGTACTGACGGAGCGCTGCACTGTCGGAGTGTCAGTAATGAGGGAATGCTGCACTGTCGGAGGGTCAGTACTGAGGGAGTGCTGCACTGTCAGAGGGTCGGTACTGAGAGAGTGCTGCACTGTTAGAGGGTCAGTACTGAGCGAGCGCTGCACTGTTGGAGGGTCAGTACAGAGGGAGCACTGCACAGTCAGAGGGTCAGTACTGAGGGAGCACTGCACAGTCGGAGGGTCAGTACTGAGGGAGCACTGCACAGTCGGAGGGTCAGTACTGAGGCAGCACTGCACTGTCCGAAGGTCAGTACTGAGTGAGTGCTGCACGTTCGGAGGGTCAGTACTGAGGAAGCACTGCACTGTCAGAGGGTCAGTACTGAGGGAGTGCTGCACTGTCGGAGGGTCAGTACTGAGGGAGTGCTGCATTGTCGGAGGGTCAGTACTGAGGGAGTGCTGCACAGTCGGAGGGTCAGTACTGATGGAGCACTGCACAGTCGGAGGGTCAGTACTGAGGGAGCACTGCACAGTCGGAGGGTCAGTACTGAGGGAGAACTGCACAGTCGGAGGGTCAGTACTGAGGGAGCACTGCACAGTCGGAGGGTCAGTACTGAGGGAGCACTGCACAGTCGGAGGGTCAGTACTGAGGGAGCACTGCACTGTCCGAGGGTCAGTACTGAGGGAGTGCTGCACAGTCGGAGGGTCAGTACTGAGGGAGTGCTGCACTGTCAGGGGATCAGTACTGAGGGAGTGCTGCACTGTCAGATGGTCAGTACTGAGGGAGTGCTGCACATTCGGAGGGTCAGTACTGAGTGAGCACTGCACAGTCGGAGGGTCAATACTGAGGGAGAACTGCACAGTCGGAGGGTCAGTCCTGAGGGAGCACTGCACAGTCGGAGGGTCAGTACTGAGGGAGAACTGCACAGTCGGAGGGTCAGTACTGAGGGAGTGCTGCACAGTCGGAGGGTCAGTACTGAGGGAGTGCTGCACTGTCAGGGGGTCAGTACTGAGGGAGTGCTGCACTGTCAGGGGGTCAGTACTGAGGGAGTGCTGCACTGTCAGGGGGTCAGTGCTGAGTGACTGCTGCACTGTCCGAGGGTCAGTACTGAGTGAGTGCTGCACTGTCGGAGGGTCAGTACTGAGGGAGCACTGCACTGTCAGAGGGTCAGTACTGAGGGAGTGCTGCACAGTCGGAGGGTCCGTACTGATGGAGTGCTGCACTGTCAGGGGGTCAGTACTGAGGGAGTGCTGCACAGTCAGAGGGTCAGTACTGAGGGAGTGCTGCACAGTCGGAGTGTCAGTACTGAGAGAGTGCTGCACAGTCGGAGAGTCAGTACTGAGGGAGTGCTGCACTGTCAGAGGGTCAGTACTGAGTGAGTGCTGCACGTTCGGAGGGTCAGTACTGAGGGAGCACTGCACTGTCAGAGGGTCAGTACTGAGGGAGTGCTGCACTGTCGGAGGGTCAGTACTGAGGGAGTGCTGCATTGTCGGAGGGTCAGTACTGAGGGAATGCTGCACAGTCGGAGGGTCAGTACTGAGGGAGCACTGCACAGTCAGAGGGTCAGTACTGAGGGAGCACTGCACAGTCGGAGGGTCAGTACTGAGGGAGAACTGCACAGTCGGAGGGTCAGTACTGAGGGAGCACTGCACAGTCGGAGGGTCAGTTCTGAAGGAGCACTGCACAGTCGGAGGGTCAGTACTGAGGGAGCACTGCACTGTCCGAGGGTCAGTACTGAAGGAGTGCTGCACAGTCGGAGGGTCAGTACTGAGGGAGTGCTGCACTGTCAGGGGGTCAGTACTGAGGGAGTGCTGCACTGTCAGAGGGTCAGTACTGAGGGAGTGCTGCACAGACGGAGGGTCAGTACTGAGGGAGCACTGCACAGTCGGAGGGGCAGTACTGAGGGCGCACTGCACAGTCGGAGGGTCAGTACTGAGGGAGAACTGCACAGTCGGAGGGTCAGTACTGAGGGAGCACTGCACAGTCGGAGGGTCAGTACTGTGGGAGCACTGCACAGTCGGAGGGTCAGTACTGAGGGAGCACTGCACTGTCCGAGGGTCAGTACTGAGGGAGTGCTGCACAGTCGGAGGGTCAGTACTGAGGGAGTGCTGCACTGTCAGGGGGTCAGTACTGAGGGAGTGCTGCACTGTCAGGGGGTCAGTACTGAGGGAGTGCTGCACTGTCAGGGGGTCAGTACTGAGTGAGTGCTGCACTGTCCGAGGGTCAGTACTGAGTGAGTGCTGCACTGTCGGAGGGTCAGTACTGAGGGAGCACTGCACTGTCAGAGGTTCAGTACTGAGGGAGTGCTGCACAGTCGGAGGGTCAGTACTGAGGGAGTGCTGCACTGTCAGGGGGTCAGTACTGAGGGAGTGCTGCACAGTCAGTGGGTCAGTACTGAGGGAGTGCTGCACTGTCGGAGGGTCAGTACTGAGGGAGTGCTGCACAGTTGGAGGGTCAGTACTGAGGGAGTGCTGCACAGTCGGAGAGTCAGTACAGAGGGAGTGCTGCACTGTCAGAGGGTCAGTACTGAGGGAGTGCTGCATTATCGGAGGAACAGTACTGAGGGAATGCTGCACTGTCGGAGGGTCAGTACTGAGGGAGTGCTGCACTTTCGGGGGATCAGTACAGAGGGAGTGGTGCACTGTCGGAGAGTCATTACTGAGGGAACACTGCACTGTCGGAGGGTCAGTACTGAGGGAGCGCTGCACTGTTAGAGGGTCAGTACTGAGGGAGTGCTGCACTGTTGGAGGGTCAGTACTGAGGGAGCGCTGCACTGTAGAGTGTCAGTACTGAGGGAGTGCTGCACTTTCGGAGGGTCAGTACTGAGGGAGTGCTGTACTGTCGGAGGGTCAGTACTGAGGGCGTGCTGCAATTACGGAAGATCAGTACAGAGGGAGTGCTGCACTGTAGAAGGTCAATACTGAGGGAGTGCTGCACCTTCGGAGGGTCAGTACTGAGGGAGCGCTGCACTGTCGGAGGGTCAGTACTGAGGGAATGCTGCACTGTCGGAGGGTCAGTACTGAGGGAGTGCTGCACTGTCAGAGGGTCTGTACTGAGGGAGTGCTGCACTGTTAGAGGGTCAGTACTGAGCGAGCGCTGCACTGTTGGAGGGTCAGTACTGAGGGAGCACTGCACAGTCAGAGGGTCAGTACTGAGGGAGCACTGCACAGTCGGAGGGTCAGTACTGTGGGAGCACTGCACAGTCGGAGGGTCAGTACTGAGGGAGCACTGCATTGTCCGAGTGTCAGTCCTGAGTGAGTGCTGCACGTTCGGAGGGTCAGTACTGAGGGAGTGCTGCACTGTCGGAGGGTCAGTACTGAGGGAGTGCTGCATTGTCGGAGGGTCAGTACTGAGGGAGTGCTGCACAGTCGGAGGGTCAGTACTGAGGGAGCACTGCACAGTCTGAGGGTCATTACTGAGGGAGCACTGCACAGTCGGAGGGTCAGTACTGAGGGAAAACTGCACAGTCGGAGGGTCAGTACTGAGGGAGCACTGCACAGTCGGAGGGTCAGTAATGAGGGAGCACTGCACAGTCGGAGGGTCAGTATTGAGGGAGCACTGCACAGTCCGAGGGTCAGTACTGAGGGAGTGCTGCACAGTCGGAGGGTCAGTATTGAGCGAGTGCTGCACTGTCAGGGGGTCAGTACTGAGGGAGTGCTGCACTGTCAGAGGGTGAGTACTGATCGAGTGCTGCACAGTCGGAGGGTCAGTACTGAGGGAGTGCTGCACTGTCAGGCGGTCAGTACTGAGTGATGCTGCACTGCCCGAGGGTCAGTACTGAGGGAGCACTGCACTGACAGAGGGTCAGTACTGAGGGAGTGCTGCACAGTCGGAGGGTCAGTGCTGAGGGAGTGCTGCACTGTCAGGGTGTCAGAACTGAGGGAGTGCTGCACAGTGAGAGGGTCAGTACTGAGGGAGTGCTGCACTGTCGGAGGGTAAGTACTAAAGGACTACTGCACTGTCAGAGGGTCAGTACTGAGGGAGTGCTGCACAGTATGAGGGTCAGTACTGAGGGAGTGCTGCACAGTCGTAGGGTCAGTACTGAGGGAGTGCTGCACTGTCAGAGGGTCAGTACTGAGGGAGTGCTGCACAGTCGGAGGGTCAGAACTGAGGGAATGCTGCACTGTCGGAGGGTCAGTATTGAGGGAGTGCTGCACTGTGGGAGGGTCAGTATTGAGGGAGTGCTGCACTGTGGGAGGGTCAGTAATGAGGGAGTGCTGCACTGTCAGAGGGTCAGTACTGTGGGAGTGCTGCACAGTCGGAGGGTCAGTACTGAGGGAGTGCTGCACTGTCGGAGGGTCAGTACTGAGGGAGTACTGCCCTGTCGGAGGGTCAGTACTGAGGGAGTGTTGCACTGTCGGAGGATCAGTTCTTAGGGAGTGCTGCACAGTCGGAGAGTCAGTACTGAGGGAGTGCTGCACAGTCGGAGGGTCAGTACTAAGGGAGTGCTGCACTGTTGGAGGGTCAGTACTGAGGGAGTACTGCCCTGTCGGAGGGTCAGTACTAAGGGAGTGCTGCACTGTCGGAGGGTCAGTACTGAGGGAGAACTGCCCTGTCGGAGGGTCAGTACTGAGGGAGTGCTGCACAGTCGGAGAGTCAGTGCTGAGGGAGTGCTGCACAGTCGGAGGTTCAGTACTAAGGGAGTGCTGCACAGTCGGAGGGTCAGTACTGAGGGAGTGCTGCACAGTCGGAGAGTCAGTACTGAGGGAGTGCTGCACAGTCGGAGGGTCAGTACTGAGGGAGTGCTGCACTGTCGGAGGGTCAGTACTGAGGGATTGCTGCACAGTCGGAGGGTCAGTACTGAGGGAGTGCTGCACAGTCGGAGAGTCAGTACTGAGGGAGCACTGCACAGTCGGAGGGTCAGTACTGAGGGAGTGCTGCACAGTCGGAGGGTCAGTACTGAGGGAGTGCTGCACTGTCAGGGGGTCAGTACTGAGGGAGTGCTGCACTGTCAGGGGGTCAGTACTGAGGGAGTGCTGCACTGTCAGGGGGTCAGTACTGAGTGAGTGCTGCACTGTCGGAGGGTCAGTACTGAGGGAGCACTGCACTGTCAGAGGGTCAGTACTGAGGGAGTGCTGCACAGTCGGAGGGTCAGTACTGAGGGAGTGCTGCACTGTCAGGGGGTTAGTACTGAGGGAGTGCTGCACAGTCAGAGGATCAGTACTGAGGGAGTGCTGCACTGTCGGAGGGTCAGTACTAAAGGACTACTGCACTGTCAGAGGGTCAGTACTGAGGGAGTGCTGCACAGTCGGAGGGTCAGTACTGAGGGAGTGCTGCACAGTTGGAGGGTCAGTACTGAGAGAGTGCTGCACAGTCGGAGAGTCAGTACTGAGGGAGTGCTGCACAGTCAGAGGGTCAGTACTGAGTGAGTGCTGCACGTTCGGAGGGTCAGTACTGAGGGAGCACTGCACTGTCAGAGGGTCAGTACTGAGGGAGTGCTGCACTGTCGGAGGGTCAGTACTGAGCGATTGCTGCATTGTCGGAGGGTCAGTACTGAGGGAGTGCTGCACAGTCGGAGGGTCAGTACTGAGGGAGCACTGCACAGTCGGAGGGTCAGTACTGAGGGAGCACTGCACAGTCGGAGGGTCAGTACTGAGGGAGAACTGCACAGTCCGAGGGTCAGTACTGAGGGAGCACTGCACAGTCGGAGGGTCAGTTCTGAGGGAGCACTGCACAGTCGGAGGGTCAGTACTGAGGGAGCACTGCACTGTCAGAGGGTCAGTACTGAGGGAGCACTGCACAGTCGGAGGGTCAGTACTGAGGGAGCACTGCACAGTCGGAGGGTCAGTACTGAGGCAGCACTGCACTGTCCGAAGGTCAGTACTGAGTGAGTGCTGCACGTTCGGAGGGTCAGTACTGAGGAAGCACTGCACTGCCAGAGGGTCAGTACTGAGGGAGTGCTGCACTGTCGGAGGGTCAGTACTGAGGGAGTGCTGCATTGTCGGAGGGTCAGTACTGAGGGAGTGCTGCACAGTCGGAGGGTCAGTACTGATGGAGCACTGCACAGTCGGAGGGTCAGTACTGAGGGAGCACTGCACAGTCGGAGGGTCAGTACTGAGGGAGAACTGCACAGTCGGAGGGTCAGTACTGAGGGAGCACTGCACAGTCGGAGGGTCAGTACTGAGGGAGCACTGCACAGTCGGAGGGTCAGTACTGAGGGAGCACTGCACTGTCCGAGGGTCAGTACTGAGGGAGTGCTGCACAGTCGGAGGGTCAGTACTGAGGGAGTGCTGCACTGTCAGGGGATCAGTACTGAGGGAGTGCTGCACTGTCAGATGGTCAGTACTGAGGGAGTGCTGCACATTCGGAGGGTCAGTACTGAGTGAGCACTGCACAGTCGGAGGGTCAATACTGAGGGAGAACTGCACAGTCGGAGGGTCAGTCCTGAGGGAGCACTGCACAGTCGGAGGGTCAGTACTGAGGGAGAACTGCACAGTCGGAGGGTCAGTACTGAGGGAGTGCTGCACAGTCGGAGGGTCAGTACTGAGGGAGTGCTGCACTGTCAGGGGGTCAGTACTGAGGGAGTGCTGCACTGTCAGGGGGTCAGTACTGAGGGAGTGCTGCACTGTCAGGGGGTCAGTGCTGAGTGACTGCTGCACTGTCCGAGGGTCAGTACTGAGTGAGTGCTGCACTGTCGGAGGGTCAGTACTGAGGGAGCACTGCACTGTCAGAGGGTCAGTACTGAGGGAGTGCTGCACAGTCGGAGGGTCCGTACTGATGGAGTGCTGCACTGTCAGGGGGTCAGTACTGAGGGAGTGCTGCACAGTCAGAGGGTCAGTACTGAGGGAGTGCTGCACAGTCGGAGTGTCAGTACTGAGAGAGTGCTGCACAGTCGGAGAGTCAGTACTGAGGGAGTGCTGCACTGTCAGAGGGTCAGTACTGAGTGAGTGCTGCACGTTCGGAGGGTCAGTACTGAGGGAGCACTGCACTGTCAGAGGGTCAGTACTGAGGGAGTGCTGCACTGTCGGAGGGTCAGTACTGAGGGAGTGCTGCATTGTCGGAGGGTCAGTACTGAGGGAATGCTGCACAGTCGGAGGGTCAGTACTGAGGGAGCACTGCACAGTCAGAGGGTCAGTACTGAGGGAGCACTGCACAGTCGGAGGGTCAGTACTGAGGGAGAACTGCACAGTCGGAGGGTCAGTACTGAGGGAGCACTGCACAGTCGGAGGGTCAGTTCTGAAGGAGCACTGCACAGTCGGAGGGTCAGTACTGAGGGAGCACTGCACTGTCCGAGGGTCAGTACTGAAGGAGTGCTGCACAGTCGGAGGGTCAGTACTGAGGGAGTGCTGCACTGTCAGGGGGTCAGTACTGAGGGAGTGCTGCACTGTCAGAGGGTCAGTACTGAGGGAGTGCTGCACAGACGGAGGGTCAGTACTGAGGGAGCACTGCACAGTCGGAGGGGCAGTACTGAGGGCGCACTGCACAGTCGGAGGGTCAGTACTGAGGGAGAACTGCACAGTCGGAGGGTCAGTACTGAGGGAGCACTGCACAGTCGGAGGGTCAGTACTGTGGGAGCACTGCACAGTCGGAGGGTCAGTACTGAGGGAGCACTGCACTGTCCGAGGGTCAGTACTGAGGGAGTGCTGCACAGTCGGAGGGTCAGTACTGAGGGAGTGCTGCACTGTCAGGGGGTCAGTACTGAGGGAGTGCTGCACTGTCAGGGGGTCAGTACTGAGGGAGTGCTGCACTGTCAGGGGGTCAGTACTGAGTGAGTGCTGCACTGTCCGAGGGTCAGTACTGAGTGAGTGCTGCACTGTCGGAGGGTCAGTACTGAGGGAGCACTGCACTGTCAGAGGGTCAGTACTGAGGGAGTGCTGCACAGTCGGAGGGTCAGTACTGAGGGAGTGCTGCACTGTCAGGGGGTCAGTACTGAGGGAGTGCTGCACAGTCAGTGGGTCAGTACTGAGGGAGTGCTGCACTGTCGGAGGGTCAGTACTGAGGGAGTGCTGCACAGTTGGAGGGTCAGTACTGAGGGAGTGCTGCACAGTCGGAGAGTCAGTACAGAGGGAGTGCTGCACTGTCAGAGGGTCAGTACTGAGGGAGTGCTGCACTATCGGAGGAACAGTACTGAGGGAATGCTGCACTGTCGGAGGGTCAGTACTGAGGGAGTGCTGCACTTTCGGGGGATCAGTACAGAGGGAGTGGTGCACTGTCGGAGAGTCATTACTGAGGGAACACTGCACTGTCGGAGGGTCAGTACTGAGGGAGCGCTGCACTGTTAGAGGGTCAGTACTGAGGGAGTGCTGCACTGTTGGAGGGTCAGTACTGAGGGAGCGCTGCACTGTAGAGTGTCAGTACTGAGGGAGTGCTGCACTTTCGGAGGGTCAGTACTGAGGGAGTGCTGTACTGTCGGAGGGTCAGTACTGAGGGCGTGCTGCAATTACGGAAGATCAGTACAGAGGGAGTGCTGCACTGTAGAAGGTCAATACTGAGGGAGTGCTGCACCTTCGGAGGGTCAGTACTGAGGGAGCGCTGCACTGTCGGAGGGTCAGTACTGAGGGAATGCTGCACTGTCGGAGGGTCAGTACTGAGGGAGTGCTGCACTGTCAGAGGGTCTGTACTGAGGGAGTGCTGCACTGTTAGAGGGTCAGTACTGAGCGAGCGCTGCACTGTTGGAGGGTCAGTACTGAGGGAGCACTGCACAGTCAGAGGGTCAGTACTGAGGGAGCACTGCACAGTCGGAGGGTCAGTACTGTGGGAGCACTGCACAGTCGGAGGGTCAGTACTGAGGGAGCACTGCATTGTCCGAGTGTCAGTCCTGAGTGAGTGCTGCACGTTCGGAGGGTCAGTACTGAGGGAGTGCTGCACTGTCGGAGGGTCAGTACTGAGGGAGTGCTGCATTGTCGGAGGGTCAGTACTGAGGGAGTGCTGCACAGTCGGAGGGTCAGTACTGAGGGAGCACTGCACAGTCTGAGGGTCATTACTGAGGGAGCACTGCACAGTCGGAGGGTCAGTACTGAGGGAAAACTGCACAGTCGGAGGGTCAGTACTGAGGGAGCACTGCACAGTCGGAGGGTCAGTAATGAGGGAGCACTGCACAGTCGGAGGGTCAGTATTGAGGGAGCACTGCACTGTCCGAGGGTCAGTACTGAGGGAGTGCTGCACAGTCGGAGGGTCAGTATTGAGCGAGTGCTGCACTGTCAGGGGGTCAGTACTGAGGGAGTGCTGCACTGTCAGAGGGTGAGTACTGATCGAGTGCTGCACAGTCGGAGGGTCAGTACTGAGGGAGTGCTGCACTGTCAGGCGGTCAGTACTGAGTGATGCTGCACTGCCCGAGGGTCAGTACTGAGGGAGCACTGCACTGACAGAGGGTCAGTACTGAGGGAGTGCTGCACAGTCGGAGGGTCAGTGCTGAGGGAGTGCTGCACTGTCAGGGTGTCAGAACTGAGGGAGTGCTGCACAGTGAGAGGGTCAGTACTGAGGGAGTGCTGCACTGTCGGAGGGTAAGTACTAAAGGACTACTGCACTGTCAGAGGGTCAGTACTGAGGGAGTGCTGCACAGTATGAGGGTCAGTACTGAGGGAGTGCTGCACAGTCGTAGGGTCAGTACTGAGGGAGTGCTGCACTGTCAGAGGGTCAGTACTGAGGGAGTGCTGCACAGTCGGAGGGTCAGAACTGAGGGAATGCTGCACTGTCGGAGGGTCAGTATTGAGGGAGTGCTGCACTGTGGGAGGGTCAGTATTGAGGGAGTGCTGCACTGTGGGAGGGTCAGTAATGAGGGAGTGCTGCACTGTCAGAGGGTCAGTACTGTGGGAGCGCTGCACTGTCGGAGGATCAGTTCTTAGGGAGTGCTGCACAGTCGGAGGGTCAGTACTGAGGGAGTGCTGCACAGTCGGAGGGTCAGTACTGAGGGAGTGCTGCACTGTCGGAGGGTCAGTACTGAGGGAGTACTGCCCTGTCGGAGGGTCAGTACTGAGGGAGTGTTGCACTGTCGGAGGATCAGTTCTTAGGGAGTGCTGCACAGTCGGAGAGTCAGTACTGAGGGAGTGCTGCACAGTCGGAGGGTCAGTACTAAGGGAGTGCTGCACTGTTGGAGGGTCAGTACTGAGGGAGTACTGCCCTGTCGGAGGGTCAGTACTAAGGGAGTGCTGCACTGTCGGAGGGTCAGTACTGAGGGAGAACTGCCCTGTCGGAGGGTCAGTACTGAGGGAGTGCTGCACAGTCGGAGAGTCAGTGCTGAGGGAGTGCTGCACAGTCGGAGGTTCAGTACTAAGGGAGTGCTGCACAGTCGGAGGGTCAGTACTGAGGGAGTGCTGCACAGTCGGAGAGTCAGTACTGAGGGAGTGCTGCACAGTCGGAGGGTCAGTACTGAGGGAGTGCTGCACTGTCGGAGGGTCAGTACTGAGGGATTGCTGCACAGTCGGAGGGTCAGTACTGAGGGAGTGCTGCACAGTCGGAGAGTCAGTACTGAGGGAGCACTGCACAGTCGGAGGGTCAGTACTGAGGGAGTGCTGCACAGTCGGAGGGTCAGTACTGAGGGAGTGCTGCACTGTCAGGGGGTCAGTACTGAGGGAGTGCTGCACTGTCAGGGGGTCAGTACTGAGGGAGTGCTGCACTGTCAGGGGGTCAGTACTGAGTGAGTGCTGCACTGTCGGAGGGTCAGTACTGAGGGAGCACTGCACTGTCAGAGGGTCAGTACTGATGGAGTGCTGCACAGTCGGAGGGTCAGTACTGAGGGAGTGCTGCACTGTCAGGGGGTTAGTACTGAGGGAGTGCTGCACAGTCAGAGGATCAGTACTGAGGGAGTGCTGCACTGTCGGAGGGTCAGTACTAAAGGACTACTGCACTGTCAGAGGGTCAGTACTGAGGGAGTGCTGCACAGTCGGAGGGTCAGTACTGAGGGAGTGCTGCACAGTTGGAGGGTCAGTACTGAGAGAGTGCTGCACAGTCGGAGAGTCAGTACTGAGGGAGTGCTGCACAGTCAGAGGGTCAGTACTGAGTGAGTGCTGCACGTTCGGAGGGTCAGTACTGAGGGAGCACTGCACTGTCAGAGGGTCAGTACTGAGGGAGTGCTGCACTGTCGGAGGGTCAGTACTGAGCGATTGCTGCATTGTCGGAGGGTCAGTACTGAGGGAGTGCTGCACAGTCGGCGGGTCAGTACTGAGGGAGCACTGCACAGTCGGAGGGTCAGTACTGAGGGAGCACTGCACAGTCGGAGGGTCAGTACTGAGGGAGAACTGCACAGTCCGAGGGTCAGTACTGAGGGAGCACTGCACAGTCGGAGGGTCAGTTCTGAGGGAGCACTGCACAGTCGGAGGGTCAGTACTGAGGGAGCACTGCACTGTCCGAGGGTCAGTACTGAGGGAGTGCTGCACAGTCGGAGGGTCAGTACTGAGGGAGTGCTGCACTGTCAGGGGGTCAGTACTGAGGGAGTGCTGCACTGTCAGAGGGTCAGTACTGAGGGAGTGCTGCACAGTGAGAGGGTCAGTACTGAGGGAGTGCTGCACTGTCGGAGGGTAAGTACTAAAGGACTACTGCACTGTCAGAGGGTCAGTACTGAGGGAGTGCTGCACAGTATGAGGGTCAGTACTGAGGGAGTGCTGCACAGTCGTAGGGTCAGTACTGAGGGAGTGCTGCACTGTCAGAGGGTCAGTACTGAGGGAGTGCTGCACAGTCGGAGGGTCAGAACTGAGGGAATGCTGCACTGTCGGAGGGTCAGTATTGAGGGAGTGCTGCACTGTGGGAGGGTCAGTATTGAGGGAGTGCTGCACTGTGGGAGGGTCAGTAATGAGGGAGTGCTGCACTGTCAGAGGGTCAGTACTGTGGGAGCGCTGCACTGTCGGAGGATCAGTTCTTAGGGAGTGCTGCACAGTCGGAGGGTCAGTACTGAGGGAGTGCTGCACAGTCGGAGGGTCAGTACTGAGGGAGTGCTGCACTGTCGGAGGGTCAGTACTGAGGGAGTACTGCCCTGTCGGAGGGTCAGTACTGAGGGAGTGTTGCACTGTCGGAGGATCAGTTCTTAGGGAGTGCTGCACAGTCGGAGAGTCAGTACTGAGGGAGTGCTGCACAGTCGGAGGGTCAGTACTAAGGGAGTGCTGCACTGTTGGAGGGTCAGTACTGAGGGAGTACTGCCCTGTCGGAGGGTCAGTACTAAGGGAGTGCTGCACTGTCGGAGGGTCAGTACTGAGGGAGAACTGCCCTGTCGGAGGGTCAGTACTGAGGGAGTGCTGCACAGTCGGAGAGTCAGTGCTGAGGGAGTGCTGCACAGTCGGAGGTTCAGTACTAAGGGAGTGCTGCACAGTCGGAGGGTCAGTACTGAGGGAGTGCTGCACAGTCGGAGAGTCAGTACTGAGGGAGTGCTGCACAGTCGGAGGGTCAGTACTGAGGGAGTGCTGCACTGTCGGAGGGTCAGTACTGAGGGATTGCTGCACAGTCGGAGGGTCAGTACTGAGGGAGTGCTGCACAGTCGGAGAGTCAGTACTGAGGGAGCACTGCACAGTCGGAGGGTCAGTACTGAGGGAGTGCTGCACAGTCGGAGGGTCAGTACTGAGGGAGTGCTGCACTGTCAGGGGGTCAGTACTGAGGGAGTGCTGCACTGTCAGGGGGTCAGTACTGAGGGAGTGCTGCACTGTCAGGGGGTCAGTACTGAGTGAGTGCTGCACTGTCGGAGGGTCAGTACTGAGGGAGCACTGCACTGTCAGAGGGTCAGTACTGAGGGAGTGCTGCACAGTCGGAGGGTCAGTACTGAGGGAGTGCTGCACTGTCAGGGGGTTAGTACTGAGGGAGTGCTGCACAGTCAGAGGATCAGTACTGAGGGAGTGCTGCACTGTCGGAGGGTCAGTACTAAAGGACTACTGCACTGTCAGAGGGTCAGTACTGAGGGAGTGCTGCACAGTCGGAGGGTCAGTACTGAGGGAGTGCTGCACAGTTGGAGGGTCAGTACTGAGAGAGTGTTGCACAGTCGGAGAGTCAGTACTGAGGGAGTGCTGCACAGTCAGAGGGTCAGTACTGAGTGAGTGCTGCACGTTCGGAGGGTCAGTACTGAGGGAGCACTGCACTGTCAGAGGGTCAGTACTGAGGGAGTGCTGCACTGTCGGAGGGTCAGTACTGAGCGAGTGCTGCATTGTCGGAGGGTCAGTACTGAGGGAGTGCTGCACAGTCGGAGGGTCAGTACTGAGGGAGCACTGCACAGTCAGAGGGTCAGTACTGAGGGAGCACTGCACAGTCGGAGGGTCAGTACTGAGGGAGAACTGCACAGTCGGAGGGTCAGTACTGAGGGAGCACTGCACAGTCGGAGGGTCAGTTCTGAGGGAGCACTGCACAGTCGGAGGGTCAGTACTGAGGGAGCACTGCACTGTCCGAGGGTCAGTACTGAGGGAGTGCTGCACAGTCGGAGGGTCAGTACTGAGGGAGTGCTGCACTGTCAGGGGGTCAGTACTGAGGGAGTGCTGCACTGTCAGAGGGTCAGTACTGAGGGAGTGCTGCACAGTCGGAGGGTCAGTACTGAGGGAGCACTGCACAGTCGGAGGGTCAGTACTGAGGGCGCACTGCACAGTCGGAGGGTCAGTACTGAGGGAAAACTGCACAGTCGGAGGGTCAGTACTGAGGGAGCACTGCACAGTCGGAGGGTCAGTACTGTGGGAGCACTGCACAGTCGGAGGGTCAGTACTGAGGGAGCACTGCAATG
The DNA here is from genome assembly GCF_036365525.1 of Heterodontus francisci. Taxonomy (NCBI): domain Eukaryota; kingdom Metazoa; phylum Chordata; class Chondrichthyes; order Heterodontiformes; family Heterodontidae; genus Heterodontus; species Heterodontus francisci. The sequence goes on along the minus strand of NC_090398.1, from coordinate 14,020,651 downwards.
TCCGAGGGTCAGTACTGAAGGAGTGCTGCACAGTCGGAGGGTCAGTACTGAGGGAGTGCTGCACTGTCAGGGGGTCAGTACTGAGTGAGTGCTGCACTGTCAGGGGGTCAGTACTGAGTGAGTGCTGCACTGTCCGAGGGTCAGTACTGAGGGAGTGCTGCACAGTCGGAGGGTCAGTACTAAAGGACTACTGCACTGTCAGAGGGTCAGTACTGAGGGAGTGCTGCACAGTCGGAGGGTCAGTACTGAGGGAGTGCTGCACAGTTGGAGGTTCAGTACTGAGGGAGTGCTGCACAGTCGGAGAGTCAGTACTGAGGGAGTGTTGCACTGTCAGAGGGTCAGTACTGAGGGAGTGCTGCACTCTCGGAGGGTCAGTACTGAGGGAGTGCTGCACTGTCGGAGGGTCAGTACTGAGGGAGCGCTGCACTGTCGGAGGAACAGTACTGAGGGAATGCTGCACTGTCGGAGGGTCAGTACTGAGGGAGTGCTGCACTTTCGGGGGGTCAGTACTGAGGGAGTGCTGCACTGTCGGAGGGTCATTACTGAGGGAACACTGCACTGTCGGAGGGTCAGTACTGAGGGAGCGCTGCACTGTTGGAGGGTCAGTACTGAGGGAGTGCTGCACTGTTGGAAGGTCAGTACTGAGGGAGCGCTGCACCGTCGGAGGGTCAGTACTGAGGGAGTGCTGCACAGTCGGAGTGTCAGTACTGAGGGAGTGCTGCACTTTCGGAGGGTCAGTACTGAGGGAGTGCTGTACTGTCGGAGGGTCAGTACTGAGGGCGTGCTGCACTTACGGAGGATCAGTACTGAGGGAGTGCTGCACTGTAGAAGGTCAATACCGAGGGAGTGCTGCACTTTCGGAGGGTCAGTACTGAGGGAGCGCTGCACTGTCGGAGGGTCAGTACTGAGGGAATGCTGCACTGTCGGAGGGTCAGTACTGAGGGAGTGCTGCACTGTCAGAGGGTCTGTACTGAGGGAGTGCTGCACTGTTCGAGGGTCAGTACTGAGCGAGCGCTGCACTGTTGGAGGGTCAGTACTGAGGGAGCACTGCACAGTCAGAGGATCAGTACTGAGGGAGCACTGCACAGTCGGAGGGTCAGTACTGTGGGAGCACTGCACAGTCGGAGGGTCAGTACTGAGGGAGCACTGCACTGTCCGAGTGTCAGTACTGAGTGAGGGCTGCACGTTCGGTTGCTCAGTACTGAGGGAGCACTGCACTGTCAGAGGGTCAGTACTGAGGGAGTGCTGCACTGTCGGAAGGTCAGTACTGAGGGAGTGCTGCATTGTCGGAGGGTCAGTACTGAGGGAGTGCTGCACAGTCGGATGGTCAGTACTGAGGGAGCACTGCACAGTCGGAGGGTCATTACTGAGGGAGCACTGCACAGTCGGAGGGTCAGTACTGAGGGAGAACTGCACAGTCGAAGGGTCAGTACTGAGGGAGCACTGCACAGTCGGAGGGTCAGTACTGAGGGAGCACTGCACAGTCGGAGGGTCAGTATTGAGGGAGCACTGCACTGTCCGAGGGTCAGTACTGAGGGAGCACTGCACTGTCAGAGGGTCAGTACTGAGGGAGTGCTGCACAGTCGGAGGGTCAGTACTGAGGGAGTGCTGCACTGTCAGGGGGTTAGTACTGAGGGAGTGCTGCACAGTCAGAGGATCAGTACTGAGGGAGTGCTGCACTGTCGGAGGGTCAGTACTAAAGGACTACTGCACTGTCAGAGGGTCAGTACTGAGGGAGTGCTGCACAGTCGGAGGGTCAGTACTGAGGGAGTGCTGCACAGTTGGAGGGTCAGTACTGAGAGAGTGCTGCACAGTCGGAGAGTCAGTACTGAGGGAGTGCTGCACAGTCAGAGGGTCAGTACTGAGTGAGTGCTGCACGTTCGGAGGGTCAGTACTGAGGGAGCACTGCACTGTCAGAGGGTCAGTACTGAGGGAGTGCTGCACTGTCGGAGGGTCAGTACTGAGCGAGTGCTGCATTGTCGGAGGGTCAGTACTGAGGGAGTGCTGCACAGTCGGAGGGTCAGTACTGAGGGAGCACTGCACAGTCAGAGGGTCAGTACTGAGGGAGCACTGCACAGTCGGAGGGTCAGTACTGAGGGAGAACTGCACAGTCGGAGGGTCAGTACTGAGGGAGCACTGCACAGTCGGAGGGTCAGTTCTGAGGGAGCACTGCACAGTCGGAGGGTCAGTACTGAGGGAGCACTGCACTGTCCGAGGGTCAGTACTGAGGGAGTGCTGCACAGTCGGAGGGTCAGTACTGAGGGAGTGCTGCACTGTCAGGGGGTCAGTACTGAGGGAGTGCTGCACTGTCAGAGGGTCAGTACTGAGGGAGTGCTGCACAGTCGGAGGGTCAGTACTGAGGGAGCACTGCACAGTCGGAGGGTCAGTACTGAGGGCGCACTGCACAGTCGGAGGGTCAGTACTGAGGGAAAACTGCACAGTCGGAGGGTCAGTACTGAGGGAGCACTGCACAGTCGGAGGGTCAGTACTGTGGGAGCACTGCACAGTCGGAGGGTCAGTACTGAGGGAGCACTGCAATGTCCGAGGGTCAGTACTGAAGGAGTGCTGCACAGTCGGAGGGTCAGTACTGAGGGAGTGCTGCACTGTCAGGGGGTCAGTACTGAGTGAGTGCTGCACTGTCAGGGGGTCAGTACTGAGTGAGTGCTGCACTGTCCGAGGGTCAGTACTGAGGGAGTGCTGCACACTCGGAGGGTCAGTACTAAAGGACTACTGCACTGTCAGAGGGTCAGTACTGAGGGAGTGCTGCACAGTCGGAGGGTCAGTACTGAGGGAGTGCTGCACAGTTGGAGGTTCAGTACTGAGGGAGTGCTGCACAGTCGGAGAGTCAGTACTGAGGGAGTGTTGCACTGTCAGAGGGTCAGTACTGAGGGAGTGCTGCACTCTCGGAGGGTCAGTACTGAGGGAGTGCTGCACTGTCGGAGGGTCAGTACTGAGGGAGCGCTGCACTGTCGGAGGAACAGTACTGAGGGAATGCTGCACTGTCGGAGGGTCAGTACTGAGGGAGTGCTGCACTTTCGGGGGGTCAGTACTGAGGGAGTGCTGCACTGTCGGAGGGTCATTACTGAGGGAACACTGCACTGTCGGAGGGTCAGTACTGAGGGAGCGCTGCACTGTTGGAGGGTCAGTACTGAGGGAGTGCTGCACTGTTGGAAGGTCAGTACTGAGGGAGCGCTGCACCGTCGGAGGGTCAGTACTGAGGGAGTGCTGCACAGTCGGAGTGTCAGTACTGAGGGAGTGCTGCACTTTCGGAGGGTCAGTACTGAGGGAGTGCTGTACTGTCGGAGGGTCAGTACTGAGGGCGTGCTGCACTTACGGAGGATCAGTACTGAGGGAGTGCTGCACTGTAGAAGGTCAATACCGAGGGAGTGCTGCACTTTCGGAGGGTCAGTACTGAGGGAGCGCTGCACTGTCGGAGGGTCAGTACTGAGGGAATGCTGCACTGTCGGAGGGTCAGTACTGAGGGAGTGCTGCACTGTCAGAGGGTCTGTACTGAGGGAGTGCTGCACTGTTCGAGGGTCAGTACTGAGCGAGCGCTGCACTGTTGGAGGGTCAGTACTGAGGGAGCACTGCACAGTCAGAGGATCAGTACTGAGGGAGCACTGCACAGTCGGAGGGTCAGTACTGTGGGAGCACTGCACAGTCGGAGGGTCAGTACTGAGGGAGCACTGCACTGTCCGAGTGTCAGTACTGAGTGAGGGCTGCACGTTCGGTTGGTCAGTACTGAGGGAGCACTGCACTGTCAGAGGGTCAGTACTGAGGGAGTGCTGCACTGTCAGAAGGTCAGTACTGAGGGAGTGCTGCATTGTCGGAGGGTCAGTACTGAGGGAGTGCTGCACAGTCGGAGGGTCAGTACTGAGGGAGCACTGCACAGTCGGAGGGTCATTACTGAGGGAGCACTGCACAGTCGGAGGGTCAGTACTGAGGGAGAACTGCACAGTCGAAGGGTCAGTACTGAGGGAGCACTGCACAGTCGGAGGGTCAGTACTGAGGGAGCACTGCACAGTCGGAGGGTCAGTATTGAGGGAGCACTGCACTGTCCGAGGGTCAGTACTGAGGGAGCACTGCACTGTCAGAGGGTCAGTACTGAGGGAGTGCTGCACAGTCGGAGGGTCAGTACTGAGGGAGTGCTGCACTGTCAGGGGGTTAGTACTGAGGGAGTGCTGCACAGTCAGAGGATCAGTACTGAGGGAGTGCTGCACTGTCGGAGGGTCAGTACTAAAGGACTACTGCACTGTCAGAGGGTCAGTACTGAGGGAGTGCTGCACAGTCGGAGGGTCAGTACTGAGGGAGTGCTGCACAGTCAGAGGGTCAGTACTGAGTGAGTGCTGCACGTTCGGAGGGTCAGTACTGAGGGAGCACTGCACTGTCAGAGGGTCAGTACTGAGGGAGTGCTGCACTGTCGGAGGGTCAGTACTGAGCGAGTGCTGCATTGTCGGAGGGTCAGTACTGAGGGAGTGCTGCACAGTCGGAGGGTCAGTACTGAGGGAGCACTGCACAGTCAGAGGGTCAGTACTGAGGGAGCACTGCACAGTCGGAGGGTCAGTACTGAGGGAGAACTGCACAGTCGGAGGGTCAGTACTGAGGGAGCACTGCACAGTCGGAGGGTCAGTTCTGAGGGAGCACTGCACAGTCGGAGGGTCAGTACTGAGGGAGCACTGCACTGTCCGAGGGTCAGTACTGAGGGAGTGCTGCACAGTCGGAGGGTCAGTACTGAGGGAGTGCTGCACTGTCAGGGGGTCAGTACTGAGGGAGTGCTGCACTGTCAGAGGGTCAGTACTGAGGGAGTGCTGCACAGTCGGAGGGTCAGTACTGAGGGAGCACTGCACAGTCGGAGGGTCAGTACTGAGGGCGCACTGCACAGTCGGAGGGTCAGTACTGAGGGAAAACTGCACAGTCGGAGGGTCAGTACTGAGGGAGCACTGCACAGTCGGAGGGTCAGTACTGTGGGAGCACTGCACAGTCGGAGGGTCAGTACTGAGGGAGCACTGCAATGTCCGAGGGTCAGTACTGAAGGAGTGCTGCACAGTCGGAGGGTCAGTACTGAGGGAGTGCTGCACTGTCAGGGGGTCAGTACTGAGTGAGTGCTGCACTGTCAGGGGGTCAGTACTGAGTGAGTGCTGCACTGTCCGAGGGTCAGTACTGAGGGAGTGCTGCACACTCGGAGGGTCAGTACTAAAGGACTACTGCACTGTCAGAGGGTCAGTACTGAGGGAGTGCTGCACAGTCGGAGGGTCAGTACTGAGGGAGTGCTGCACAGTTGGAGGTTCAGTACTGAGGGAGTGCTGCACAGTCGGAGAGTCAGTACTGAGGGAGTGTTGCACTGTCAGAGGGTCAGTACTGAGGGAGTGCTGCACTCTCGGAGGGTCAGTACTGAGGGAGTGCTGCACTGTCGGAGGGTCAGTACTGAGGGAGCGCTGCACTGTCGGAGGAACAGTACTGAGGGAATGCTGCACTGTCGGAGGGTCAGTACTGAGGGAGTGCTGCAATTTCGGGGGGTCAGTACTGAGGGAGTGCTGCACTGTCGGAGGGTCATTACTGAGGGAACACTGCACTGTCGGAGGGTCAGTACTGAGGGAGCGCTGCACTGTTGGAGGGTCAGTACTGAGGGAGTGCTGCACTGTTGGAAGGTCAGTACTGAGGGAGCGCTGCACCGTCGGAGGGTCAGTACTGAGGGAGTGCTGCACAGTCGGAGTGTCAGTACTGAGGGAGTGCTGCACTTTCGGAGGGTCAGTACTGAGGGAGTGCTGTACTGTCGGAGGGTCAGTACTGAGGGCGTGCTGCACTTACGGAGGATCAGTACTGAGGGAGTGCTGCACTGTAGAAGGTCAATACTGAGGGAGTGCTGCACTTTCGGAGGGTCAGTACTGAGGGAGCGCTGCACTGTCGGAGGGTCAGTACTGAGGGAATGCTGCACTGTTGGAGGGTCAGTACTGAGGGAGTGCTGCACTGTCAGAGGGTCTGTACTGAGGGAGTGCTGCACTGTTCGAGGGTCAGTACTGAGCGAGCGCTGCACTGTTGGAGGGTCAGTACTGAGGGAGCACTGCACAGTCAGAGGATCAGTACTGAGGGAGCACTGCACAGTCGGAGGGTCAGTACTGTGGGAGCACTGCACAGTCGGAGGGACAGTACTGAGGGAGCACTGCACCGTCCGAGTGTCAGTACTGAGTGAGGGCTGCACGTTCGGTTGGTCAGTACTGAGGGAGCACTGCACTGTCAGAGGGTCAGTACTGAGGGAGTGCTGCACTGTCGGAAGGTCAGTACTGAGGGAGTGCTGCATTGTCGGAGGGTCAGTACTGAGGGAGTGCTGCACAGTCGGAGGGTCAGTACTGAGGGAGCACTGCACAGTCGGAGGGTCATTACTGAGGGAGCACTGCACAGTCGGAGGGTCAGTACTGAGGGAGAACTGCACAGTCGGAGGGTCAGTACTGAGGGAGCACTGCACAGTCGGAGGGTCAGTACTGAGGGAGCACTGCACAGTCGGAGGGTCAGTATTGAGGGAGCACTGCACTGTCCGAGGGTCAGTACTGAGGGAGTGCTGCACAGTCGGAGGGTCAGTATTGAGCGAGTGCTGCACTGTCAGGGGGTCAGTACTGAGGGAGTGCTGCACTGTCAGAGGGTGAGTACTGATCGAGTGCTGCACAGTCGGAGGGTCAGTACTGAGGGAGTGCTGCACTGTCAGGGGGTCAGTACTGAGTGATGCTGCACTGTCCGAGGGTCAGTACTGAGTGATTGCTGCACTGTCGGAGGGTCAGTACTGAGGGAGCACTGCACTGACAGAGGGTCAGTACTGAGGGAGTGCTGCACAGTCGGAGGGTCAGTGCTGAGGGCGTGTTGCACTGTCAGGGGGTCAGTACTGAGGGAGTGCTGCACAGTCAGAGGGTCAGTACTGAGGGAGTGCTGCACTGTCGGAGGGTAAGTACTAAAGGACTACTGCACTGTCAGAGGGTCAGTACTGAGGGAGTGCTGCACAGTCGGAGGTTCAGTACTGAGGGAGTGCTGCACAGTCGTAGGGTCAGTACTGAGGGAGTGCTGCACTGTCAGAGGGTCAGTACTGAGGGAGTGCTGCACAGTCGGAGGGTCAGAACTGAGGGAATGCTGCACTGTCGGAGGGTCAGTATTGAGGGAGTGCTGCACTGTGGGAGGGTCAGTATTGAGGGAGTGCTGCACTGTGGGAGGGTCAGTATTGAGGGAGTGCTGCACTGTCAGAGGGTCAGTACTGTGGGAGCGCTGCACTGTCGGAGGATCAGTTCTTAGGGAGTGCTGCACAGTCGGAGGGTCAGTACTGAGGGAGTGCTGCACAGTCGGAGGGTCAGTACTGAGGGAGTGCTGCACTGTCGGAGGGTCAGTACTGAGGGAGTACTGCCCTGTCGGAGGGTCAGTACTGAGGGAGTGCTGCACTGTCGGAGGATCAGTTCTTAGGGAGTGCTGCACAGTCGGAGAGTCAGTACTGAGGGAGTGCTGCACAGTCGGAGGGTCAGTACTAAGGGAGTGCTGCACTGTCGGAGGGTCAGTACTGAGGGAGTACTGCCCTGTCGGAGGGTCAGTACTAAGGGAGTGCTGCACTGTCGGAGGGTCAGTACTGAGGCAGTACTGCCCTGTCGGAGGGTCAGTACTGAGGGAGTGCTGCACAGTCGGAGAGTCAGTGCTGAGGGAGTGCTGCATCAGTCGGAGGGTCAGTACTAAGGGAGTGCTGCACAGTCGGAGGGTCAGTACTGAGGGAGTGCTGCACAGTCCGAGGGTCAGTACTGAGGGAGTGCTGCACAGTCGGAGGGTCAGTACTGAGGGAGTGCTGCACTGTCGGAGGGTCAGTACTGAGGGATCGCTGCACAGTCGGAGGGTCAGTACTGAGGGAGTGCTGCACAGTCGGAGGGTCAGTACTGAGGGAGTGCTGCACAGTCGGAGGGTCAGTACTGAGGGAGTGCTGCGCAGTCGGAGGGTCAGTACTGAGGGAGTGCTGCACAGTCGGAGGGTCAGTACTGAGGGAGTGCTGCACAGTTGGAGGGTCAGTACTGAGAGAGTGCTGCACAGTCGGAGAGTCAGTACTGAGGGAGTGCTGCACTGTCAGAGGGTCAGTACTGAGTGAGTGCTGCACGTTCGGAGGGTCAGTTCTGAGGGAGCACTGCACTGTCAGAGGGTCAGTACTGAGGGAGCACTGCACAGTCAGAGGGTCAGTACTGAAGGAGCACTGCACAGTCGGAGGGTCAGTACTGTGGGAGCACTGCACTGTCCGAGTGTCAGTACTGAGTGAGTGCTGCACATTCGGAGGGTCAGTACTGAGGGAGCACTGCACAGTCGGAGGGTCAGTACTGAGGGAGCGCTGCACAGTCGGAGGGTCAGTACTGAGGGAGCACTGCACTGTCCGAGTGTCAGTACTGAGTGAGTGCTGCACGTTCGGAGGGTCAGTACTGAGGGAGCACTGCACTGTCAGAGGGTCAGTACTGAGGGAGTGCTGCACTGTCGGAGGGTCAGTACTGAGGGAGTGCTGCATTGTCGGAGGGTCAGTACTGAGGGAGTGCTGCACAGTCAGAGGGTCAGTATTGAGGGAGCACTGCACTGTCCGAGGGTCAGTACTGAGGGAGTGCTGCACAGTCGGAGGGTCAGTATTGAGCGAGTGCTGCACTGTCAGGGGGTCAGTACTGAGGGAGTGCTGCACTGTCAGAGGGTGAGTACTGATCGAGTGCTGCACAGTCGGAGGGTCAGTACTGAGGGAGTTCTGCACTGTCAGGGGGTCAGTACTGAGTGATGCTGCACTGTCCGAGGGTCAGTACTGAGTGATTGCTGCACTGTCGGAGGGTCAGTACTGAGGGAGCACTGCACTGACAGAGGGTCAGTACTGAGGGAGTGCTGCACAGTCGGAGGGTCAGTGCTGAGGGCGTGTTGCACTGTCAGGGGGTCAGTACTGAGGGAGTGCTGCACAGTCAGAGGGTCAGTACTGAGGGAGTGCTGCACTGTCAGAGGGTCAGTACTGAGGGAGTGCTGCACAGTCGGAGGGTCAGAACTGAGGGAATGCTGCACTGTCGGAGGGTCAGTATTGAGGGAGTGCTGCACTGTGGGAGGGTCAGTATTGAGGGAGTGCTGCACTGTGGGAGGGTCAGTATTGAGGGAGTGCTGCACTGTCAGAGGGTCAGTACTGTGGGAGCGCTGCACTGTCGGAGGATCAGTTCTTAGGGAGTGCTGCACAGTCGGAGGGTCAGTACTGAGGGAGTGCTGCACAGTCGGAGGGTCAGTACTGAGGGAGTGCTGCACTGTCGGAGGGTCAGTACTGAGGGAGTACTGCCCTGTCGGAGGGTCAGTACTGAGGGAGTGCTGCACTGTCGGAGGATCAGTTCTTAGGGAGTGCTGCACAGTCGGAGAGTCAGTACTGAGGGAGTGCTGCACAGTCGGAGGGTCAGTACTAAGGGAGTGCTGCACTGTCGGAGGGTCAGTACTGAGGGAGTACTGCCCTGTCGGAGGGTCAGTACTAAGGGAGTGCTGCACTGTCGGAGGGTCAGTACTGAGGCAGTACTGCCCTGTCGGAGGGTCAGTACTGAGGGAGTGCTGCACAGTCGGAGAGTCAGTGCTGAGGGAGTGCTGCATCAGTCGGAGGGTCAGTACTAAGGGAGTGCTGCACAGTCGGAGGGTCAGTACTGAGGGAGTGCTGCACAGTCGGAGGGTCAGTACTGAGGGAGTGCTGCACAGTCGGAGGGTCAGTACTGAGGGAGTGCTGCACTGTCGGAGGGTCAGTACTGAGGGATCGCTGCACAGTCGGAGGGTCAGTACTGAGGGAGTGCTGCACAGTCGGAGGGTCAGTACTGAGGGAGTGCTGCACAGTCGGAGGGTCAGTACTGAGGGAGTGCTGCGCAGTCGGAGGGTCAGTACTGAGGGAGTGCTGCACAGTCGGAGGGTCAGTACTGAGGGAGTGCTGCACAGTTGGAGGGTCAGTACTGAGAGAGTGCTGCACAGTCGGAGAGTCAGTACTGAGGGAGTGCAGCACTGTCAGAGGGTCAGTACTGAGTGAGTGCTGCACGTTCGGAGGGTCAGTTCTGAGGGAGCACTGCACTGTCAGAGGGTCAGTACTGAGGGAGCACTGCACAGTCAGAGGGTCAGTACTGAAGGAGCACTGCACAGTCGGAGGGTCAGTACTGTGGGAGCACTGCACTGTCCGAGTGTCAGTACTGAGTGAGTGCTGCACATTCGGAGGGTCAGTACTGAGGGAGCACTGCACAGTCGGAGGGTCAGAACTGAGGGAGCGCTGCACAGTCGGAGGGTCAGTACTGAGGGAGCACTGCACTGTCCAGGTGTCAGTACTGAGTGAGTGCTGCACGTTCGGAGGGTCAGTACTGAGGGAGCACTGCACTGTCAGAGGGTCAGTACTGAGGGAGTGCTGCACTGTCGGAGGGTCAGTACTGAGGGAGTGCTGCATTGTCGGAGGGTCAGTACTGAGGGAGTGCTGCACAGTCAGAGGGTCAGTACTGAGGGAGCACTGCACAGTCGGAGGGTCATGACTGAGGGAGCACTGCACAGTCGGAGGGTCAGTACTGAGGGAGCACTGCACAGTCGGAGGGTCAGTGCTGAGGGAGCACTGCACAGTCGGAGGGTCAGTATTGAGGGAGCACTGCACTGTCCGAGGGTCAGTACTGAGGGAGTGCTGCACAGTCGGAGGGTCAGTATTGAGCGAGTGCTGCACTGTCAGGGGGTCAGTACTGAGGGAGTGCTGCACTGTCAGAGGGTGAGCACTGATCGAGTGCTGCACAGTCGGAGGGTCAGTACTGAGGGAGTGCTGCACTGTCAGGGGGTCAGTACTGAGTGATGCTGCACTGTCCGAGGGTCAGTACTGAGTGAGTGCTGCACTGTCGGAGGGTCAGTACTGAGGGAGCACTGCACTGACAGAGGGTCAGTACTGAGGGAGTGCTGCACAGTCGGAGGGTCAGTGCTGAGGGAGTGCTGCACTGTCAGGGGGTCAGTACTGAGGGAGTGCTGCACAGTCAGAGGGTCAGTACTGAGGGAGTGCTGCACTGTCGGAGGGTCAGTACTGAGCGAGTGCTGCATTGTCGGAGGGTCAGTACTGAGGGAGTGCTGCACAGTCGGAGGGTCAGTACTGAGGGAGCACTGCACAGTCGGAGGGTCATTACTGAGGGAGCACTGCACAGTCGGAGGGTCAGTACTGAGGGAGAACTGCACAGTCGGAGGGTCAGTACTGAGGGAGCACTGCACAGTCGGAGGGTCAGTACTGAGGGAGCACTGCACAGTCGGAGGGTCAGTATTGAGGGAGCACTGCACTGTCCGAGGGTCAGTACTGAGGGAGTGCTGCACAGTCGGAGGGTCAGTATTGAGCGAGTGCTGCACTGTCAGGGGGTCAGTACTGAGGGAGTGCTGCACTGTCAGAGGGTGAGTACTGATCGAGTGCTGCACAGTCGGAGGGTCAGTACTGAGGGAGTGCTGCACTGTCAGGGGGTCAGTACTGAGTGATGCTGCACTGTCCGAGGGTCAGTACTGAGTGATTGCTGCACTGTCGGAGGGTCAGTACTGAGGGAGCACTGCACTGACAGAGGGTCAGTACTGAGGGAGTGCTGCACAGTCGGAGGGTCAGTGCTGAGGGCGTGTTGCACTGTCAGGGGGTCAGTACTGAGGGAGTGCTGCACAGTCAGAGGGTCAGTACTGAGGGAGTGCTGCACTGTCGGAGGGTAAGTACTAAAGGACTACTGCACTGTCAGAGGGTCAGTACTGAGGGAGTGCTGCACAGTCGGAGGTTCAGTACTGAGGGAGTGCTGCACACTCGTAGGGTCAGTACTGAGGGAGTGCTGCACTGTCAGAGGGTCAGTACTGAGGGAGTGCTGCACAGTCGGAGGGTCAGAACTGAGGGAATGCTGCACTGTCGGAGGGTCAGTATTGAGGGAGTGCTGCACTGTGGGAGGGTCAGTATTGAGGGAGTGCTGCACTGTGGGAGGGTCAGTATTGAGGGAGTGCTGCACTGTCAGAGGGTCAGTACTGTGGGAGCGCTGCACTGTCGGAGGATCAGTTCTTAGGGAGTGCTGCACAGTCGGAGGGTCAGTACTGAGGGAGTGCTGCACAGTCGGAGGGTCAGTACTGAGGGAGTGCTGCACTGTCGGAGGGTCAGTACTGAGGGAGTACTGCCCTGTCGGAGGGTCAGTACTGAGGGAGTGCTGCACTGTCGGAGGATCAGTTCTTAGGGAGTGCTGCACAGTCGGAGAGTCAGTACTGAGGGAGTGCTGCACAGTCGGAGGGTCAGTACTAAGGGAGTGCTGCACTGTCGGAGGGTCAGTACTGAGGGAGTACTGCCCTGTCGGAGGGTCAGTACTAAGGGAGTGCTGCACTGTCGGAGGGTCAGTACTGAGGCAGTACTGCCCTGTCGGAGGGTCAGTACTGAGGGAGTGCTGCACAGTCGGAGAGTCAGTGCTGAGGGAGTGCTGCATCAGTCGGAGGGTCAGTACTAAGGGAGTGCTGCACAGTCGGAGGGTCAGTACTGAGGGAGTGCTGCACAGTCCGAGGGTCAGTACTGAGGGAGTGCTGCACAGTCGGAGGGTCAGTACTGAGGGAGTGCTGCACTGTCGGAGGGTCAGTACTGAGGGATCGCTGCACAGTCGGAGGGTCAGTACTGAGGGAGTGCTGCACAGTCGGAGGGTCAGTACTGAGGGAGTGCTGCACAGTCGGAGGGTCAGTACTGAGGGAGTGCTGCGCAGTCGGAGGGTCAGTACTGAGGGAGTGCTGCACAGTCGGAGGGTCAGTACTGAGGGAGTGCTGCACAGTTGGAGGGTCAGTACTGAGAGAGTGCTGCACAGTCGGAGAGTCAGTACTGAGGGAGTGCTGCACTGTCAGAGGGTCAGTACTGAGTGAGTGCTGCACGTTCGGAGGGTCAGTTCTGAGGGAGCACTGCACTGTCAGAGGGTCAGTACTGAGGGAGCACTGCACAGTCAGAGGGTCAGTACTGAAGGAGCACTGCACAGTCGGAGGGTCAGTACTGTGGGAGCACTGCACTGTCCGAGTGTCAGTACTGAGTGAGTGCTGCACATTCGGAGGGTCAGTACTGAGGGAGCACTGCACAGTCGGAGGGTCAGTACTGAGGGAGCGCTGCACAGTCGGAGGGTCAGTACTGAGGGAGCACTGCACTGTCCGAGTGTCAGTACTGAGTGAGTGCTGCACGTTCGGAGGGTCAGTACTGAGGGAGCACTGCACTGTCAGAGGGTCAGTACTGAGGGAGTGCTGCACTGTCGGAGGGTCAGTACTGAGGGAGTGCTGCATTGTCGGAGGGTCAGTACTGAGGGAGTGCTGCACAGTCAGAGGGTCAGTATTGAGGGAGCACTGCACTGTCCGAGGGTCAGTACTGAGGGAGTGCTGCACAGTCGGAGGGTCAGTATTGAGCGAGTGCTGCACTGTCAGGGGGTCAGTACTGAGGGAGTGCTGCACTGTCAGAGGGTGAGTACTGATCGAGTGCTGCACAGTCGGAGGGTCAGTACTGAGGGAGTGCTGCACTGTCAGGGGGTCAGTACTGAGTGATGCTGCACTGTCCGAGGGTCAGTACTGAGTGATTGCTGCACTGTCGGAGGGTCAGTACTGAGGGAGCACTGCACTGACAGAGGGTCAGTACTGAGGGAGTGCTGCACAGTCGGAGGGTCAGTGCTGAGGGCGTGTTGCACTGTCAGGGGGTCAGTACTGAGGGAGTGCTGCACAGTCAGAGGGTCAGTACTGAGGGAGTGCTGCACTGTCAGAGGGTCAGTACTGAGGGAGTGCTGCACAGTCGGAGGGTCAGAACTGAGGGAATGCTGCACTGTCGGAGGGTCAGTATTGAGGGAGTGCTGCACTGTGGGAGGGTCAGTATTGAGGGAGTGCTGCACTGTGGGAGGGTCAGTATTGAGGGAGTGCTGCACTGTCAGAGGGTCAGTACTGTGGGAGCGCTGCACTGTCGGAGGATCAGTTCTTAGGGAGTGCTGCACAGTCGGAGGGTCAGTACTGAGGGAGTGCTGCACAGTCGGAGGGTCAGTACTGAGGGAGTGCTGCACTGTCGGAGGGTCAGTACTGAGGGAGTACTGCCCTGTCGGAGGGTCAGTACTGAGGGAGTGCTGCACTGTCGGAGGATCAGTTCTTAGGGAGTGCTGCACAGTCGGAGAGTCAGTACTGAGGGAGTGCTGCACAGTCGGAGGGTCAGTACTAAGGGAGTGCTGCACTGTCGGAGGGTCAGTACTGAGGGAGTACTGCCCTGTCGGAGGGTCAGTACTAAGGGAGTGCTGCACTGTCGGAGGGTCAGTACTGAGGCAGTACTGCCCTGTCGGAGGGTCAGTACTGAGGGAGTGCTGCACAGTCGGAGAGTCAGTGCTGAGGGAGTGCTGCATCAGTCGGAGGGTCAGTACTAAGGGAGTGCTGCACAGTCGGAGGGTCAGTACTGAGGGAGTGCTGCACAGTCGGAGGGTCAGTACTGAGGGAGTGCTGCACAGTCGGAGGGTCAGTACTGAGGGAGTGCTGCACTGTCGGAGGGTCAGTACTGAGGGATCGCTGCACAGTCGGAGGGTCAGTACTGAGGGAGTGCTGCACAGTCGGAGGGTCAGTACTGAGGGAGTGCTGCACAGTCGGAGGGTCAGTACTGAGGGAGTGCTGCGCAGTCGGAGGGTCAGTACTGAGGGAGTGCTGCACAGTCGGAGGGTCAGTACTGAGGGAGTGCTGCACAGTTGGAGGGTCAGTACTGAGAGAGTGCTGCACAGTCGGAGAGTCAGTACTGAGGGAGTGCAGCACTGTCAGAGGGTCAGTACTGAGTGAGTGCTGCACGTTCGGAGGGTCAGTTCTGAGGGAGCACTGCACTGTCAGAGGGTCAGTACTGAGGGAGCACTGCACAGTCAGAGGGTCAGTACTGAAGGAGCACTGCACAGTCGGAGGGTCAGTACTGTGGGAGCACTGCACTGTCCGAGTGTCAGTACTGAGTGAGTGCTGCACATTCGGAGGGTCAGTACTGAGGGAGCACTGCACAGTCGGAGGGTCAGTACTGAGGGAGCGCTGCACAGTCGGAGGGTCAGTACTGAGGGAGCACTGCACTGTCCAGGTGTCAGTACTGAGTGAGTGCTGCACGTTCGGAGGGTCAGTACTGAGGGAGCACTGCACTGTCAGAGGGTCAGTACTGAGGGAGTGCTGCACTGTCGGAGGGTCAGTACTGAGGGAGTGCTGCATTGTCGGAGGGTCAGTACTGAGGGAGTGCTGCACAGTCAGAGGGTCAGTACTGAGGGAGCACTGCACAGTCGGAGGGTCATGACTGAGGGAGCACTGCACAGTCGGAGGGTCAGTACTGAGGGAGCACTGCACAGTCGGAGGGTCAGTGCTGAGGGAGCACTGCACAGTCGGAGGGTCAGTATTGAGGGAGCACTGCACTGTCCGAGGGTCAGTACTGAGGGAGTGCTGCACAGTCGGAGGGTCAGTATTGAGCGAGTGCTGCACTGTCAGGGGGTCAGTACTGAGGGAGTGCTGCACTGTCAGAGGGTGAGCACTGATCGAGTGCTGCACAGTCGGAGGGTCAGTACTGAGGGAGTGCTGCACTGTCAGGGGGTCAGTACTGAGTGATGCTGCACTGTCCGAGGGTCAGTACTGAGTGAGTGCTGCACTGTCGGAGGGTCAGTACTGAGGGAGCACTGCACTGACAGAGGGTCAGTACTGAGGGAGTGCTGCACAGTCGGAGGGTCAGTGCTGAGGGAGTGCTGCACTGTCAGGGGGTCAGTACTGAGGGAGTGCTGCACAGTCAGAGGGTCAGTACTGAGGGAGTGCTGCACTGTCGGAGGGTAAGTACTAAAGGACTACTGCACTGTCAGAGGGTCAGTACTGAGGGAGTGCTGCACAGTCGGAGGGTCAGTACTGAGGGAGTGCTGCACAGTCGTAGGGTCAGTACTGAGGGAGTGCTGCACTGTCAGAGGGTCAGTACTGAGGGAGTGCTGCACAGTCGGAGGGTCAGAACTGAGGGAATGCTGCACTGTCGGAGGGTCAGTATTGAGGGAGTGCTGCACTGTGGGAGGGTCAGTATTGAGGGAGTGCTGCACTGTCAGAGGGTCAGTACTGTGGGAGCGCTGCACTGTCGGAGGATCAGTTCTTAGGGAGTGCTGCACAGTCGGAGAGTCAGTACTGAGGGAGTGCTGCACAGTCGGAGGGTCAGTACTGAGGGAGTGCTGCACTGTCGGAGGGTCAGTACTGAGGGAGTACTGCCCTGTCGGAGGGTCAGTACTGAGGGAGTGCTGCACTGTCGGAGGATCAGTTCTTAGGGAGTGCTGCACAGTCGGAGAGTCAGTACTGAGGGAGTGCTGCACAGTCGGACGGTCAGTACTAAGGGAGCGCTGCACTGTCGGAGGGTCAGTACTGAGCGAGAACTGCTCTGTCGGAGGGTCAGTACTAAGGGAGTGCTGCACTGTCGGAGGGTCAGTACTGAGGGAGTACTGCCCTGTCGGAGGGTCAGTACTGAGGGAGTGCTGCACAGTCGGAGAGTCAGTACTGAGGGAGCACTGCACAGTCGGAGGGTCAGTGCTGAGGGAGCACTGCACAGTCGGAGGGTCAGTATTGAGGGAGCACTGCACTGTCCGAGGGTCAGTACTGAGGTAGTGCTGCACAGTCGGAGGGTCAGTATTGAGCGAGTGCTGCACTGTCAGGGGGTCAGTACTGAGGGAGTGCTGCACTGTCAGAGGGTGAGTACTGATCGAGTGCTGCACAGTCGGAGGGTCAGTACTGAGGGAGTGCTGCACTGTCAGGGGGTCAGTACTGAGTGATGCTGCACTGTCCGAGGGTCAGTACTGAGTGAGTGCTGCACTGTCGGAGGGTCAGTACTGAGGGAGCACTGCACTGACAGAGGGTCAGTACTGAGGGAGTGCTGCACAGTCGGAGGGTCAGTGCTGAGGGAGTGCTGCACTGTCAGGGGGTCAGTACTGAGGGAGTGCTGCACAGTCAGAGGGTCAGTACTGAGGGAGTGCTGCACTGTCGGAGGGTAAGTACTAAAGGACTACTGCACTGTCAGAGGGTCAGTACTGAGGGAGTGCTGCACAGTCGGAGGGACAGTACTGAGGGAGTGCTGCACAGTCGTAGGGTCAGTACTGAGGGAGTGCTGCACTGTCAGAGGGTCAGTACTGAGGGAGTGCTGCACAGTCGGAGGGTCAGAACTGAGGGAATGCTGCACTGTCGGAGGGTCAGTATTGAGGGAGTGCTGCACTGTGGGAGGGTCAGTATTGAGGGAGTGCTGCACTGTCAGAGGGTCAGTACTGTGGGAGCGCTGCACTGTCGGAGGATCAGTTCTTAGGGAGTGCTGCACAGTCGGAGGGTCAGTACTGAGGGAGTGCTGCACAGTCGGAGGGTCAGTACTGAGGGAGTGCTGCACTGTCGGAGGGTCAGCACTGAGGGAGTACTGCCCTGTCGGAGGGTCAGTACTGAGGGAGTGCTGCACTGTCGGAGGATCAGTTCTTAGGGAGTGCTGCACAGTCGAAGAGTCAGTACTGAGGGAGTGCTGCACAGTCGGAGGGTCAGTACTAAGGGAGCGCTGCACTGTCGGAGGGTCAGTACTGAGGGAGAACTGCCCTGTCGGAGGGTCAGTACTAAGGGAGTGCTGCACTGTCGGAGGGTCAGTACTGAGGGAGTACTGCCCTGTCGGAGGGTCAGTACTGAGGGAGTGCTGCACAGTCGGAGAGTCAGTACTGAGGGAGTGCTGCACTGTCGGAGGATCAGTTCTTAGGGAGTGCTGCACAGTCGGAGAGTCAGTACTGAGGGAGTGCTGCACAGTCGGAGGGTCAGTACTAAGGGAGTGCTGCACTGTCGGAGGGTCAGTACTGAGGGAGTACTGCCCTGTCGGAGGGTCAGTACTAAGGGAGTGCTGCACTGTCGGAGGGTCAGTACTGAGGCAGTACTGCCCTGTCGGAGGGTCATTACTGAGGGAGTGCTGCACAGTCGGAGAGTCAGTGCTGAGGGAGTGCTGCACAGTCGGAGGGTCAGTACTAAGGGAGTGCTGCACAGTCGGAGGGTCAGTACTGAGGGAGTGCTGCACAGTCGGAGGGTCAGTACTGAGGGAGTGCTGCACAGTCGGAGGGTCAGTACTGAGGGAGTGCTGCACTGTCGGAGGGTCAGTACTGAGGGATTGCTGCACAGTCGGAGGGTCAGTACTGAGGGAGTGCTGCACAGTCGGAGGGTCAGTACTGAGGGAGTGCTGCACAGTCGGAGGGTCAGTACTGAGGGAGTGCTGCGCAGTCGGAGGGTCAGTACTGAGGGAGTGCTGCACAGTCGGAGGGTCAGTACTGAGGGAGTGCTGCACAGTTGGAGGGTCAGTACTGAGAGAGTGCTGCACAGTCGGAGAGTCAGTACTGAGGGAGTGCTGCACTGTCAGAGGGTCAGTACTGAGTGAGTGCTGCACGTTCGGAGGGTCAGTACTGAGGGAGCACTGCACTGTCAGAGGGTCAGTACTGAGGGAGCACTGCACAGTCAGAGGGTCAGTACTGAGGGAGCACTGCACAGTCGGAGGGTCAGTACTGTGGGAGCACTGCACTGTCCGAGTGTCAGTACTGAGTGAGTGCTGCACGTTCGGAGGCTCAGTACTGAGGGAGCACTGCACAGTCGGAGGGTCAGTACTGAGGGAGCGCTGCACAGTCGGAGGGTCAGTACTGAGGGAGCACTGCACTGTCCGAGTGTCAGTACTGAGGGAGTGCTGCACTGTCGGAGGGTCAGTACTGAGGGAGTGCTGCATTGTCGGAGGGTCAGTACTGAGGGAGTGCTGCACAGTCGGAGGGTCAGTACTGAGGGAGCACTGCACAGTCGGAGGGTCGTTACTGAGGGAGCACTGCACAGTCGGAGGGTCAGTACTGAGGGAGAACTGCACAGTCGGAGGGTCAGTACTGAGGGAGCACTGCACAGTCGGAGGGTCAGTACTGAGGGAGCACTGCACAGTCGGAGGGTCAGTATTGAGGGAGCACTGCACTGTCCGAGGGTCAGTACTGAGGGAGTGCTGCACAGTCGGAGGGTCAGTATTGAGCGAGTGCTGCACTGTCAGGGGGTCAGTACTGAGGGAGTGCTGCACTGTCAGAGGGTGAGTACTGATCGAGTGCTGCACAGTCGGAGGGTCAGTACTGAGGGAGTGCTGCACTGTCAGGGGGTCAGTACTGAGTGATGCTGCACTGTCCGAGGGTCAGTACTGAGTGAGTGCTGCACTGTCGGAGGGTCAGTACTGAGGGAGCACTGCACTGACAGAGGGTCAGTACTGAGGGAGTGCTGCACAGTCGGAGGGTCAGTGCTGAGGGAGTGCTGCACTGTCAGGGGGTCAGTACTGAGGGAGTGCTGCACAGTCAGAGGGTCAGTACTGAGGGAGTGCTGCACTGTCGGAGGGTAAGTACTAAAGGACTACTGCACTGTCAGAGGGTCAGTACTGAGGGAGTGCTGCACAGTCGGAGGGTCAGTACTGAGGGAGTGCTGCACAGTCGTAGGGTCAGTACTGAGGGAGTGCTGCACTGTCAGAGGGTCAGTACTGAGGGAGTGCTGCACAGTCGGAGGGTCAGAACTGAGGGAATGCTGCACTGTCGGAGGGTCAGTATTGAGGGAGTGCTGCACTGTGGGAGGGTCAGTATTGAGGGAGTGCTGCACTGTCAGAGGGTCAGTACTGTGGGAGCGCTGCACTGTCGGAGGATCAGTTCTTAGGGAGTGCTGCACAGTCGGAGGGTCAGTACTGAGGGAGTGCTGCACAGTCGGAGGGTCAGTACTGAGTGAGTGCTGCACTGTCGGAGGGTCAGTACTGAGGGAGTACTGCCCTGTCGGAGGTTCAGTACTGAGGGAGTGCTGCACTGTCGGAGGATCAGTTCTTAGGGAGTGCTGCACAGTCGGAGAGTCAGTACTGAGGGAGTGCTGCACAGTCGGAGGGTCAGTACTAAGGGAGTGCTGCACTGTCGGAGGGTCAGTACTGAGGGAGTACTGCCCTGTCGGAGGGTCAGTACTAAGGGAGTGCTGCACTGTCGGAGGGTCAGTACTGAGGCAGTACTGCCCTGTCGGAGGGTCAGTACTGAGGGAGTGCTGCACAGTCGGAGAGTCAGTGCTGAGGGAGTGC
This sequence comes from Heterodontus francisci, assembly GCF_036365525.1. NCBI lineage: Eukaryota > Metazoa > Chordata > Chondrichthyes > Heterodontiformes > Heterodontidae > Heterodontus > Heterodontus francisci. The sequence continues at coordinate 14,000,601 of NC_090398.1, read as the reverse complement.
TGCATCAGTCGGAGGGTCAGTACTAAGGGAGTGCTGCACAGTCGGAGGGTCAGTACTGAGGGAGTGCTGCACAGTCGGAGGGTCAGTACTGAGGGAGTGCTGCACAGTCGGAGGGTCAGTACTGAGGGAGTGCTGCACTGTCGGAGGGTCAGTACTGAGGGATCGCTGCACAGTCGGAGGGTCAGTACTGAGGGAGTGCTGCACAGTCGGAGGGTCAGTACTGAGGGAGTGCTGCACAGTCGGAGGGTCAGTACTGAGGGAGTGCTGCGCAGTCGGAGGGTCAGTACTGAGGGAGTGCTGCACAGTCGGAGGGTCAGTACTGAGGGAGTGCTGCACAGTTGGAGGGTCAGTACTGAGAGAGTGCTGCACAGTCGGAGAGTCAGTACTGAGGGAGTGCAGCACTGTCAGAGGGTCAGTACTGAGTGAGTGCTGCACGTTCGGAGGGTCAGTTCTGAGGGAGCACTGCACTGTCAGAGGGTCAGTACTGAGGGAGCACTGCACAGTCAGAGGGTCAGTACTGAAGGAGCACTGCACAGTCGGAGGGTCAGTACTGTGGGAGCACTGCACTGTCCGAGTGTCAGTACTGAGTGAGTGCTGCACATTCGGAGGGTCAGTACTGAGGGAGCACTGCACAGTCGGAGGGTCAGTACTGAGGGAGCGCTGCACAGTCGGAGGGTCAGTACTGAGGGAGCACTGCACTGTCCAGGTGTCAGTACTGAGTGAGTGCTGCACGTTCGGAGGGTCAGTACTGAGGGAGCACTGCACTGTCAGAGGGTCAGTACTGAGGGAGTGCTGCACTGTCGGAGGGTCAGTACTGAGGGAGTGCTGCATTGTCGGAGGGTCAGTACTGAGGGAGTGCTGCACAGTCAGAGGGTCAGTACTGAGGGAGCACTGCACAGTCGGAGGGTCATGACTGAGGGAGCACTGCACAGTCGGAGGGTCAGTACTGAGGGAGCACTGCACAGTCGGAGGGTCAGTGCTGAGGGAGCACTGCACAGTCGGAGGGTCAGTATTGAGGGAGCACTGCACTGTCCGAGGGTCAGTACTGAGGGAGTGCTGCACAGTCGGAGGGTCAGTATTGAGCGAGTGCTGCACTGTCAGGGGGTCAGTACTGAGGGAGTGCTGCACTGTCAGAGGGTGAGCACTGATCGAGTGCTGCACAGTCGGAGGGTCAGTACTGAGGGAGTGCTGCACTGTCAGGGGGTCAGTACTGAGTGATGCTGCACTGTCCGAGGGTCAGTACTGAGTGAGTGCTGCACTGTCGGAGGGTCAGTACTGAGGGAGCACTGCACTGACAGAGGGTCAGTACTGAGGGAGTGCTGCACAGTCGGAGGGTCAGTGCTGAGGGAGTGCTGCACTGTCAGGGGGTCAGTACTGAGGGAGTGCTGCACAGTCAGAGGGTCAGTACTGAGGGAGTGCTGCACTGTCGGAGGGTCAGTACTGAGCGAGTGCTGCATTGTCGGAGGGTCAGTACTGAGGGAGTGCTGCACTGTCAGAGGGTCAGTACTGAGGGAGTGCTGCACAGTCGGAGGGTCAGAACTGAGGGAATGCTGCACTGTCGGAGGGTCAGTATTGAGGGAGTGCTGCACTGTGGGAGGGTCAGTATTGAGGGAGTGCTGCACTGTCAGAGGGTCAGTACTGTGGGAGCGCTGCACTGTCGGAGGATCAGTTCTTAGGGAGTGCTGCACAGTCGGAGAGTCAGTACTGAGGGAGTGCTGCACAGTCGGAGGGTCAGTACTGAGGGAGTGCTGCACTGTCGGAGGGTCAGTACTGAGGGAGTACTGCCCTGTCGGAGGGTCAGTACTGAGGGAGTGCTGCACTGTCGGAGGATCAGTTCTTAGGGAGTGCTGCACAGTCGGAGAGTCAGTACTGAGGGAGTGCTGCACAGTCGGACGGTCAGTACTAAGGGAGCGCTGCACTGTCGGAGGGTCAGTACTGAGCGAGAACTGCTCTGTCGGAGGGTCAGTACTAAGGGAGTGCTGCACTGTCGGAGGGTCAGTACTGAGGGAGTACTGCCCTGTCGGAGGGTCAGTACTGAGGGAGTGCTGCACAGTCGGAGAGTCAGTACTGAGGGAGCACTGCACAGTCGGAGGGTCAGTGCTGAGGGAGCACTGCACAGTCGGAGGGTCAGTATTGAGGGAGCACTGCACTGTCCGAGGGTCAGTACTGAGGTAGTGCTGCACAGTCGGAGGGTCAGTATTGAGCGAGTGCTGCACTGTCAGGGGGTCAGTACTGAGGGAGTGCTGCACTGTCAGAGGGTGAGTACTGATCGAGTGCTGCACAGTCGGAGGGTCAGTACTGAGGGAGTGCTGCACTGTCAGGGGGTCAGTACTGAGTGATGCTGCACTGTCCGAGGGTCAGTACTGAGTGAGTGCTGCACTGTCGGAGGGTCAGTACTGAGGGAGCACTGCACTGACAGAGGGTCAGTACTGAGGGAGTGCTGCACAGTCGGAGGGTCAGTGCTGAGGGAGTGCTGCACTGTCAGGGGGTCAGTACTGAGGGAGTGCTGCACAGTCAGAGGGTCAGTACTGAGGGAGTGCTGCACTGTCGGAGGGTAAGTACTAAAGGACTACTGCACTGTCAGAGGGTCAGTACTGAGGGAGTGCTGCACAGTCGGAGGGACAGTACTGAGGGAGTGCTGCACAGTCGTAGGGTCAGTACTGAGGGAGTGCTGCACTGTCAGAGGGTCAGTACTGAGGGAGTGCTGCACAGTCGGAGGGTCAGAACTGAGGGAATGCTGCACTGTCGGTGGGTCAGTATTGAGGGAGTGCTGCACTGTGGGAGGGTCAGTATTGAGGGAGTGCTGCACTGTCAGAGGGTCAGTACTGTGGGAGCGCTGCACTGTCGGAGGATCAGTTCTTAGGGAGTGCTGCACAGTCGGAGGGTCAGTACTGAGGGAGTGCTGCACAGTCGGAGGGTCAGTACTGAGGGAGTGCTGCACTGTCGGAGGGTCAGCACTGAGGGAGTACTGCCCTGTCGGAGGGTCAGTACTGAGGGAGTGCTGCACTGTCGGAGGATCAGTTCTTAGGGAGTGCTGCACAGTCGGAGAGTCAGTACTGAGGGAGTGCTGCACAGTCGGAGGGTCAGTACTAAGGGAGCGCTGCACTGTCGGAGGGTCAGTACTGAGGGAGAACTGCCCTGTCGGAGGGTCAGTACTAAGGGAGTGCTGCACTGTCGGAGGGTCAGTACTGAGGGAGTACTGCCCTGTCGGAGGGTCAGTACTGAGGGAGTGCTGCACAGTCGGAGAGTCAGTACTGAGGGAGTGCTGCACTGTCGGAGGATCAGTTCTTAGGGAGTGCTGCACAGTCGGAGAGTCAGTACTGAGGGAGTGCTGCACAGTCGGAGGGTCAGTACTAAGGGAGTGCTGCACTGTCGGAGGGTCAGTACTGAGGGAGTACTGCCCTGTCGGAGGGTCAGTACTAAGGGAGTGCTGCACTGTCGGAGGGTCAGTACTGAGGCAGTACTGCCCTGTCGGAGGGTCATTACTGAGGGAGTGCTGCACAGTCGGAGAGTCAGTGCTGAGGGAGTGCTGCACAGTCGGAGGGTCAGTACTAAGGGAGTGCTGCACAGTCGGAGGGTCAGTACTGAGGGAGTGCTGCACAGTCGGAGGGTCAGTACTGAGGGAGTGCTGCACAGTCGGAGGGTCAGTACTGAGGGAGTGCTGCACTGTCGGAGGGTCAGTACTGAGGGATTGCTGCACAGTCGGAGGGTCAGTACTGAGGGAGTGCTGCACAGTCGGAGGGTCAGTACTGAGGGAGTGCTGCACAGTCGGAGGGTCAGTACTGAGGGAGTGCTGCGCAGTCGGAGGGTCAGTACTGAGGGAGTGCTGCACAGTCGGAGGGTCAGTACTGAGGGAGTGCTGCACAGTTGGAGGGTCAGTACTGAGAGAGTGCTGCACAGTCGGAGAGTCAGTACTGAGGGAGTGCTGCACTGTCAGAGGGTCAGTACTGAGTGAGTGCTGCACGTTCGGAGGGTCAGTACTGAGGGAGCACTGCACTGTCAGAGGGTCAGTACTGAGGGAGCACTGCACAGTCAGAGGGTCAGTACTGAGGGAGCACTGCACAGTCGGAGGGTCAGTACTGTGGGAGCACTGCACTGTCCGAGTGTCAGTACTGAGTGAGTGCTGCACGTTCGGAGGCTCAGTACTGAGGGAGCACTGCACAGTCGGAGGGTCAGTACTGAGGGAGCGCTGCACAGTCGGAGGGTCAGTACTGAGGGAGCACTGCACTGTCCGAGTGTCAGTACTGAGTGAGTGCTGCACGTTCGGAGGGTCAGTACTGAGGGAGCACTGCACTGTCAGAGGGTCAGTACTGAGGGAGTGCTGCACTGTCGGAGGGTCAGTACTGAGGGAGTGCTGCATTGTCGGAGGGTCAGTACTGAGGGAGTGCTGCACAGTCGGAGGGTCAGTACTGAGGGAGCACTGCACAGTCGGAGGGTCGTTACTGAGGGAGCACTGCACAGTCGGAGGGTCAGTACTGAGGGAGAACTGCACAGTCGGAGGGTCAGTACTGAGGGAGCACTGCACAGTCGGAGGGTCAGTACTGAGGGAGCACTGCACAGTCGGAGGGTCAGTATTGAGGGAGCACTGCACTGTCCGAGGGTCAGTACTGAGGGAGTGCTGCACAGTCGGAGGGTCAGTATTGAGCGAGTGCTGCACTGTCAGGGGGTCAGTACTGAGGGAGTGCTGCACTGTCAGAGGGTGAGTACTGATCGAGTGCTGCACAGTCGGAGGGTCAGTACTGAGGGAGTGCTGCACTGTCAGGGGGTCAGTACTGAGTGATGCTGCACTGTCCGAGGGTCAGTACTGAGTGAGTGCTGCACTGTCGGAGGGTCAGTACTGAGGGAGCACTGCACTGACAGAGGGTCAGTACTGAGGGAGTGCTGCACAGTCGGAGGGTCAGTGCTGAGGGAGTGCTGCACTGTCAGGGGGTCAGTACTGAGGGAGTGCTGCACAGTCAGAGGGTCAGTACTGAGGGAGTGCTGCACTGTCGGAGGGTAAGTACTAAAGGACTACTGCACTGTCAGAGGGTCAGTACTGAGGGAGTGCTGCACAGTCGGAGGGTCAGTACTGAGGGAGTGCTGCACAGTCGTAGGGTCAGTACTGAGGGAGTGCTGCACTGTCAGAGGGTCAGTACTGAGGGAGTGCTGCACAGTCGGAGGGTCAGAACTGAGGGAATGCTGCACTGTCGGAGGGTCAGTATTGAGGGAGTGCTGCACTGTGGGAGGGTCAGTATTGAGGGAGTGCTGCACTGTCAGAGGGTCAGTACTGTGGGAGCGCTGCACTGTCGGAGGATCAGTTCTTAGGGAGTGCTGCACAGTCGGAGGGTCAGTACTGAGGGAGTGCTGCACAGTCGGAGGGTCAGTACTGAGTGAGTGCTGCACTGTCGGAGGGTCAGTACTGAGGGAGTACTGCCCTGTCGGAGGTTCAGTACTGAGGGAGTGCTGCACTGTCGGAGGATCAGTTCTTAGGGAGTGCTGCACAGTCGGAGAGTCAGTACTGAGGGAGTGCTGCACAGTCGGAGGGTCAGTACTAAGGGAGCGCTGCACTTTCGGAGGGTCAGTACTGAGGGAGTACTGCCCTGTCGGAGGGTCAGTACTAAGGGAGTGCTGCACTGTCGGAGGGTCAGTACTGAGGGAGTACTGCCCTGTCGGAGGGTCAGTACTGAGGGAGTGCTGCACAGTCGGAGAGTCAGTGCTGAGGGAGTGTTGCACAGTCGGAGGGTCAGTACTAAGGGAGTGCTGCACAGTCGGAGGGTCAGTACTGAGGGAGTGCTGCACAGTCGGAGGGTCAGTACTGAGGGAGTGCTGCACAGTCGGAGGGTCAGTACTGAGGGAGTGCTGCACTGTCGGAGGGTCAGTACTAAGGGAGTGCTGCACAGTCGGAGGGTCAGTACTGAGGGAGTGCTGCACAGTCGGAGGGTCAGTACTGAGGGAGTGCTGCACAGTCGGAGGGTCAGTTCTGAGGGAGTGCTGCACTGTCGGAGGGTCAGTACTGAGGGATTGCTGCACAGTCGGAGGGTCAGTACTGAGGGAGTGCTGCACAGTCGGAGGGTCAGTACTGAGGGAGTGCTGCACAGTCGGAGGGTCAGTACTGAGGGAGTGCTGCGCAGTCGGAGGGTCAGTACTGAGGGAGTGCTGCACAGTCGGAGGGTCAGTACTGAGGGAGTGCTGCACTGATGCCGTCTGTCGGATAAAGTGTTAAACCAAGACCCTGTCTGCTCCCTCAGCTGATTTGGAAAAAGCACAATGGGAGATTCTGCCTGGCGTCCTAGGCCCAATATTCATCCTTCAAATAGCATCGTTAAAATACACAGATAATCTGGTTCTTATCACTTTACAGTTTGTGGTGTCTGACTGTGCGGAAACATGCTGCAAATGCTCCTACATTTCAACAGTGACTGCACTTTAAAAGAGTATTTCAGTGGACGTTCTGAGGTGGTGAAAGGTACAAATCGTTCTTGCCTTCTCGTGCATCCCCCAGTCTCTTCACTCCACCACTGGTGGCCGTGCCTTCAGTTGCCTGGGGCCCTAAGCTCTGGAATTCCCTCCCTAAACCTCTCCGCCTCTCTCTCCTCCTTTAAGATGCTCCTTCAAACTCCCTCTTTGACCAAGCTTTTGGTCGCCTGTCCTAATATCTCCTGATGTGGCTCGGGGTTAAATTAAGTTTGATAATCGCTCCTGTGATGTTTCGTGACATTAAAAAGCTCCGTTGAAATACAGGTCATTGTTCATCCAGCTGTGGAACATCGCAGGTGTACACTCAGAGGGTTGGGCTCTGCTATTGTTGCTGATTCGACTCCAAAGCTGCTCGATCCTCACGCAAAGGGGTGTGGAAATCTGGAATGCTCTCCGCCAAATCACTGGGAATTCTGGGGATCGTTTGGAGTTTTCAGTGACTGAGACAGCGATGCATGTTTGTTGGGTACGGGCTGGAGGGGCTGAATGGCCTCCTCCTGTTCCTCTGTAACAGGCTCGAGGGGACTGAATGGCCTCCTCCTGTTCCTGTGTAAGATGTTTGAGGGGCTGAATGGCCTCCTCCTGTTTCTGTGTAACAGGCTCGAGGGGCTGAATGGCCTCCTCCTGTTCCTGTGTAACAGGTTCGAGGGGCTGAATGACATCCTCCTATTCCTGTGTAACAGGCTCGAGGGGACTGAATGGCCTCCTCCTGTTCCTGTGTAGCAGGTTCGAGGGGCTGAATGACATCCTCCTATTCCTGTGTAACAGGCTCGAGGGGCTGAATGGCCTCCTCCTGTTCCTGTGTAACAGGCTCGAGGGCCTGAATGGCCTCCTCCTGTTCCTGTGTAACAGGTTCGAGGGGCTGAATGACATCCTCCTGTTCCTACGTTGAACTGTGCCACAGAAGATGGAGTTGATTCTCTACATGGCCGCTCTCATTCGGGGATGCCTGTCAAGTCGCATTGACGTCCCTGAGTTCTGAGACAAGGCTGACAGTCGAGAAAGCAGCGAACGGCAGGAGCTTTTTTTATTTGTTCAGGCTAGCATTTATTACCCATCCCTATTTGCCCTTGAGAAGGTGGTGGTGAGCTGCCTTCTTGAACCGCTGCAGTCCATGTGGGGTAGGTACACCCACAGTGCTGTTAGGAAGGGAGTTCCAGGATTTTGACCCCGCGACAGTGAAGGAACGCCGATATCGTTCCAAGTCAGGATGGTGTGTGATTTGGAGAACAACTTGCAGGTGGTGGTGTTCCCATGTATTTGCTGCCCTTGTCCTTCTAGTTGGTAGAGATCGTGGGTTTGGAAGATGCTGTCTGGGGAGCCTTGGTGAGTTGCTGCAGTGCATCTTGTAGATGGTACACACTGCTGCCACTGTGCGTCGGTGGTGGAGGGAGTGAATGTTTGTAGATGGGGTGCCAATCAAGCGAGCTGCTTTGTCCTGGATGGTGTCGAGCTTTTTAAGTGTTGTTGGAGCTGCACCCATCCAGGCAAGCGGAGAGTATTCCATCACACTCCTGACTTGTGCCTTGTAGCTGGTGGACAGGCTTTGGGGAGTCAGGAGGTGAGTTGCACCGCTGAAAAACGGATGATCTTGTCATTTGTCTCAGAGCTGTGGGATCCTGCTGTGCACAGGTTGGCTGACGTTTCCTTCATTTTAACAGTGACCACAATTGAAAAAGTACTTCAGTGGGTGTGAAGTGCTTTGGGAAGTCCTGGTTGCTGAGACTCCAGGCCGTGTTTTTGCCCAGACTCTGGGTACCATGGTGCTGATTCCTCCCGATTTGGCGGAGCCACTCCGCAGTTTCCAGACTATCTTTTCATCCAGGCAGTTCAGCACCAGTTCACACACAGCCTGCAGTGCATTGTCTGCCCTCTGCACTGCTCCAGGAGGAAAGTAAAACAAGGAGCAATTCAATAATAAACATTCATAGACTTACAGGAATGGGTGACTGCAATAAAGTTCTGACTGAAGAACTGTACGTGTCTCTGTATCTATATTGCTCATTCTATCATTCTATCTTTCTCTGTCTCTTCCTGTCTGTCTCATCGTCTATCTCTGACTCATTCTCTGTATCTTCCTTTCTCATTCTCTCTGGCTCTTTCTCTCCTCTCTGTCTTTATGTCTCTGTGCCTCGCTCGCTCTCTGCCTCTTTCTCTGTCCCGCTCTCTCTCCTCTGTCTGTGTCCTTATCTCTGTCTTGTCTCTCTTTTGCCTCTACCTCTCAGTTTCTCGCTGTCTCACTCTCTGCCTCTCTCTCGTGTTTCTCTGTGTGTCTCTTTCTTGTGTTTCTGTGTCTCTCTCTCGTGTTACTGTGTGTCTATTTTGTGTTTGTGTGTGTCTCTCTTGTATTTCTCAGAGTGTGTGTCATGTGTTTCTCTATGTGTGTCTCTTGTGGCTATGTGTCTCTGTTATGTTGGTGTGTCGCTCTCTTGCGTTTCTCTGTGCATGTGTGTCTCACTTTCTTGTATTTCTCTATGTGTGTCTCTTGTATTGCTCTGCATGTGTGTTTCTCTTGTGTTTCTCTGTGTGTGTCTCTCTCTCCCTCGCGTTTCTCTGTGTGTCTCTTTCTCATGTTTCTCCGTGTGCCTCTCTTTTATGTTTCTCAGTGCCTCTCTCTCTTGTGCTTCTGTGTGCGTGTGTGTCTCTTTTGTGTTTCTGTGTGTTTCTCTGTTCAGTTTCCCTGTGTCTGTGTCTCTCGTGTTTCTGAGTTTGTTTATCTCTCTGTATTTCTGTGTGTGTGTCTCTCTTCTGTATTTATGTGTGTGTGTCTCTCTGTATTTATGTGTGTGTCGCTGTATTTTTGTGTGTGTGTCTCTCTGTTCTGTATTTATGTGTTTGTGTCTCTCTGTATTTCTGTGTGTGTCTCTCTGTTCTGTACTATATGTGTGTGTGTCTCTCTCTCTGTTCTGTATTTATGTGTGTGTGTGTCTCTCTGTTTTGTATTTATGTGTGTGTATCTCTCTGTATTTCTGTGTGTGTGTCTCTCTGTTTTGTATTTATGTGTGTGTCTCTCTCTGTATTTCTGTGTGTGTGTCTCTCTGTTTTGTATTTATGTGTGTGTCTCTCTGTATTTCTGTGTGTGTGTGTCTCTGTTTTGTATTCATGTGTGTGTGTCTCTCTGTATTTCTGTGTGTGTGTCTCTCTGTTTTGTATTTCTGTGTGTGTGTCTCTCTATTTCTGTGTGTGTGTCTCTCTGTTCTGTATTTCTGTGTGTGTCTCTCTGTTCTGTATTTATGTGTGTGTCTCTCTGTATTTCTGTGTGTGTGTCTCTCTGTTCTGTATTTATGTGTATGTGTGTGTCTCTGTATTTCTGTGTGTGTGTCTCTCTGTTTTGTATTTATGTGTGTGTGTCTCTCTGTATTTCTGTGTGTGTGTCTCTCTGTTCTGTATTTCTGTGTGTGTGTCTCTCTGTATTTCTGTGTGTGTGTCTCTCTGTTCTGTATTTATGTGTGTATGTGTCTCTCTGTATTTCTGTGTGCGTGTCTCTCTGTTCTGTATTTATGTGTGTATGTGTCTCTCTGTATTGCTGTGTGTGTCTCTCTCTGTTGTGTTTCTCTGTCTCTTGTGTTTATCTGTGTGTATTTCACTTTTTTGTCTGTGTGCGTTTGCCTCTCTTTTGTGTTTCTCCGTATTTGTCTCTCTTATGTTTCTCTGTATATGTGTGTCTCTCTCTTGTATTTCTCTCTGTGTGTCTCTCTTCTGTTTCTCTGTCTAGTATTTCTGTGTGTGTCTCTCGTATTTCTGTGTGTGTCTCTCTCTTGTGTTTCTCTCTTTGTGTCTCTCTCTTGTGTTGTCTCTCTCTTGTATTTCTATGTGTGTGTATGTGTCTCTACTGTGTATCTCTTTCGTGTTTCTGTGTGTCTGTCTCTCTCTCTTTTGTGTTTCTCCCTGTGTGTCTCTCTCTCTTGTATTTCTGCGTTTGTGTCTCTACTGTGTATTTCTTTTGTGTTTCTGTGTGTCTGCCTCTCTCTCTTTTGTGTTTCTCTGTGTGTGTTTCTCTCTCTTGTATTTCTGTGTGAGCGTCTCTACTGTGTATCTCTTTCGTGTTTCTGTGTGTGTCCTACTCTCTTGTGTTTCTCTTTCTCTCTCTCCTTTCCCTCTTATTTCTCTGTGTGTGTGTCTCTCGCTTGTGTTTCTCTGTGTGTGTCTTTCTCTTTTGTGTTTGTGTGTGTGTCTCTCTTTTGTGTTTCTGTATATGTGTGTCTCTTGTGTTTCTGTCTGTGTCTCTCTTTTGTGTTTCTCTGTGTGTGTCTGTCTCTTGTGTTTCTGTACGTGTGTCTCTCTCTTGTGTTTCTGTATGTGTGTGTCTCTCTCTTGTGTGTCTCTCTTGTGTTTCTCTGTGTGTGTCTCTCTCTTGTGTTTCTGTATGTGTGTGTCTCTCTCTTGTGTGTCTCTCTTGTGTTTCTCTGTGTGTGTCTCTCTCTTGTGTTTCTGTATGTGTGTGTCTCTCTCTTGTGTGTCTCTCTTGTGTTTCTCTGTGTGTGTCTGTCTCTTGTGTTTCTGTCTGTTTCTCTCTCTCTCTTGTGTTTCTCTGTGTGTGTCTCTCTCTTGTTTTTCTGTGTGTGTGTCTGTTTCTTGTGTTTCTGTCTGTTTCTCTCTCTTGTGTTTCTCTGTGTGTATCTCTCTTGTGTTTCTCTGTGTGTGTCTGACTCTTGTGTTTCTGTCTGTGTCTCTCTCTCCTTTGTGTTTCTCTCTGTTAGTCTCTCTCTTTTGTGTTTCTGTATGTGTATGTGTGTCTCTCCCTCTTGTATTTCTCTCTGTGTGACCCTCTTTTGTGTTTCTCTCTGTTTCTCTCACTCGTGTTTCTCTGTTTGTCTGTCTCTTGTATTTCTCTGTGTGTGTGCCTCTCTCATATTTCTGTGTCTCTCTCTCTTGTGTTTCTGTGTGTCTCTCACTTGAGTTTCTCTGTGTTTTTCTCTCTCTCTTGTGTTTCTGTGTGCGTCTCTCTTCTTTGTGTTTCTCTGTGTGTGTGCGCCTCTCTCTCATATTTCTGTCTGTCATATTTATTTGTGTGCGTCTCTCTCATATTTATCTGTGTGCGTTTCCCTGTGTGTGTCTCTCTCGCTCTTGTATCTCTCTCTTTTGTGTTTCTCTGTGTGTGCATCTCTCGTGTTTCCCTCTGTGTCTCTCTTGTATTTCTCTGTGTCTCTCTTGTGTTTCTCTGTGTGTGTATCTCTCCTTTGTTAATCTGTGCATCTCTCTTGCGTTTCTCTGTGTAATCTCTGCGTTTATCTCTCTGTCTCCCTTTTTTGCTCTTTGTCTTGCTCTCTCTGACTTTCTCTTTCTCTGGTTTTTTCGCCTCTCTGCGTATCTTTCACTGTCTCACTCTCGCTCTCTCTCTGACTGTGCATCTCTCTGTTTCTCCCTCTGTGTCTTTATCTGTCTCTCCAACTCACTTTCACCTCTCTCTGTCCCTCTTGCTCTCTGCCTGTCTGTCTCTATTTCACTGCCTTTACCTCTCTGTCTCTCTCTTTCTCTCGCTGTGTCTCTGTCTCCCCAGCGCTCTTTCTCCTCTCTGTCTCTTTCTCTCATTCTATGTCTGTCTCTCTCTATCTCACTGTTTCGGACACCCTCTCTCTCTCTCTCTGTCTCTCTCGCACTGCCTGCCTCGTGTGCTGTCTCTGACTTGTTCTCTCTCTCTCTCTCTCTCTCTCTGTAAACATACTTAGTATTTCTCTCCATCTCTCTTGTGTAAACCAGACACTGACCCCAGTTTTGACGGCTGAGACTGCACATACCAGACTGCCTTCTCACCAATAGCGACTCAAAACCCACAGCTTCCTCCGGATTCCTCTCACTTGTGTCTACTTCTGTCGGGGAAACAGATTTTCCTTTTATTTATTCATTCACGGGATGTGGATGTTGTTGGCTCGGCCAGCATTTATTGCCCATCTCTAATTGCCCCTTGAGAAGCTGGTGGTGAGCTGCCTTCGTCAACTGCTGCAGTCCACAGAGTCATAGAGTAATTGAGTCATTTACAACACAGAAGGAGGCCATTCGGCCCATTGAGTCCATGCCAGCTCTCCACAGAGCTATCCAGTCAGTCCCACTCCCCGGCTTGATTCCCATAGCCCGACGAGTCTATTTCCTTCAAATGCCCATCCAACCTCCTCTTGAAGTCATTGATCGTCTCCGCTTCCACTGCCCTGGTGGACAGTGAGTTCCAGGTTATTATTGTGGAAAAGTGTTTCCTCATATTCCCCCTACATCTTTTGCCCCAAAACTTACAATCTGTGTCCCCTAGTCCTTGTACCATTTGTTAATGGGAACAGTTTTTCCTTGTTTAACTTATCTAAGCCTGACACAATTTTGTACACATCTGTTAAATCTCCACTCAATCTCCTTTGTTCTAAGGAGAACAAACCCAGCTTTTCCAACCCAACCTTGTAACTCAAATCCTCCATCCCTGGAACCATTCTGGTAAATCTCCTCTGCACCCTTTCAAAGACCCTCACATCCTTTCGAAAGTGTGACCAGAACCGGACGTAATACTCCAGTTGGGGCCGAACCAGAGCTTTATAAAGATTCAGCCTAACTTCCCTGCTTTTGTACTCAGAACCTTTATTTTCTTAGTGAACACTGATACAAAGTCTTCATTAAGTATATTAGACTTGCCCTGCCCCTCTAAGCATGTAGTACCCTCTTTGTCCCTAATAGACCCCACTCCTCCTCTTAGTACTCACTTACTATTTACATGCCGGTAGACCTTTGGGTTTCCTTCGATGTAGGCTGCCATTCTATTTTCATATTCTCACTTTGCCAGTCTTATTTTCCTCTTCACATCCCCTCTCAACTTATTGTATATGGCCTGGTTCTCACTTGAACGTAAGAACATAGGAAATAGGATCAGGAATAGGCCATTCGGCCCCTCGACCCTGATCCACCATTCAACCAGATCATGGCTGATCTTCTACTTCAACACCATTTTCCTGCACTATCCCCGTAACCCTTAATATTTTAAATATGTAGAAATCTATCGATCTCAGTTGTGAACGTACTCAACGCCTGAGCCTCCACAGCTCTCTGGGGCAGAGAATTCCGAAGATTCACCACCCTCTGAGCAAAGAAATTCCTCCTCATCTCAGTCCTAAATGGCCGACCCCTTATTCTGAGACTATGTCCACTGGTTCTAGACTCCCCAGTCAGGGGAAACATCCTTCCTGCATCTACCCTGTCGAGCCCTGTAAGAATTTTGTATGTTTTGTTACTATCAGGTGAGAAAGGGGTCTAGGGGTTCCCTCTTAGCCTTTGACTGGTTTGGCCATAACAGGGTTTGACTTTTAAAACACCGTGTTTTAAGCTCCCCTCAGTGAATCCTTGTTCACCGTTCTCTAATTATAATGGCAAAGAAATCAACCAGACAGGTTTTCTTAGATTTAAACAAGAAAGGTGTAAGTTTATTAACCTTAAAACTCTAATTCAATTAAAACTACTAGAACTACGTGACATGACCACGCTAGCATGCATACGTGATAAACACACACACAAATAGAGACAGAGGAGGAGAAAGAAGGACAAAGGTTTAAAGTAATAGCCAGACTGCAGTTGCTGGCTTTTGGGTTTGATGTAAAGTCTTGGGTTGCAGTTGTCTTGCAGTTCTCATTGGGGCCCAGTGCACACTTTCAAACATGTTTAGCTTCAGGAGTCTTCTCTCTTGAGGTTTGAGTGGCTTCAGTGGATCCCCCTGGAACTTCATGAGAGAGAGAGAGAGAGAGAGAGGGAGATACCTTCCTCCTCTGTTGACTTCTAATTGCTGTCTCTTTTCCAACTGCTCTGTGAGCACAATTCAAAACTCCAAGTTGGGCAGCAGGTTAGTCATATGACTAACCCCTTATTTGGAAGAACCGCTCCTGTGGTTTGTGGATTTCAAAGCTTTTGGTGGAGTCGGGGGGGGGGGGGGGGGGAGGGGGGGGAGGGGGTGGGGGGGGGGGAGCTGGGGGTTGTAGTGCTGTCTCTTACACAGCCAAGATGTGGATCACTGTTGCCCAGATCAATCTCTGCTAAATGAATCAGTGAGCAGTTCTCATTGTCTTTTTTTTACAACAGTCTTTTAGAATGCAAAATGAGCAGTCATGTTTCAGTGGTCTTTTTAAACCAAGCTATTTTCTCAGTCCGGTAACAGTTTAAAATTAATGTCCCATATGACGAAATTAATATGCCTCATTTTGACAGGTGTGGCTTTCATGACAGTTTCAATGAAATCACCTCTCCTTCTAAATGCCAGAGAATACAGGCCCAGTCTATTTAATCTTTCCTCATAGGACAATCCCACTATCCCAGGAATTAGTTTGGTGAGCCTTTCTTGCACACCTTCTATGGCAAGTATATCCTTCCTTAGGTAAGGAGACCAAAACTGTACACAATGCTCCAGGTGCAGTCTCACCAAGGCTCTATATAATTGCAGTAAGATGTCTTTACTCATGTACTTGAATCCTCTTGCAATAAAGACAACATACCATTTTCTGTCCTAATTGCTTGCTGCACCTGCATGTTAGCTTTCAGTGACTCATGAATAAGGACATCCAAATCCCTTTGGACACCAACACTTCCCAATCTTTCACCATTTAAGAAATATTCTACATTCCTGTTTTTCCTTCAAGGTGAATAACTTGACATTTTTCCACATCATACTACATCTGCTATGTTCTTGCCCAATCACTTACTCTGTCTAAATCTCCCTGAAGTCTCTTTGCATCCTCTTCACAACCTACATTCCCACCTAGTCATCAGCAAGCTTGGAAATATTACGTTTAATCTCCACACCCAAATCGTTGATATAGATTGTGAACAGCTGGGGCCCAAGCACTGATCCTTGCAGTACCCCACTAGCCACAGCTTGCAAACCTGAGAATGACCTGTTTATTCCTACTCTCTGTTTTCTTTCCGTTAACCAGTTCTCAATCCAGGCCAGTATATTACCCCCAATCCCATGTGCTCCAATTTTGCGAACTAACCTGTGTGGGATCTTATCAGAAGCCTTCTGAAAATCCAAATACATCAAATCCACTGGTTTCCCCTTATCTATTCTACTAGTTACATCCTCAAAAAACTCCAGCAGATTTCTTAAGCATGATTTCCCTTTCATAAATCCATGTTGACTCTGCCCAGTCCTACCATTATTTTCTAAGTGTCCAGTTATCACATCCCTTATAATAGAGTCTCGCATTTTCCCTACTACTGATGTTAGACTAAAAGGTCTGTAGTTCCCCGTTTTCTCCCTCCCTCCTTTCTAAAATAGTGGGGTTACTTTTGCTACCTTCTAATCTGCAGAAACTGTTCCAGAATCTATAGAGTTTTGGAAGATGATTACCAACACATCCACTATCTCTACAGCCACCTCTTTCAACACTCTGGGATGTAGATATGTAGATCATCAAATCCAGGAGATTTATCTGCTTTAAGTTCCATTAATTTCTTCAGCACTACTTTTTTTTACAAATACTAAATGGCTTTCAGTTCCTCATTTTCACTGTTCCCTTGGTTCTCTAGTAATCCTGGGAGGCTTTGTGTATCTTACTCCTTGAAGACTGACACAAAGTATTTGTTTAGTATCTCTGCCATTTCCTTATTCCCCATTATAAATTCTTCTGTCTCTGCCTATAGTAGGCCCACATTGGTCTTTGCTGCATCCATCCAGGCAAGTGGAGAGTATTCCATCACACTCCTGACTTTAGTTTAGTTTAGTTTAGAGATACAGCACTGAAACAGGCCCTTCGGCCCACCGAGTCTGTGCCGACCATCAACCACCCACTTATACTAATCCCATATCCCTACCACATCCCCACCTGTCCCTATATTTCCCTACCACCTACCTATACTAGGGGCAATTGCTAATGGCCAATTAACCTATCAACCTGCAAGTCTTTGGCATGTGGGAGGAAACCGGAGGAAACCCACGCAGACACAGGGAGAACTTGCAAACTCCACACAGGCAGTACCCAGAATTGAACCTGGGTCGCTGGAGCCGTGAGGCTGCAGTGCTAACCACTGCGCCACTGTGCCTTGTAGATGGTGGACAGGCTTTGGGGAGTCAGGAGGTGAGTTACTCGCTGCAGAATTCCCAGCCTCTGACCTGCTCTTGTAGCCACAGCATTTATGTGGCTGGTCCAGTTCCATTTCTGGTCAATGGTAGCCCCCAGGATGTTGATAGTGGGGGATTCAACGAAGGTAATGCCCATTGAAAGTCAAGGGGAGATGGTTAGATTCTCTCTTGTTGGAGATGGTCATTGCCTGGCACTTGTGTGGCGCGAATGTTACTTGCCACTTATCAGCCCAATCCTGGATGTTGTCCAGGTCTTGCTGCATTTCTACAAGGACTGCTTCAGTATCTGAGGAGTTGCGAATGGTGCTGAACATTGTGCAATCATCAGCGAACATCCCCACTTCTGACCTTATGCTGGAGGGAAGGTCATTGATAAAGTAGCTAAAGATGGTTGGGCCTAGGACACTGCCTAGTTTCACATTCGAGTTAATATTAGGGTATAATTTAGATTTATGATTGGGATTAGATTTAGGATTGGGGTCGCAGCTGGAGTTTGATTAAGTCTTCTGGTAATAAGAAATTTTCCTGTAAAATTGCACAATTTCATTCTAATTGAATGGAAGGTTTTAATTAATAATTTGTCTGTCCTCCCTCACTCTTCCCATGCTCGAGGCCCTTTTCCAGCCTTGCAAGGAAACACTCCCCTTAATTAGCTGTGTGAGAACGTTCGCAGCTCAATCCTCTCAGTGTCACCCTCCCTTTTCCGTGGGAAACTTCTGTGAAACCGAGGCCCCAACTCGCCCGCTCTCCAACCTCTGTAAGGCTAATATTTGTCCCTCAACCAACATCACTGAAGAAGACAGAATTCCTGGCCTTTTAGCACATGGCTCTTTGTGGGATCTCGCTGTGTGCAATTTGGCTTTTCCTACAGTGCGACAGTGACTGCACGTCTTTGGCTGTGAAACATGTTGGAACGTCCTGAGATGGTAAAGGGTGCTATAGGAATGCAGACCTTCTTAGTTTAACAATTAGCTCAAGAAATAAATGGAATTTTATTCGAAAATAATCATTTAATTGCTCCTGCCCTCACCGAGCTCTCCTGTTTGCTCTTTCCCTGGTCCCCTCCTTTTCCCCGGACTCTATGCTTGCTGAAAAGCTTTCAATCTCATATGAACACAAGAACATAAGAAATAGGAGCAGGAGTAGGCCATTCAGCCCCTCAAGCCTGCCCCATTCAATAAGATCATGGCTGATCAGCCCCATTCCTCAACTCCTCTTTCGTGCCAGCTCCTCATACCCCTCAACTCTCCGATATTTCAAAAATCTATCTACCTCCTCTTTAAATACTATCAGTGATCTAGCCTCCACTATTCTCTGGGGTAGAGAATTCCAGACATTCACTATCCTCTGAGAGAAGAAATTCCTTCGCGTCTCAGTTTTAAATGAGTGTCCCCTTATTCTGTAACTATGTCCCCTAGTTCGAGATTCCCCCACTAGTGGAAACATCTTCTCAACATCTACCCTGTCGAGCACTCTCAGAATCTTGTACGTTTCAATAAGATCACTCCTCATTCTTCTAAACTCTAATGAACAAAGGCCTAACTTGTTTTGCCGTTCTTGATAAGTCAACCCCTTCATCCCAGGAATCAGCCGAGTGAATCTCCTTTGAACTGTCTCCAATGCCGGTATATCCTTTCTTAAATACGGGGACCAAAACTGTACACAGTACTCCAGGTGCGGCCTCACCAACACCCTGTACAGTTGTAACTATTTTTAAACTCCAACCCTCAAGCAATAAAAGCCAAAATTCCATTTGCCTTCTTAATTACTTGCTGCACCTGCATGATAACATTGTGTTTCATGCACAAGAACACCCAGATCCCTCTGTGCTGCACTTTTTTGGAGTCTCTCTCCATTTAAATAATAGTCTGCCTTTTGATTCTTCCTACCATCTCGGACATCTTCCAGTTCTGATGGAAGGCCATTGACCTCGAAAGTCACATTCCCTCCTTTCATATTAGTTTCAATCTCCGCCCCCCCCTTTTCCCTTGATGCTCTCCTTGCTTCAGGCATCGTTGCCACGAGAAATCTCCTCTTTTCGTGCCACAATCGCAATTATTAATCTGTTTTACATCCCTTGGTTTCACCAAATTGTATTGCGTCCGGATCTTCTACGAGAAGTGGTGAGCTGTCGCACGAAAGGACTGTTACCCAAGCTTAAGGCTGTGTTGTGCAAATGTTGTGCACACCCACCCCGCAACCCCTCAACCCGGCCAAAAAATGTGATGCTGCCCAAGATGAATTTCTACCCCTCTGTCTCTGAGCAACCGCCATAAACTTGGCTGGTATTCAACAACAACCAACTGAAATGATATACCGCCCTTTGACAAGGTAAAGAAAAAATTCCCAAGGCACTTCACAGGGGTGTAAATCAGTCAAACATTTGACACCGAGCCACATAAGGGGATATCAGGACCAGGCCCGGTCAAAGAGGTAGGTTTTAAGGAGCATCTTAGAGGGGGAAAGAGAGCCGGAGAGGATTAGAGAGGGAATTGCAGAGTTTAGCTTGCTGAAGATATGGCGGCCTATGGTGGAGTGAAGGAAATGGGGGATGACTTACATTTATATAGTGCCTTTCACGACCACTGGATATCTCAACGTGCTTTACAGCCAATGAAGTACTTTCGAAGTGTAGTCACTGTTATAGCCAATTTGCGCACAGCAAGCTCCCACAAACAGCAAGGTCATAATAACCAGATAATTTGTTTTTTTTTGTGATTTTGATTGAGGGACAAATATTGGGCAGGGAACGGCAAGAACTCCCTGCCTCTTGTTCAAAATAGTACCAGGGGATCTTTTAACATTCACCTGGACAAGCAGATGGGGCCTTGGTTTGACTTCTTATCTGAAAGACGGCACCTCCAACAGGGCAGCACTCCTTCAGTACTGCACTGCACTGTCAGCCTGGATTTTTCCACTCGTCTTGGAGTGTGACTTGAACTCAAGAGACCAGAATTAGAGGAATGCCAAGATCTCAGAGGGTTGTAGGGGCTGGAGGAGGTTAGAGAGATAGGGAGGGTTGTAGGGACTGGAGGAGGTTACAGAGATAGGGAGGGATGAAGGGGCTGGAGGAGGTTACAGAGATAGGGAGGGATGTAGGGGCTGGAGGAGGTTACTGGGGCAGGGAGTGATGTAGGGGCTGAAGGAGGTTAAAGAGATAGGGAGGGTTGTAGGGGTTGGAGGAGGTTACTGGGGCAGGGAGTGATGTAGGGGCTGAAGGAGGTTAAAGAGATCGGGAGGGTTGTAGGGGTTGGAGGAGGTTACAGAGATAGGGAAGGTTGTAGGGGCTGGAGGAGGTTACAGAGATAGGGAGGGTTGTCGGGGCTGGAGGATGTTCCAGAGATAGGGAGGGTTGTCGGGGCTGGAGGAGGTTACAGAGATAGTGAGGGTTGTAGGGGCTGGAGGAGGTTACAGAGATAGGGAAGGTTGTAGGGGCTGGAGGAGTTTACAGAGATAGGGAGGGTTGTAGGGGTTGGAGGAGTTTACAGAGATAGGGGGAGTTGTAGGGTTTGGAGGAGGTTACAGAGATAGGGAAGGTTGTAGGGGTTGGAGGAGGTTACAGAGATAGGGAGGGTTGTAGGGGCTGGAGGAGGTTACAGAGATAGGGAGGGTTGTAGGGGTTGTAGGAGTTTACAGAGATAGGGAGGGTTGTAGGGGCTGGAGGAGGTTACAGAGATAGGGAGGGTTGTAGGGGCTGGAGGAGGTTACAGAGATAGGGAGGGTTGTAGGGGTTGTAGGAGTTTACAGAGATAGGGAGGGTTGTAGGGGCTGGAGGAGGTTACAGAGATAGGGAGGGTTGTAGGGGTTGGAGGAGTTTACAGAGATAGGGAGAGTTGTAGGGGTTGGAGGAGGTTACAGAGATAGGGAGGGTTGTCGGCGCTGGTGGAGGTTACTGAGGTAGGGCTGGGATTTGAAAACACAGATGAGGATGTTAAAATGGAAGGGTGTACACAGGAGTCAGTGTCGGTCAGTGTTGTACAGGGGGTGATAGGCGAAGGGGATTTAGTCTGAGTTAGGATCTGGGGCAGCAGAGATTCGGATGAGCTGAATTTTATGGAGTTTGGAAGCTGGGAGGTGGGCCAGGCGTGCGTTGGATCATTGGAGTCCAGCGATTGCAGAAGGCACGGATGAGGATGTGAGCAGCAGATGGGCTGGAGCAGGAATTGACGCCTGTCAAACAGCAATGTGTGCAAGGCAGCTGGGTGACGGAAACACCAGCTTCATTTCACCCACACCATTCCACAGTTGCGTGCACTGTGAAATTCCTTCCGAACACTGCCTCGGTCCCCTCCCTCCCTGAACAAAACCATTTGGGAATCCCTCCCTCCACACATTGCCCATATTGAAAGCATTAGCCGCACTGTCATCCCAGATCGCACAGAGTCATGCTCCCCGTTTCAGGGCGATGACAGGTTCTCGCCCTGCAGCTCCTTAAGCACAGTCTGATCCTACCCGCCTGTCACGCTGGCACTGGGAGTTCTGACTGACTCCAGATCTAGCATAAAAACTATGGTCGGTTTTGTTTTTTTTATTATCCCGTGGTATGCTGTGGGTTTGCAGGAGATCAAAAATACAAAGGGAGCAACACGAACATCAGTGTTGCGAACTAGAGATTATGCTGCTGCTCCTGTTTCTGCCTCGCGTGCCCCCTTTGTCCACTCATTCTTTGGGCAATGTTGGCGCATTCAGACGGCCTGCTCAGGTGGCATGGCTGAGCGCGCATGGCGTTCCCAGCCGGGCAGCACCGGGCAGCTCTCCAATCCCGAGGCAATGTCACTGGACGAGTAACCCAGAGGCCCAGGCTAATGCCCTGGGGACACAGGTTCAAATCCTGGCATTGAAAGCTAGTCTCAGTAATGGTGCCATGAAACTATCATCGATTGTTGTAAAAGCCCATCTGGTTCACTAATGCCCTTCAGGGAAGGAAATCTGTCGCCCTTACCCGGTCTGGCCTACATGTGATTCCAGACCCACAGTAATGTGATTGACTCTCAACTGCCCTCTGAAATGGCCTAGCAAGCCACTCAGTTGTCAAGGGCAATTAGGGATGGGCAACAAATATTGGCCTTGCCAGCAGCGCCCGCATCCCATGAATTTTTTTTTTTTAAAAAGCCTCGATTTTAAAATTCTCTTCCCTTGTGTGTAAACACCCTCCATGGCCTCACACCCCACGCCTTCCCGACAATCTCTGCAACCTCCTCCAAAGTCGGGGAGAGGGTGGGTGAAGGAGTTCAGGTAGTGAGATGGGAACAGAGAAGAGAAGGGGCTTTCTTCGAGCTGGTGCTGGGGTAACCAGGGAATTACAGAAAGATGCAAGAACTTCAGCACCATCATATTGGCAACTTCAATTATCACAGTATAGACGGGAATCGTAATTGTGTAAAGGTCACACAAGGAATTCCTGAATTATGTACAAGAGAATATTCCTGATCCAAGCCCAATGAGGAAGGAAGCAGTGCTGGACCTACTCCTGGGGAATGAAGTGGGGCAAGGAGAGCATGTTCTGGTGAGGGAGCGTTAGGGGGAAGAGTGATCATAACGTCATCAGTTTTGGAACAGTTCTGGAAAAGGACAAAGTACAATCCAGCGTAAAGATACTTAACTGGAGGAGGGATATCCTCAGTGAGTCGAAAAGGGACCTGGCCCTGGTGGATTGGAATCCAAAATTCACAGACAAAACTGTAATTGAGCAGTAGGAGGTCTTCAAAGAAACGATGGTACAGTTCCAGAGTAGGCACATCCCCACGAGGGAAGAGAGGAAGGGCACCCATAGCTGGAGCTCCCTGGATGACTAAAGATACAGAGAAAGGAGGCTTATGAAAAAGGGTGGTGGAAGCAGATTCAATAATAAAATTTCAAAATAGAATTGATAAAATACTTGAAGGGAACACATTTAAAGTGCTGCGAGGAAAGAGCAAGGGAGTGAGATTAATTTGACAGCTCTGCACAGGAACTGGCCCAGGAATGAAGGGCTGAATGGCATCTTTCTGTGTTCTGTGATTCTACCACACAAAGTCTACCATTCTCCCGTCCCTCTCACTTAATTAGAAACACAGACAATGTATTCTTCAATGTGGAGCCAATTAATATTGGACTTCCCCAGTGTCTAATTCATGAGCTGCGGCCTTGTGACACGAGGCTGGGAACTTCACAAACTCTGCTCTGGATTTGACATTTGGCTTCCAGCTTTGAAATTCCTTTCCCCTATCAGGGAGAAACACAGAGCAGTTACATCAGCTTCCTTCAGATCAAAAACACACGAGTCATTCGTCACGGACAGAATGCCAGCTTCAGTGAATGAATCCCAGCTTCAGCAACAGGGCAAGATCCTACTGTCCATTCGGGGCTTCACCAATAGGGCTGGACCTGCTCACCAATCCCAGTCTCAGCAGCAGAGCTGCTCCAAGTGTTAAATCCCAGCTCCACCAGCAGAGCTGATCTGAGTATTAATTACTAGTTCCTCCAGCAGAACCCCTCCTTCCATCAGAGACCAGCTCCACCAGCAGAATCCCTCCTTCCATCAGATACCAGCTCCTCCAGCAGAATCCCTCTTTCCATCAGATACCAGCTCCACCAGCAGAACCCCTCTTTCCATCAGATACCAGCTTCTCCAGCAGAATCCCTCCTTCTATCAGATACCAGCTCCTCCAGCAGAATCTCTCCTTCCATCAGATACCAGCTCCACCAGCAGAACCCCTCTTTCCATCAGATACCAGCTTCTCCAGCAGAACCCCTCCTTCCATCAGATACCAGCTCCACCAGCGGAACCCCACCTTCCATCGGGTACCAGCTCCTCCAGCAAAATCCCTCCTTCCATCAGATACCAGTTCCACCAGCAGAATCCCTCCTTCCAACAGATACCAGCTCTTCCAGTAGAGCCCTTCCTACCATCTAATACCTGCTCCTCCAGCAGAATTTCTCCTTCCATCAGATACCAGCTTCTCTAGCCGAAACCCTCTTTTTTCTGATACCAGCCCCTCCAGTAGAATCCCTGCTTCCATCAGATACCGGCTTCTCCAGCAGAATCCCTCCTTCCATCTGATACCATCTCCTACAGCAGAATCCCTCTTTCCATCAGATACCAGCTTCTCCAGACGAAACCCTCTTTTTTCTGATACCAGCCCCTCCAGCAGAATCCCTCCTTCCATCAGATACCAGCTCCTCCAGCAACAGAACTATGGTCTTTCCACAAATTATAGATGCCTGGATGAATTAGCTCGCCTGCCCAAATGGTTGTATGTATGCTGTAGCTCAGTAACAGCGCTCTTGCCTCTGAGTCTGAAGGTTGTGGGTTCAAATCCCACTCTGGAGACTTCAAGCACAGAATCTGTGATGATGTTCTGTGCAGTACTGAGGGAGAGCTGCACTGTCGGAGGGTCAGTATTAAGGGATTGCTGCACTGTTGGAGGGTCAGCACTGGGGGAATGCTGCACTGTCGAAGGCTCAGTACTAAGGGAGGGCTGCACTGTTGGAGGGCCAGCACTGAAGAAGTGCTGCACTGTCTTCAATCATAAGGTCAGAAATGGGGATGTTAGCTGATGATTGCACAATGTTCAGCACCATTCGTAACTCCTCAGATACTGAAGCAGTCCGTGCAGGGATGCAGTAAGATCCAGGCTTGGGCTGATAAGTGGCAAGTAACATTCACGTGAGGCAATGACCATCTCCAACAAGAGAGAACCTTACCATATCACCTTGACATTGAATGGCATAGCACTCGCTGAATCCCCCACTATCAATATCCCAGGGGTTACATTTGACCAGAAATGAACTGGAGTAGCCATATAAATACCATGGCTACAAGAGCAGGTCAGAGGCTAGGAATCCTGTGGCGAGTAACTCACCTCCTGACTCCCCAAAGCCTGTCCACCATCTACAAGGTACAAGTCAGGAGTGTGATGGAATACTCTCCACTTGCCTGGATAGGTGCAGCTCCAACAACACTCAGGAAGCTCGACACCATCCAAGACAAAGCAGCCCGCTTGATTGGCACCCCATCTACAAACATTCACTCTCTCCACCACCGACGCACAGTGGCAGCAGTGTGTACCATCTACAAGATGCACTGCAGCAACTCACCAAGGCTCCTTCGACAGCACCTTCCAAACCCGTGGCCTCTACCAACTAGAAGGACAAGGGCAGCAAATGCATGGGAACACCACCACCTGCAAGTTCCCCTCCAAGTCACACACCGTCCTGACTTGGAACAATATCGCCGTTCCTCCACTGTCGCTGGGTCAAAATCCTGGAACTCCCTTCCTAACAGCACTGTGGGTGTACCTACCCCACATGGACTGCAGCGGCTCAAGAAGGCAGCTCACCACCACCTTCTCAAGGGCAATTAGGGATGGGCAATAAATGCCGGCCTGGCCAGCGACGCCCACATCCCAGGGATGAATAATAAAAAAAAAGTACTGAAGGAGTGCTGCACTGTCAGAGGGTCAGCACTGAGGGAGTGCTGCATTGTTGGAGGCTCCCATCTACCCTCTCAACTGGGCATAAAAGATTCAATGGCATTATTGGAGGAAATGCAGGGTGGTGTGGGGTGTGTTAGCCAGTTCTCCCTAGTGTGCTGGCCAATATTCATCCCTCAAGCAACACTTCTAAGTGTTATTATTTGTATTATTTGCTCATTTAATGCATCACCGCGTGTGTGTGTATGTGTGTGTGTGTACAAACTGGCTGTTCTGCTCCAGTGCACCACACTTCAAGTGGCATCAAACCCAGCTGGGAGGACGAGAGTACTTGGAACGGCTTGGACTGAATGTCGGGACTGCCCAGCCTGCTCACAATTCATGCAGCGTGAGAGTAGATTGTCCGAGGCGGTGTAAATCAACACAGCCCCGTCAGAAACATGACTGGGGCGAGCCTCACACACAGAGATGGATGGTTGAGTGGGCCAGATTGCAGGCAAAGTAAACTGTCTAACGACAGCTTCAACCGTCAGACTCCAAAACGCGTGACTGCAATCTTAAATCAGGGTTACGAGCCAGACAAAACTGCTCCCATGAGTGCCGTTTTCATCAGGTAGCAGCACGCAGCCAGCGTGTATTGCTGTAACCTTTAACACAGCACAGCCCAGCATCAGTTAGGAGGAATCGAACTACTGGACAAAGGCGAAGCTGACTTGCAGTTATGTCGAGACATTCATGGCCACCGGACGTCTCAAAACACTTTACAGCCAAGAAAGTCATTTTGGCCGTGCAGACAGTACTTTAATGTTAGAAATACGGCAGCCAGTTTGTGCACAGCAAGCTCCCACACTTTCGTCCTGACCAGATAATAAGTTTTTTCGTGATGTTGGTTGAGGAATAAATCTTGATCCCAGGATGCCGTGGGATCCTAAAGCACACCACAGATCGGGGGCAACGCATCACTTCAATGTCTAATTTGAAGGAAGGCACCTACGACAGTGCAGCACTCCTTCAGAACTGACTCTCCGACAGTGCGGCACTCCCTCAGTACCGAGCCTCTGGCTGTTCAGCAGTCCTTCAGTACTGACCCTCTGACAGTGCGGCACTCCCACTGTACTGACCTTCTGACAGTGCAGCACTCCATCAGTACTGACCTCCGTCAGTGCATCACTCCCTCAGTACTGACCCGTTGACAGTGCAGCACTCCCTCAGTACTGACCCCCTGACAGTGCAACACTCCCTCAGTACTGACCCTCCATCAGTGCATCACTCCCTGAGTTCCTACCCTCCGACAGTGCAGCACTCCCTCAGTACTGACCCCCTGACAGTGCAACACTCCCTCGGTACTGACCTCCGTCAGTGCATCACTGCCTCAGTACTGACCCCCTGACAGTGCAACACTCCCTCAGTACTGACCTCCGTCAGTGCATCACTGCCTCAGTACTGACCCTCCATCAGTGCATCACTCCCTCAGTACAGCACTCCCTCAGTACTGACCCCCTGACAGTGCAGCACTCCCTCAGTACTGACCCCCTGACAGTGCAACACTCCCTCAGTACTGACGCTCGACAGTGCAGCACTCCCTCAGTACTGACCCTCGACAGTGCAGCACTCCCTCGGTACTGACCTCCGTCAGTGCATCACTCCCTCAGTACTCTGTGCTTCAAGATTCTAGATAACTCCGAGGCTATCAAGGTAAGTGAAAGAAACGGGGGTTGTGAAGGGTGCTTTTCATTGCAGTGGAACGACGCCTAGTATTCTGACAGACTGAAGAAGATGGAAGCAGTCTCACTCGACTGTTTAGAGTCAAGTCTTTGCAGTTCAAAACATTTCTTGCTCTGTGAGTGCCATAAAAAGGGATGTCTGTTCTATCTGTTCTTTCCATTCTCCTGGATATGCTGCAAAGTAGTTGTGCGAACAGCACTGAAAGAGGTCGTTTGGCCTATCAGGCATCTGCTGGCTCTTTGATTGAGAGAGCTATCCAATTAGTCCGACACCTCTTTTAGCCCTGTGTGTTTTTTTTCACCTTTTTACCCAGTGCCAATTTGTTCCAATCTTTTCCGAATTTGAGACACCTGGGAAGGGATAACCCCAAGTGTGACCCTGGAGACGAATTGTGGCCAGGATATTTAACAGCATGAGCCTGGCACCATTCTCTCACAATCCAAATTCTTCACCCAAGCTCACTGGACAGCAGGATAGCCGGATAATGAAGACCAGCTTGGCTAATTTCCCCTGCCCCCTGCACCACCCCCTCCGCCCCTGCCTCGAAACAGGAATGTCGATTCAAAATATACTGCTGTCTCTCACCGAGATCAGACGAGCAGCACTAGGCCGAGATTGGAGCCTGGGCCTTTCCTGCTCTGTGCGTGTGTGTGTGTGTGTGTGTGTGAGGCTCAGTACCACACTGGGTGAGATCAGGCTACCTCAACCCTTGGCCGAGATTGGAGCTTGGGCCTTTCCTGCTCTGTGCGTGTGTGTGTGTGTGTGTGAGGCTCAGTACCACACTGGGTGCGATCAAGCTACCTCAGCACTAGGCCGAGATTGGAGCCTGGGCCTTTCCTGCTCTGTGTGTGTGTGTGTGTTTGGTGGGAGGGGGGGGAGGGGGTGGGGGCTCAGTAGCACACTGGGTATGATCAGACTCATTACTAGTCCGGGATTGGAACTTGGGCTTTTCCCACACTGTGTGTGTGTGGCTGGGGCTCAGTACCACACCGGGTGCGGTCAGTCTAAATTTAGCACTGGGCCGAGATTGGAGCCTGGGCCTTTCCCGCTCTGTCTGTGCGGGGCTCAATACCACACTGGGTGTGATCGGGCTAACTCAGCACTTGGCTGGGAATGGAACCTGGGCCTTTCTTACTCTTTCTGTCTGTGTGTGTGTTTGTGTGTGTGTTGGGGTTGGTGGGGGGCAACTCAGTACCAGAGATGAGAGCAGGTAAATTGAGCACAGGACCCTGCCTGTGGGCCCTTGGGTGAAACACCTTCCAGACACTCCGGCCCAGGAGGAGATCCTGTGACGTCCTTTATCCAGGCTCTGAGACACTCAGAAGACATAAACTCGGAACGACCTCTCAGCAGTGACTGCAACAGCCCATCTGTCCAGCATTAGGGAGTACTGGCAGCCCAGCACTGGCTCCCTGCCTCTGGCCCAGTCTGTTGTGAAGTAGAGCATTATCGGAACCCCCTCGACTGAATGATTTCTTCCAAAAGTATTGCCAACCCTCCAAATGCAATCCATCCGTCTGAATCAAGCAGAGGGATTTCTCTCTTGGCAAGGCTGTGTGCAGCTTGTTGCTCTGGGCTCCATCTGCAGTCGGGGAGCTAAACTGAGGACCCTGTCTGCCCTCTCAGGTGAACGTAAAGAACCCCCCAAGTCACGACTAGAAGAAGGAGGGGTGCAGGGGTTGCCGGGGCAGGGGACGGGTTGGGGGTTCTCCCCAGAGTCCTGGGGCCCAGGGCCTTAAACCAAGATCTATAAACAGCATTGCTTGTTTTAAAACCCAGTTCAGGTGCAGTGGGATGTGGCTGTCTTCTCTCTGACTGGGCACTGAGTTGTGCAATGAGCAATGATTGTTTTCCCCCAGCTCTCTCCTGGGTATCCTCCCAGCTTCTAACTTCTCAGTAAAGGTCAGCTCATCCGAACCACTGCTTCACCATGTCCGAACTCCCATTCAACCATCACTCAGTCCTCTGATCACTCACCTACACTGGCTCCATGTCCAGCAGCAGCTTGATTTAAAAATTCCCATCCTTGATTTCAAATCCCTCCAGCCCCTACAACCCTCCCTATCTCTGTAACCTCCTCCAGCCCCTACAACCCTCCCTATCTCTGTAACCTCCTCCAGCCCCTACAACCCTCTCTATCTCTGTAACCTCCTCCAGCCCCCACAACCCTCCCTATCTCTGTAACCTCCTCCAGCCCCCACAACCCTCCCTATCTCAGTAACCTCCTCCAGCCCCTACAACCCTCCCTATCTCTGTAACCTCCTCCAGCCCCTACAACCCTCCCTATCTCAGTAACCTCCTCCAGCCCCTACAACCCTCCCTATCTCTGTAACCTCCTCCAGCCCCTACAACCCTCCCTATCTCTGTAACCTCCTCCAGCCCCCTACAACCCTCTCTATCTCTGTAACCTCCTCCAGCCCCTACAACCCTCCCTATCTCTGTAACCTCCTCTAGACCCTATAACCCTCCCTATTTCTGTAACCTCCTCCAGCCCCTACAACCCTCCCTATCTCAGTAAACTCCACCAGCCCTGACAACCCTCCCTATCTCTGTAACCTCCTCCAGCCCCTACAACCCTCTCTATCTCTGTAACCTCCTCCAGCCCCTACAACCCTCCCTATCTCAGTAACCTCCTCCAGCCCCTACAACCCTCCCTATCTCTGTAACCTCCTCCAGCCCCTACAACCCTCCCTATCTCTGTAACCTCCTCCAGCCCCTACAACCCTCCCTATCTCTGTAACCTCCTCCAGCCCCTACAACCCTCCCTATCTCAGTAACCTCCTCCAGCCCCTACAACCCTCTCTATCTCTGTAACCTCCTCCAGCCCCTACAACCCTCCCTATCTCTGTAACCTCCTCCAGCCCCTACAACCCTCCCTATCTCTGTAACCTCCTCCAGCCCCTACAACCCTCCCTATCTCTGTAACCTCCTCCAGCCCCTACAACCCTCCCTATCTCTGTAACCTCCTCCAGCCCCTACAACCCTCTCTATCTCTGTAACCTCCTCCAGCCCCTACAACCCTCTCTATCTCAGTAACCTCCTCCAGCCCCTACAACCCTCCCTATCTCTGTAACCTCCTCCAGCCCCGACAACCCTCCCTATCTCTGTAACCTCCTCCAGCCCCTACAACCCTCCCTATCTCTGTAACCTCCTCCAGCCCCTACAACCCTCCCTATCTCTTTAACCTCCTCCTGCCCCTACAACCCTCCCTGTCTCTGTAACCTCCTCCAGCCCCTACAACCCTCCCTATCTCTGTAACCTCCTCCAGCCCCTACAACCCTCCCTGTCTCTGTAACCTCCTCCAGCCCCTACAACCCTCCCTATCTCTGTAACCTCCTCCAGCCCCTACAACCCTCCCTATCTCTTTAACCTCCTCCTGCCCCTACAACCCTCCCTGTCTCTGTAACCTCCTCCAGCCCCTACAACCCTCCCTGTCTCTGTAACCTCCTCCAGCCCCTACAACCCTCCCTATCTCTGTAACCTCCTCCAGCCCCTACAACCCTCCCTGTCTCTGTAACCTCCTCCAGCCCCTACAACCCTCCCTATCTCTGTAACCTCCTCCAGCCCCTACAACCCTCCCTATCTCTTTAACCTCCTCCTGCCCCTACAACCCTCCCTGTCTCTGTAACCTCCTCCAGCCCCAACAACCCTCCCTATCTCTGTAACCTCCTCCAGCCACTACAACCCTCCCTATCTCTGTAACCTTCCCCAGCCCCTACAAATCTCCCTATCTTTGCAACATCCGACAGCCCCTATAACCCTCCCTATCTGTTTAACCTCCTCCAGCTCCAACAATTCTCCCTATCTGTAACCTCCTACAACCCTCCGAGATTTCTACGCTGCTCCAATTCTGGCCACTCGTTTCACCCCAATTTTAATATCCCCATCGTTAACAGCTAGGCCTTCCTGCCCTAACTCCAGAATCCCCTCCCTATACCTCTCCGCCTCTCTCTCTTTTTCCTTTCAGACACTCTTTACAACCTACCTCATTGACCAAGCTTTAGGTGACCTGTCCCTAACAAATCCTTACATGGCTCAGTGTCAAGTTCGGTCTGACTCACGCTCCCGCGATGGGCCTTGGCATGTTTTACGATGTTGATCACGCTTGATAAATGTCCGTTGTTGTTGTGTGAGACTTTAGACGGCAAGGCAGCACAGGGCTCGGAATGTTTTGGTGCCTATCCTGTGGGCAGGAAATATTCCACAAAATATTCCACACAGCTCTTACAGTAGCTGCCTCTGAAATGTGACTCTTGTTTTTCGAGATGGGACTGCGTGTTATGTGGGCTCAGAAACATCCAGGAGCAATGTACACATTGGCGTGACTACCCCTGGCAGCAACCCGGGGAATGCATTCGCAACTGCAGCTTGCAGGCTACTGATGTCACAAGGCTGACCTCCGACCTTGGCTAATCGGAAACATCTGCCTTTCTTTGGGGAGGGAAAGTGTGGGGGCGCCAGTGGGGGGGAGTGGTTTGACGCACACCGGCCTCCTTGACGCCGGAATGTGACCTTCACACCCTTTGCAGCCACCAGCGTTGAAGAAGCTGCTGACTAATTGAACAATTCAGAGTGGGAAGGTCCCAGTTACTTTCCCTGGTCTGTCCTGGGTTAGCCAAGCACTGGGATTTCAACAAAGCTCTGTCCCGGCTGCTCTCCCACGTGTAACCCTCTGTAAACGTCAGCTACCCTCCATCCTGACTCACAGAAAACGCTGTTCACCCATCACCCCCACTGTCCTCACTGACCGAGTTTGGCTCCCAATTCGGCAATGTCTACAAAGTGCAACTCACGTCCTGGAGTTCAAATTCCTTCATTGTTCTTGTCTACTCCACATCTCTGTAACCTCCTCTATCACCAATATCTCTCCCTCTCTCAGTAACCTCCTCCATCACCAATATCCCTCCCTATCTCTGTAACCTCCTCCAGCCCAAATATCCCGCCCTATCTCTGTAACCTCCTCCATCACCAATATCTCTCCCTCTCTCTGTAACCTCCTCCAGCCCCAATATCCCTCCCTATTTCAGTAACCTCCTCCAGCCCCGATATCCCTCCCTATCTCTGTAACCTCCTCCATCACCAATATCTCTCCCTCTCTCTGTAACCACCTCCAGCCCAATATCCCTCCCTATCTCAGTAACCTCCTCCAGCCCCGATATCCCTCCCTATCTCTGTAACATCCTCCAGCCCCTACAA
This sequence comes from Heterodontus francisci, assembly GCF_036365525.1. Lineage (NCBI taxonomy): Eukaryota > Metazoa > Chordata > Chondrichthyes > Heterodontiformes > Heterodontidae > Heterodontus > Heterodontus francisci. Next base: position 13,968,768 of record NC_090398.1, on the reverse strand, counting down.
CCCTCCCTATCTCTGTAACCTCCTCCAGCACCTACAACCATCCCTATCTCTGTAACCTCCTCCAGCACCGACAACCCTCCCAATCTCTGTAACCTCCTGCAGCTCTAACTACCCTCTTTGTCTCTGTAACCACCTCCAGCCCCAACTACTCTCCCTCTCTCTGTAACCTCCTCCAGCCCCGATATCCCTCCCTATCTCTGTAACATCCTCCAGCCCCTACAACCCTCTCTCTCTCTGTAACCTCCTCCAGCCCCGATATCCCTCCCTATCTCTGTAACATCCTCCAGCCCCTACAACCCTCCCTATCTCTGTAACCTCCTCCAGCTCCTACAACCCTCCCTATCTCAGTTACCTCCTCCAGCCCCTACAACCCTCCCTATCTTTTAAGCTCCTCCAGCCCCTACAACCCTCCCTATCTCAGTAAACTCCTCCAGCCCCTACAACCCTCCCTATCTCTGTAACCTCCTCCAGCCCTGACAACCCTCCCTATCTCTGTAACCTCTTGCAGCCCCTCAACCCTCCCTATCTCAGTAACCTCCTCCAGCCCCAACAACCCTCCCTATCTCTGTATCTTCCTCCAGCCCCTACATCCCTCCCTATCTCTGTAACCTACTCCAGCCCCTACAACCCTCCCTATGTCTGTAACCTCCTCCAGCACCTACAATCCTCCCAATCTCTGTATCTTCCTCCAGCCCCTACATCCCTCCCTATCTCTGTAACCTCCTCTAGCCCCTATAACCCTCCTTATCTCTGAAACCTCCTCCAGCCCCTACAACCCTCCCTATCTCTGTTACCTCCTCCAGCCCCTACAACCCACCCTATTTCTGTAACCTCCTACAGCCCCGATATCCCTCCCTATCTCTGTAACCTCCTCCAGCCCCTACAACCCTGCCTATCTCTGTAACCTCCTCCAGCTCCTACAACCCTCCCTATCTCAGTTACCTCCTCCAGCCCCTACAACCCTCCCTATCTTTGTAAGCTCCTCAAGCCCCTACAACCCTCCCTATCTCAGTAAACTCCTCCAGCCACTACAACCCTCCCTATCTCTGTAACCTCCTCCAGCCCCTACAACCCTCCCTATCTCTGTATCTTCCTCCAGCCCCTACATCCCTCCCTATCTCTGTAACCTCCTCTAGCCCCGATATCCCTCCCTATCTCTGTAACATCCTCCAGCCCCTACAACCCTCCCTATCTCTGTAACCTCCTCCAGCCCCTACAACCCTCCTTATCTCTGTAACCTCCTGCAGCCCCTACAACCCTCCCTATCTCAGTAACCTCCTCCAGCCCCAACAACCCTCCCTATCTCTGTATCTTCCTCCAGCCCCTACATCCCTCCCTATCTCTGTAACCTCCTCTAGCCCCGACAACCCTCCTTATCTCTGTAATCTACTCCAGCCCCTACAACCCTCCCTATGTCTGTAACCTCCTCCAGCACCTACAACCCTCCCTATCTCTGTTACCTCCTCCAGCCCCTACAACCCACCCTATTTCTGTAACCTCCTCCAGCCCCGATATCCCTCCCTATCTCTGTAACATCCTCCAGCCCCTACAACCCTCCCTATCTCTGTAACCTCCTCCAGCTCCTACAACCCTCCCTATCTCAGTTACCTCCTCCAGCCCCGACAACCCTCCCTATCTTTGTAACCTCCTCCAGCCCCTACAACCCTCCCTATCTCAGTAAACTCCTCCAGCCCCTACAACCCTCCCTATCTCTGTAACCTCCTCCAGCCCCTACAACCCTCCCTATCTCTGTAACCTCCTGCAGCCCCTACAACCCTCCCTATCTCTGTTACCTCCTCCAGCCCCTACAACCCACCCTATTTCTGTAACCTCCTACAGCCCCGATATCCCTCCCTATCTCTGTAACCTCCTCCAGCCCCTACAACCCTGCCTATCTCTGTAACCTCCTCCAGCTCCTACAACCCTCCCTATCTCAGTTACCTCCTCCAGCCCCTACAACCCTCCCTATCTTTGTAAGCTCCTCAAGCCCCTACAACCCTCCCTATCTCAGTAAACTCCTCCAGCCACTACAACCCTCCCTATCTCTGTAACCTCCTCCAGCCCCTACAACCCTCCCTATCTCTGTATCTTCCTCCAGCCCCTACATCCCTCCCTATCTCTGTAACCTCCTCCAGCCCCTACAACCCTCCTTATCTCTGTAACCTCCTGCAGCCCCTACAACCCTCCCTATCTCAGTAACCTCCTCCAGCCCCAACAACCCTCCCTATCTCTGTATCTTCCTCCAGCCCCTACATCCCTCCCTATCTCTGTAACCTCCTCTAGCCCCTACAACCCTCCTTATCTCTGTAACCTACTCCAGCCCCTACAACCCTCCCTATGTCTGTAACCTCCTCCAGCACCTGCAACCCTCCCAATCTCTGTATCTTCCTCCAGCCCCAACATCCCTCCCTATCTCTGTAACCTCCTCCAGCCCCTACAACCCTCCTTATCTCTGAAACCTCCTCCAGCCCCTACAACCCTCCCTATCTCTGTTACCTCCTCCAGCCCCTACAACCCACCCTATTTCTGTAACCTCCTCCAGCCCCGATATCCCTCCCTATCTCTGTAACATCCTCCAGCCCCTACAACCCTCCCTATCTCAGTAACCTCCTCCAGCCCCAACAACCCTCCCTATCTCTGTAACCTCCTCCAGCTCCTACAACCCTCCCTATCTCAGTAACCTCCTCCAGCCCCAACAACCCTCCCTATCTCTGTAACCTCCTGCAGCCCCTACAACCCTCCCTATCTCAGTAACCTCCTCCAGCCCCAACAACCCTCCCTATCTCTGTATCTTCCTCCAGCCCCTACATCCCTCCCTATCTCTGTAACCTCCTCTAGCCCCTACAACCCTCCTTATCTCTGTAACCTCCTCCAGCCCCTACAACCCTCCCTATGTCTGTAAACTCCTCCAGCCCCTACAACCCTCCCTATCTCTGTAACATCCTCCAGCACCTACAACCCACCCTATTTCTGTAACCTCCTCCAGCCCCTAAATCCCTCCCCATGTCTGTAATCTCCTCCAGCCCCTACAACCCTCCCTATCTCTGTAACCTCCTCCAGCACCTACAACCCTCCCTGTGACTGTAACCTCCTCCAGCCCCTAGAACCCGTCCTATCTCTGTAACCTCCGCCAGCCCCTACTACCCTCCCTCTCTCTGTAACCTCCTCCAGCCCCAATATCCCTCCCTATCTCAGTAACCTCCTCCAGCCCCAATATCCCTCCCTATCTCTGCAACATCCTCCAGCCCCTACAACCCTCCCTATCTCTGTCACCTCATCCAGCCCCTACAACCCTCCCTCTTTCTGTAACCTCGCCCAGCCCCAATATCCCTCCCTATCTCTGTAACCTCCTCCAGCCCCTGCAACCCTCCCTATCTCTGTAACCTCCTCCAGCCCCGATATCCCTCCCTATCTATGTGACATTCTCCAGCCCCGACAACCCTCCCTATCTCTGTAAACACCTCCAGCACCTACAACCCTCTCTCTCTCTGTAACCTCCTCCAGCCCCGATATCCCTCCCTATCTCTGTAACCTCCTACAGCCCCCACTACGCTCCCTCTCTCTGTAACCTCGTCCAACCCCAATATCCCTCCCCATCTCTGTAACCTCCTGCAACCCCGATATCTCTCCCTATCTCTGTAACGTCCTCCAGCCCCTACAACTCTCCCTATCTCTGTAACCTCCTCCAGCCTCCAAAACCCTCCCTATCTCTGTAACCTCCTGCAGCTTTTACTACCCTCTCTCTCTCTGTAACCTCGTCCAGCCCCTACAACCCTCCCTATCTTTGTAACCTCCTCCAGCTCCTACAACCCTCCCTATCTCAGTTACCTCCTCCAACCCCGACAACCCGCCCTATCTCAGTACACTCCTCCAGCCCCTACAACCCTCCCTATCTCTGTAACCTCCTCCAGCCCCCACAACCCTCCCTCTGTCTGTAACCTCTTCCAGCCCCAATATCCCTCCCTATCTCTGTAACCTCCTCTAGCCCCTATAACCCTCTCTATCTCTGTAACCTCCTCCAGCCCCTACAACCCTCCCTATCTCTATAACCTCCTCCAGCCCCTACAACCCTTCCTATCTCTGTAACATCCTCCAGCCCCTACAACCCTCCTTATCTCTGTAACATCCTCCAGCCCCTACAACCCTCCCTCTCTCTGTAACATCCTCCAGCCCCTACAACCCTCCTTATCTCTGTAACCTCCTCCAGCTCCTGCAACCCTCCCTCTGTCTGTAACCTCTTCCAGCCCCTACAATCCTCCCTATCTCTGTAACCTCCTCTAGCCCCTCCAACCCTCCTTATCTCTGTAACATCCTCCAGCCCCTACAACCCTCCCTCTCTCTGTAACATCCTCCAGCCCCTACAACCCTCCTTATCTCTGTAACCTCCTCCAGCCCCTACAACCCTCCTTATCTCTGTAACCTCCTCCAGCTCCTGCAACCCTCCCTCTGTCTGTAACCTCTTCCAGCCCCAATATCCCTCCCTATCTCTGTAACCTCCTCTAGCCCCTATAACCCTCTCTATCTCTGTAACCTCCTCCAGCCCCTGCATCCCTCCCTATCTCTGTAACCTCCTCCAGCCCCTGCATCCCTCCCTATCTCTGTAACCTCCTCCAGCCCCTACAACTCTCCCTATCTCTGTAACCTCCTCCAGCCCCTACAACCCTCCTTATCTCTGGAACCTCCTCCAGCCCCGACAACCCTCCCTATCTCTGTAACATCCTCCAGCCCCTACAACCCTCCCTCTCTCTGTAACATCCTCCAGCCCCTACAACCCTCCTTATCTCTGTAACCTCCTCCAGCTCCTGCAACCCTCCCTCTGTCTGTAACCTCTTCCAGCCCCTACAATCCTCCCTATCTCTGTAACCTCCTCCAGCCCCTACAACCCTCCTTATCTCTGGAACCTCCTCCAGCCCCTACAACTCTCCCTATCTCTGTAACCTCCTCCAGCCCCTACAACCCTCCTTATCTCTGTAACCTCCTCCAGCCCCTACAACCCTCCTTATCTCTGGAACCTCCTCCAGCCCCTACAACCCTCCCTCTCTCTGTAACCTCCTCCAGCCCCTACAACCCTCCCTATCTCTGTAACCTCCTCCAGCCCCTACAACCCTCCCTCTCTCTGTAACCTCCTCCAGCCCCTACAACCCTCCCTATCTCTGTAACCTCCTCCAGACCCTACAACCCTCCCTCTCTCTGTAACCTCCTCCAGCCCCTACAACCCTCCTTATCTCTGTAACCTCCTCCAGCCCCTACATCCCTCCCTCTCTCTGTAACCTCCTCCAGCTCCTGCTCTGTACTCCTCCAGATCTGGCCTCTTGCCACCATTTCCTTCACTCCACCATTGGTAGTTATGATGCAGCAACTCTCAGGCTACTCAGCCCATCTTGCCTGTGCCAGCACTTTGAAAGCTCTATCTAATTGGTGCCACTCCCCCTTTTCTTTCCTGATTTTCTCCTAAGCTCTGGAATTCCCTCCCTGAACCTCTCTCCTGCTGTCTGTCCTCCTTTAAGACACTTCTCCAAACCCTCCTCTTTGACCAAGCTTTCGATCAGCTGTCCTAATATCACCTTATGTGGCTCGGTGTCAAATTCTGTTTGAATATCTCTCCTGTGAAGCACCTTGGGATGTTTTACTGCATTAAAGATGCTTTATAAATGCCAGTGGTGGTTGTTATAGAGACACTGCAATTGAGCTTAGCTCGATCCCCTGGATTGTGTTTGTAGGAAGCGGGGGGCAGCTGGGGTAAAGGCAGGGTTGGTGAAGAAAGCTAACTCAGGTGCCCACCCATGGTCATTCCGTCAGTAACGGGGCATGGTAGCTTAGTGGTTCTGATACTGGACTAACAACCTGGAGGCCTGGGCGAAGGATTTGGAGATAGGCATTCAAATCCTGTCATGGGAGCTCAGGCAATTTAACTTCAGTTAATGAAATAAACCTGGAATCGAAAGCTACTCTGAGCAATCGTGACCACAGAGCTACTGGGTTTTCATAAAAAGAACCCTTCTTGTGGTCAATTAGGGATGGGCAATAATTTCTGGCCTCGGCACCGTGCCCACATTCCCAAAGTGAATTGAAAAATAAGTTCGGATGCAGTCGCAGTGTGACATTAGAAGCACGGAGGCTTCGGGGAATGTGCGGAGGCGCAGTGCAACACTGATCCAAGTTGCAAACCTACAGCCGCAGGCTCCGCGGTCAAGAGGAAAACAATTAAAAGTGGACCCAATTGGATTGTCGAAATGATGAAGGCAAAAGCAAACGTGGGGTAATGGGTGAGGTCAGTGGGGAACGTACTCTGCCTTATATCGTCTGGGGTCAGGGGTCAAATCCAGCACCCAACAGAGAGGGTGCTGCACACTGATGGTTTCTGTGGAAGTTACAGTGGCCAATCAGGACAGTCCCCCCCATCCCCCACCCCCCCCCCCCCCCCCCACCCCCCTCCCACCCATGGGAATTCCAGGCCTGGGTATCTTTCCTTTAATTCATTCACGGAATATGGGTGTTGCTGGCTAGGCCAGCATTTATTGCCCATCCCTAATTGCCCTTGAGAAGGTGGAGGTGAGCTGCCTTCTTGAACCCCTGCAGTCCTTGGGGTTTGGGTGTGATGAAATATAGGTATAATAAGCTTAATTCGGTCGAATTTAGATATAATTATTGCATTCTCCCTTTTCGAATTAAAGATCGAACAAATGGTCAGTTTTCAAAACTCACGGTAATTCCCTTTATGGGCAGAGTTAAAAATCCATGAACATCCCTGTTACAATAGAATGTGGATCAGAAACACCTTTTAAGTTGAAAAAATCCATTCCAAGGCATCTGCTACATTGGAAACATACCGAGACAGGCGATATGTGCTCTGTACTGATAACTATAATCCGAATGAGTTGATAATGTTAATGATATAGACAGACTGACTTCAGGAGATGGTACAAGGTATCATCAAAGAACCATCACAGATGGTCAATCACAAAATGAAATGTTACCTACAAAAAAACAGATGCCACGTAAACCTAATTTAACCCAAAAAGGAAAAAACAGTTACTGCACAAATTTAATTCAAAATCTTTCAAGTATAAAACACATTTATCAAGTTAAGTCTTAGTGTTACTATAAAACACTACAAACATTTTTACCAGATAAAAGCTCACAACTTCATGAGAAGGGAATTCTCAGCAGATAATTAATTGGGAATAAGTAGCGAATGATATTACCATATATGGATAATGAAAGCGGGAAAACCACGTACAGAAAGGTAACACCCACATTCCAAAAGATGAGCTAATAGATTAGAAACAGTATAAACGTGAGAGTTGTGAATCGAAAAATCAGAGGTATTGAAATTCCTCATCAATACTTCTCGACTTCTGGTAAAACGGCTGACTGCACGACAAGAGAATTCTGCTCTTAACCGAGAGTGAACAAACAAAGAACAAAGAACAAAGAACAGTACAGCACAGGAACATTTGGCCGTCCAAGCCTGCGCCGATCTTGATGCCTGTCTAAACTAAAACCTTCTGCAATTCCGGGGCCCGTATCCCTCTATTCCCATCCTATTCATGTATTTGTCAAGATGCCTCTTAAACATCGCTATCGTACCTGCTTCCACCACCTCCCCCAGCAGCAAGTTCCAGGCACTCACCACCCTCTGTGTACAGAACTTGCCTCGCACATCCCCTCTAAACTTTGCCCCTCGCACCTTAAACCTATGTCCCCTAGTAACTGACTCGTCTACCCTGGGAAAATGCTTCTGACTATCCAATCTGTCCATACCGCTCATAACTTTGTAAACCTCTATCATGTCGCCCCTCCACCTCCATCGTTCCAGTGAAAACAATCCAAGTTTTTCCAGCCTCTCCTCATAGCTAATGCCCTCCAGACCAGGCAACATCCTGGTAAACTTCTTCTCTACCCTCTCCAAAGCCTCCACATCCTTCTGGTAGTGTTGTGACCAGAATTGCACGCAATATTCCAAGTGTGGCCTAACTAAGGTTCTGTACAGCTGCAGCATGATTTGCCTATTTTTATACTCTATGCCCCGACCGATGAAGGCAAGCATGCCGTATGCCTTCTTGACTACCTTATCCACCTGCGTTGCCACTTTCAGTGACCTGTGGACCTGTACGCTCAGATCTCTCTGTCTGTCAATACTCCTAAAGGTTTTGCCATTTACTGTATACCTCCCACCTGCATTATACCTTCCAAAATGCATTACCTCACATTTGTCCGGATTAAACTCCATCTGCCATTTCTCCGCCCAAGTCTCCAACCGATCTATATCCTGCTGTATCCTCTGACAATCCTCATCATTATCCGCAACTCCACCAACCTTTGTGTCGTCCGCAAACTTACTAATCAGACCAGCTACATTTTCCTCCAAATCATTTATATATACACAAACAGCAAAGGTCCCAACACTGATCCTTGTGGAACACCACTAGTCACAGCCCTACATTCAGAAAAGCACCCTTCCACTGCTACCCTCTGTCTTCTATGACCGAGCCAGTTCTGTATCCATCTTGCCAGCTCACCTCTGATCCCGTGTAACTTCACCTTTTGCACCAGTCTGCCATGAGGGACCTTGTTAAAGGCTATACTGAAGTCCATATAGACAACATCTACTGCCCTTCCTTCATCAATCAACTTCGTCACTTCCTCAAAAAACTCAATCAAGTTAGTGAGACACGACCTCCCCTTCACAAAACGATGCTGCCTCTTGCTAATAAGTTCACTTGTTTTCAAATGGGAGTAAATCCTGTCCCGAAGAATCCTGTCTAATAATTTCCCTACCACTGATGTGAGGCTCACCGGCCTATAATTTCCTGGATTATCCTTGCTACCCATCTTAAACAAAGGAACAACATTGGCTATTCTCCAGTCCTCTGGGACCTCACCTGTAGCCAATGAGGATGCAAAGATTTCTGTGAAGGCCCCAGCAATTTCTTCCCTTGCCTCCCTCAGTATTCTGGGTTTTGTCTTGTTAGGCAGGGGGCTTGCTCGGGGAATTTAAGGTAACAATTTACTTTGAATTTTGATGGATATTCTAAAATATTTTGCTGAAACAGTGTCAAGCTTGAACATTTGGATTCTATTTTACAAATAAGATTATGTGTTACATCTCTGAGTAATCTTTCATATTGTAGTACACCTATCCACTTAAAAGTGTATTGCATGTTAAATTCTTTAATAAATATATAAAAGTTAATTAATCGTCTTATGTAGCATTCTGTATATAACTACAAGAACCCCCTCTCTGCATCTCTTTAAGTGGAGAGATACGTATTGAGGATAGTTTCCCAGACCCTTATAATATCTGGTATATTTATGAATTAGCCACAATTATTAAAAAATAGTCTATCTGAAATATGGTAATATTCTCTGTTAGTTTTCTTTCTTTGAGGGAAAACTAGTTCAATTCATTAGACCCAAGTAAGTGTCTACAAGAGTCTGTCTGGTATGAACTTAATTAAAGGCGATTCATAGGGATGCAGTCCTGATTTGGGATGTGGGCGTCGTTGGACAGGCCAGCATTTATTGCCCATCCCTAATTGCCCTTGAGAAGGTGGTGGTGAGCTGCCTTCTTGAACCGCTGCAGTCCATGTGGGGCAGGTTCACCCACAGTGCTGTTAGGAAGGGAGTTCCAGGATTTTGACCCAGTGACAGTGAGGGAATGGCGATATAGTTCCAAGTCAGGATGGTGTGTGACTTGGAGGGGAACTTGCAGGTGGTGGTGTTCCCATGCATTTGCTGCCCTTGTCCTTCTAGTTGGTAGAGGTCGCGGGTTTGGAAGGTGCTGTCTAAGCAGCCTGGTGCATTGCTGCAGTGCATTTCTAGTCAATGGTAACCCCCAGGATGTTGATAGTGGGGGATTCAGCGATGGTAACACCTGAAGTGGGCATTGCCCAGATAATGTTTCAAAAGGGCACTAGAGATGTAAGAAAAGGATGGAGAGGCACTGGAGCAGGTAGAAAAATGATTTCCAAGGATGTTAACGGAACTGGGAGGTTATACCAATCAGGAAAGATTGAACAAGCTGTGGCTCTGTACTTTAGAAAGGAGAAGACTGCGGGGTGACCTGACAGAGGCCTTTACGATTATGAAAGGGTTCGCTAGGGTAGATGTCGAGAAGATGTTTCGACTTGTGAGCGACACCAGAAACAGGGACCAATATATAATAGAGTAAAAATAAAATACTGCAGATGCTGGAAGTCTGAAATAAAACATAAAATGCTGAAAATACTCAGCAGGGCTTGCAGCATCTGTGGAGAGAGAAGCAGAGTTAACGTTTCAGGTCAGTGACCTTTCATCAGAACTGAAATGTTAACTCTGCTTCTCTCTCCACAGATGCTGCCAGACTTGGTGAGTTTTTCCAGCACTTTCTGTTTGTATAAGACTGCACTGTTGGAGGGTCAGTGCTGAGGGAGTACTGCACTGTCAGAGGGTCAGTACTGAGGGAGTACTGCACTGTCGGAGGGTCAGTACTGAGGGAGCACTGCACTGTCGGAGGGTCAGTACTGAGGGAGTGCTGCACTGTCGGAGGCTCAGTACTGAGGGAGTACTGCACTGTCAGAGGGTCAGTACTGAGGGAGTACAGCACTGTCAGAGGGTCAGTACTGAGGGAGCACTGCACTGTCGGAGGGTCAGTACTGAGGGAGCACTGCACTGTCGGAGGGTCAGTACTGAGGGAGTGCTGCACGGTCGGAGGCTCAGTACTGAGGGAGCGCTGCACGGTCGGAGGGTCAGTACTGAGGGAGTGCTGCACTGTCGGAGGGTCAGTACTGAGGGAGCGCTGCACTGTCAGAGGGTCAGTACTGAGGGAGTGCTGCACTGTCAGAGGGTCAGTACTGAGGGAGTACTGCACTGTCAGAGGGTCAGTACTGAGGGAGTACTGCACTGTTGGCGGGTCAGTACTGAGGGAGTACTGCACTATCGGAGGGTCAGTACTGAGGGAGTACTGCACTGTCAGAGGGTCAGTACTGAGGGAGCACTGCACTGTCGGAGGGTCAGTACTGAGGGAGTGCTGCACTGTCGGAGGCTCAGTACTGAGGGAGCGCTGCACGGTCGGAGGGTCAGTACTGAGGGAGTGCTGCACTGTCGGAGGGTCAGTACTGAGGGAGCGCTGCACTGTCAGAGGGTCAGTACTGAGGGAGTGCTGCACTGTCAGAGGGTCAGTACTGAGGGAGTACTGCACTGTCAGAGGGTCAGTACTGAGGGAGTACTGCACTGTTGGCGGGTCAGTACTGAGGGAGTACTGCACTATCGGAGGGTCAGTACTGAGGGAGTACTGCACTGTCGGCGGGTCAGTACTGAGGGAGTACTGCACTGTCAGAGAGTCAGTACTGAGGGAGCGCTGCACGGTCGGAGGGTCAGTACTGAAGGAGTACTGCACTGTCGGCGGGTCAGTACTGAGGGAGTACTGCACTGTCGGAGGGTCAGTACTGAGGGAGTACTGCACTGTCGGCGGGTCAGTACTGAGGGAGTACTGCACTGTCAGAGGGTCAGTACTGAGGGAGCACTGCACTGTCGGAGGCTCAGTACTGAGGGAGCGCTGCACGGTCGGAGGGTCAGTACTGAGGGAGTGCTGCACTGTCGGAGGGTAAGTACTGAGGGAGCGCTGCACTGTCAGAGGGTCAGTACTGAGGGAGTACTGCACTGTCGGCGGGTCAGTACTGAGGGAGTACTGCACTGTCAGAGAGTCAGTACTGAGGGAGCGCTGCACGGTCGGAGGGTCAGTACTGAGGGAGTGCTGCACTGTCGGCGGGTCAGTACTGAGGGAGCGCTGCACTGTCAGAGGGTCAGTACTGAGGGAGTGCTGCACTGTCAGAGGGTCAGTACTGAGGGAGTACTGCACTGTCAGAGGGTCAGTACTGAATGAGCATTGCATTGTCGGGGGTACTGAGGTATCTGGTGATTTATCTTGTTCGGCTCATTTGTTTTTATTTCATTTCTTTCCTTTCTGTCTGTTTCTTTCTGTCTCTCGCCTTGCCTCTCTCTCTCTCTCTCTCTCTCTCTCTCCCTCACAATGTCAATTCCTTCTCATCCTGAGGCTGTTGTTTGCTGTTTGACTCCACGTTGGTCCAGTTAAATGGAGAGGGCTGGGCTTGTGTGGACCGAATGCTGCACAATCTTCTTTCTCGCTGCGTTACAGAGATGGCTTTGGGGTTTGAACCGCAGATGACTGGCAGTGTGGTTTGCTGGCTCTCACTTCCTCTTTGAGCGGGAAGCTGACTGGCGGGGTAATAGAAAAGCAATGGCATTTCGAAACCATTAATAAAAACAGGGAAAGCAGTCTGTGGAGGATTGACGCAAGTCCTTTAATGATGCAGCAAAGGTCAGCCAATAGGAAAGCTGGAAGCAAGCCAAAACAAAGTAGGAGCTTGCAATTATGCAGTGTCTTTCACCAGCCTAGGATTGTCCTAAAGTGCATCACAGCCAATGGAGGAATATTTTTAAAGGATGACAAAGCATTTGTAGCACGGAAACAGGCCATTCGGCCCACTGGCCAGTGCTGGTTACATCCATCTCTGCAACATTGCCCAACTCCCTCTCTGTCACTGCTCATCTGCTGTTCAAACCCTCATCCGTGCCTTTATGATCTCCCAACATGACAATTCCAAAGCACTCCTGGTTTGCCTTCCTTTTTGTACCCTCTGTGAAATGAGCTCAGCCAAAATTCTGCCCCTGTCCAAACATGCGGCAAATCCCATTCACCTGTGTTCACTCATCTCCATAGGCTCCCAGCTCAGCAACTCCTTCATTTTAACATTTTTTATCTTTGCTTTCAAATCCCTCCATGGCCTCTCCCTTTCCTATCTCTGTAGGGGCTGCAGGAAGTTACTGAGATAGGGAGGGTTGTAGGGGCTGGAGGAGGTTAGAGAGTTCGAGAGGGTTGTAGGGGCTGGAGGAGGTTACAGAGATAGGGAGAGTTGTTGTGAATGGAGGCGGTTACAGAGATAGGGAGGGTTGTAGAGGCTGGAGGAGGTTACAGAGATAGGGAAGGTTGTAGTGAATGGAGGAGGTTACAGAGATAGGGAGGGTTGTAGTGAATGGGAAAGGTTACAGACATAGGGAGGGCTGTAGGGGCTGGTGGAGGTTACAAAGATAGGGGGGGTTGTCGGGGCTGGTGGAGGTTACTGAGATAGGGAGGGTTGTAGGGGCTGGAGGAGGTTACAGAGATAGGGAGGGTTGTAAGGGTTGGAGAAGGTTACAGAGATAGGGAGGGCTGTAGGGGCTGGAGGAGGTTACAGAGATAGGGAGGGTTGTAAGGGTTGGAGAAGGTTACAGAGATAGGGAGGGTTGTAGGGGCTGGAGGAGGTTACAGAGATAGGGAGGGCTGTAGGGGCTGGAGGAGGTTACAGAGATAGGGAGGGTTGTAGGGGCTGGAGGAGGTTACAGAGATAGGGAGAGTTGTAGGGGCTGGAGGAGGTTACAAAGATAGCGAGGGTTGTAGGGGCTGGAGGAGGTTACAGAGATAGGGAGGGTTGTAGGGGCTGGAGGAGGTTACAGAGATAGGGAGGGTTGTAGGGGTTGGAGGAGGTTACAAAGATAGCGAGGGTTGTAGGGGCTGGAGGAGGTTACAGAGATAGCGAGGGTTGTAGGGGCTGGAGGAGGTTACAGAGATAGCGAGGGTTGTAGGGGCTGGAGGAGGTGACAGAGATAGGGAGAAGGCGCAGGCCAAAGGTAGGCTCTTCTTCCAAAGCTTTCGATTGACAGTGACGCACTTTTGGAAGTCCTGCAGCTGTTAAAGTTGCTGTCGAGGTTCAAGGTTTTCTTGGGGATGCAGTGATTGTTGGGCTTTCTGGCAAAATAATCATTCGGCACGTCACATGGCAAAGAAGCCTGGTTTTGGTTCCTGCCGCTTGGCCTCGCACTCTGCTTTCCTCCCTTTGAAGAAGAATGTTTTTGTTGTTGTGGCTTGAATTCATCTAGTGCAGCTGTCACACAGGCTCTGTCGTGAAGTGGCCCATATCAACTGGTAATTCCAGTCATGCCACAGAGATGTGGGATAAAGTGCAAGAGGCTGAGTACTGACAGGAAGGCCAGGTCAAGGGACTCTGGCACTGGGAAATGCTTCCCAGAAAGTGAAAGGTCACAGCAAGGGACAGAGAAAGGAAGATACAGAGAGCAAGAGACAGAGAGAGACAGAGAGACAGAAACAGACAGAGAGAGAGATTGCAAGGGAGAGACACAGTGAGACAGAGAGAGAGTGAGAGAGAGAGAGACACACACACACAGACAGACAAAGAGAAAGTGAAAGGGAGAGACACAGTGAGACAGAGAGAGAGTGAGAGAGAGAGACACACACACACAGACAGACAAAGAGAAAGTGAAAGGGAGAGACACAGTGAGACAGAGAGAGAGTGAGAGAGAGAGAGACACACACACAGACAGACAAAGAGAAAGTGAAAGGGAGAGACACAGTGAGACAGAGAGAGAGTGAGAGAGAGAGAGACACACACACAGACAGACAAAGAGAAAGTGAAAGGGTGAGACACAGTGAGACAGAGAGAGAGTGAGAGAGAGAGAGACACACACACAGACAGACAAAGAGAAAGTGAAAGGGAGAGACACAGTGAGACAGAGAGAGAGTGAGAGAGAGAGAGACACACACAGACAGACAAAGAGAAAGTGAAAGGGAGAGACACAGTGAGACAGAGAGAGAGTGAGAGAGAGAGAGACACACACACAGACAGACAAAGAGAAAGTGAAAGGGAGAGACACAGTGAGACAGAGAGAGAGTGAGAGAGAGAGAGACACACACACAGACAGACAAAGAGAAAGTGAAAGGGAGAGACACAGTGAGACAGAGAGAGGGACAGAGAGAGAGAGAGACAGAGTGAGAGACAGAGAGACACACAGAGACAGACAGACAGACAGAGTGCAAGGAAGAGACACAGTGAGACAGAGCGAGGGACAGAGGGAGAGACAGACGAAGAGCAAGTGAAAGGGAGAAACAGAGAGAGATAGAGAGACAGAAAGAGAGACAAATAGAGAGAGCAAGAGACAGAGAGAGAGCTAGAGAGAGTGAAAGGGAGACATAGATAGAGAGAGATAGAGGGACAGACATAGAGAGAGAGAGAGAGACAGATAGAGAAAGAGATGGGGGGAGAGGGACCAAGAGAGAGAGTGCGAAAAGGAGAGAGAGACAGACAGACAGACAGAGAGGAAGGGAGAGACAGAGAGAGAGAGACAGAGAGAGAGAAATTGCAAAGGAGTGACACAGAGAGACAGAGTGGTGGACAGAAGGAGAGAGGGAGACAGGGAGAGAGAGTGAAAAGGAGAGAGACAGAGAGAGAATCAGAAAGAGAGACAGACAGATTGACAGAGAGTGAAAGGGAGAGACACAGAGAGACAGAGTGGTGGACAGAAGGAGAGAGGGAGACAGGGAGAGAGAGTGAAAAGGAGAGAGACAGAGAGAGAATCAGAAAGAGAGACAGACAGATTGACAGAGAGTGAAAGGGAGAGACACAGAGAGACAGAGTGGTGGACAGAAGGAGAGAGGGAGACAGGGAGAGAGAGTGAAAAGGAGAGAGACAGAGAGAGAATCAGAAAGAGAGACAGACAGATTGACAGAGAGTGAAAGGGAGAGACACAGAGTGAGAAACAGTGAAAGAGAGATAGATGGAGACAGAGAGAGCAAGAGCCAGAGAGAGACTAAAGAGAGAGAGTGAAAAGGAAACATAGAGAGAGGGACAGAGAGAGAGAGACAGTCAGAGAATGAGACAGAGATAGGATGAAAGGGAGAGACAGAGAGAGAGACAGAGAGAGAATGAAAGGCAGAGACTGAATGAGACAGACAGAGACAATGAAAGGGAGAGACAGACAGAGATAGATAGAGAGAGAGAGACAGAGAGAGGGGCAGATAGAGAGACAGGTAGATAGAGAGAGAAAGATAATGAAAGGGAGAAGCAGACAGAGACAGAGGCGGAGAAAGAAAGGGAGAGACAGACAAAGAGAGGGACAGAGAGAGACACAGACAGGGAGAGAGAGACAGAGAGAGAGGAACAGAGAGAGAGAGAGAGCGACAGAGAGAGAAAGAGAAAGAGATGCAGAGAGACAGAGAGAGAGAGAGGGGGAGAAACAGAGAGAGAGAGAGAGAGAGAAAGGGAGACAGGGAAAGAGAAAGAGATAGAGAGAGATACAGAGAGAGAAACAGAGACATGTTGAGAGATAGAGACAGGAAGTGAGGAGACTGAGAGAAAAACAGAGAGAGGGAAACAGAGAGAAACAGAGACATGTTGAGAGATAGAGGGAGATAAAGAATAAGCTAAAGAGAAAGACACAGATCAAGACAGAGTGAGTGAGAGAGAGAGAAAGACAGACAGATAGAGAGACAGAGAGAGTGCAAGACAGGAGGATAGAGAGAGAGAGGCAGGGAGGGAGAGAGAGCCAAAGAGAGGGAAACAGACAGATACAGCTATAGAGAGAGATAGAGAATGAGATAGAGAGTGAGATAGAGAGAGGAAAAGAGATAGAAAGGTAGAAAGACAGAAATAGAGCGAGAGAGAGAGAAACAGAAAAAGAGAGACAGTGTGCGAGAGAAAGACAGAGGGAGACAGAGGGGTAAAGAGACAGAAAGAGAGGGGGAGGGAGAGAGAGAGACAGGGTGAGAAAGAATGCAAAATGCAAAGAGAAACAGGTATAGGGAAAACAATAGAGGAGACAAGGAGAAGGACAGAGACAGGGAGAAGGTTTAAGGGCCTGTGATACTTGGTGTGTGTGTATGGCTGAGGCTTTCTGCTGTGATAGGTGTGTGTGGGCTGTTTTATCTCAATGGAGGTATTGTACTCCCACACAAAGCATATCTGGTGAACTGGGATACACACACGACAGTAACTCTGTAATTAAGGCCGTTAACCTCTGTAGCTTCGAACTGCTTCAGGCTCCCAGGTCGGGGAGGGCTGACTCGGAGGCAGCGACAACTTAAGCTGTGAATCCACCACACAACAACACATCAAAGGTGAGAAGGAATGTGTGACAGAGGCCCTCGGACTCCACGCATGCTATCTGAGCAGGAAGTTACAGTGTATTTCACAAGCACAGGCTGTTTGAGGTCCAGTCACTGTTGTGTGTGTTACCTGTGCTGTACTCGGGTCCAATATTTATCCCTCAACCAAAATCGTCAAAAACACAGGTGGTCTGGCCATTATCACATTGCTTGGTGTGGGAGCTTGCTGTGCGCAAATTCTCCGCCGCAGATCCTACATTTCAACGTTGACTGCACATCAATGGCAGTAAAGTGTTGTAAATTATCTTGAAGCTGTGAAATGTGCTGTATCAATAGGAGCTCCTTAGTTTAAGCTAGGGAAGGCACAGCAAGATCCACTCCTGACAGTGCAGCACTCGCTCAATACTAACCCTCCGACAGTGCAGCACTCCATCAGTACTGACCCTCTGACAGTGCAGCACTCCATCAGTACTGACCCTCTGACAGTGCAGCATTCCATCAGTACTGACCCTCCGACAGTGCAGCACTCCATCAGTACTGACCCTCTGACAGTGCAGCGCTCCCTCAGTACTGACCCTCTGACAGTGCAGCACTCCCTCAGTACTGACCCTCTGACAGTGCAGCACTCCATCAGTACTGACCCTCTGACAGTGCAGCACTCCATCAGTACTGACCCTCTGACAGTGCAGCACTCCCTCAATACTAACCCTCCGACAGTGCAGCATTCCCTCAGTACTGACCCTCCGACAGTGCAGCATTCCCTCAGTACTGACCCTCCAACAGTGCAGCGCTCCCTCAGTACTGACCCTCTGACAGTGCAGCACTCCCTCAGTACTGACCCTCTGACAGTGCAGCACTCCATCAGTACTGACCCTCTGACAGTGCAGCACTCCCTCAGTACTGACCCTCTGACAGTGCAGCACTCCCTCAGTACTGACCCTCCGACAGTGCAGCGCTCCCTCAGTACTGACCCTCCGACAGTGCAGCGCTCCCTCAGTACTGACCCTCCGACAGTGCAGCGCTCCCTCAGTACTGACCCTCCGACAGTGCAGCATTCCCTCAGTACTGACCCTCCGACAGTGCAGCACTCCATCAGTACTGACCCTCCGACAGTGCAGCGCTCCCTCAGTAATTCCTGATTTTGAATGCCTCGATTAAATCTCCCCTTAACCTTCTCTGTTCTGTGGAGAACAATCCCAATTTCCCCAGTCTCTCCACATTAACTGAACTCCCTCGTTCCTCGTATCATTGTGGTAAATCTCTCGTGGACACTGTCCAAAGTCTTCACCTTCTTCCTAAAGTATGAAGAGCTCTGCGTCGAGGTGGCATGGACTCGATGGGCCGAATGGCCTATTTCTGTGCTGTAAAGTACAATGCCCAGAATTGGACACAGTATTCCATCTGGCACCTAAACCAGAGATTTATACATATTTTGCCAAGTTTACCCAGACTTAAGTGATATCATTTCAATGCTAAATGAGAGAAATAACAAACATTTTAACGAGACACACAGAGAATTTGCTGGGACCGAGGCATTTATGAAAGACTTTTCAAACACTGGAAAGTTCTTGCAGTGTGATTCATTGCCGCTGAGATTGGTCAGGACTTTGGCTGCAAACATTCCTTGTGTTGGCCTGATTGAGCGGGAGGTGTTTAGTTGAAGCCCCACTGTTTAAAGAGGTCTCAGCAACAGCGATATCTATAAACTCCTTGTTGGGTCTTGGAGAGAAGCGCCCCAGGCTGATGCACAGGCCATTGGTCTGCGGGGAGTTCAAAGAGCAGATTCTTTGGGAGGTCTGGCCGTGAGTAATGAATACTGAGGATCTGTTGGAGAGTCATGCCCTTTAGGGTTCAGTTTCTGCAGCTGGTGAAAGGGGATAGGTTTCCTGATGAAGAAAAGGCTGCTTTTAACTATTACACACAGAGAGAGGGAGCGATAGAGAGAGAGAGAGAGAGAGAGAGGGAAATCAGCTGTTCCTGCATGAATGTGTACTAGTGTTCATTGCAAACCTAGAACTACCGTCACACACTCACATACAGCCACACACACACACACACACATACACACACATATCCACGCACACATATCCGCACACTGACACACACACACACACACACACACAATCTGTACAATCAGCCACAATCTGTAACCTCATGATCTGGCATATCCCCCACTCTACCATTACCATCAAGCCAGGAGACCAACCCTGGTTCAATGAAGAGTGCAGGAGGGCATGCCAGGGGCAGCACCAGGCATACCTCAAAATGAGGTGTAAACCTGGTGAAGCTGCAACACAGGACTACTTGCATGCCACACTGCGTAAGCAGCATGTGACAGACAGATCTAAGCGATCCCATAACCAATGGATCAGATCTAAGCTCTGCAGTCCTGCCACATCCAGCCGTGAATGGTGGAGGACAATTAAACAACTAACTGGAGGAGGTGGCTCCACAAATATCCCCATCCTCAATGATGTGGGAGCCCAGCACATCAGTGTGAAAGATAAGGCTGAAGCATTTGCAACAATCTTCAGCCAGAAGTGCCAAGTTGATGATCCATCTCGGCCTCCTCCTGAAGTCCCCAGCATCACAGATGCCAGACTTCAGCCAATTCGATTCACTCCGCATGATATCAAGAAATGACTGAAGGCACTGGATACTGCACTGTCTATGGTCCCTGACAATATTCCGGCAGTAGTACTGAAGACCTGTGCTCCAGAACTTGCCGTGCCCCTAGCCAAGATGTTCCAGTACAGCTACAACACTGGCATCTACCCAGCAATGTGGAAAATTGCCCAGGTATGTCCTGTGCACAAAAAGCAGGACAAGTCCAACCCGGCCAACTACCGCCCCATCAGCCTACTCTCAATCATCAGTAAAGTGATGGAAGGTGTCATCAACAGTGCCATCAAGCGGCACTTGCTTAGCAATAACCTGCTCAGTTACACTCAGTTTGGGTACCGCCAGGGCCACTCAACTCCTGACCTCATTACAGCCTTGGTTCAAACATGGACAAAAGAGCTGAACTCAAGAGGTGAGGTGAGAGTGACTGCCCTTGACATCAAGGCAGCATTTGACCGAGTATGGCATCAAGGAGCCCTAGCAAAACTGAGATCAATGGGAATCAGGGGGAAAACTCTCCGTTGGTTGGAGTCATACCTAGCACAAGGGAAGATGGTTGTGGTTGTTGGAGGTCAATCATCTGAGCTCCAGGACATCACTGCAGGAGTTCCTCAGGGTAGTGTCCTGGGCCCAACCATCTTCAGCTGCTTCATCAATGACCTTCCTTCAATCATAAGGTCAGAAGTGGGGATGTTCGCTGATGATTGCACAATGTTCAGCACCATTCGTGACTCCTCAGATACTGAAGCAGTCCGTGTAGAAATGCAGCAAGACCTGGACAATGTCCAGGCTTGGGCTGGCAAGTGGCAAGTAACATTCGCACCACACAAGTGCCAGGCAATGACCATCTCCAACAAGAGAGAATCTAACCTCACAACACACTTCCTCATAACTTCACACTCACACTTTCACACTCACACACACCCTCACAACACATCCCCACACAAACTCCCTCATACCTTCATGCACACACACTCCCTCATACCTTCACACTCACACATTCACACTCACACACACATTCACACACACACACACACACGCACATCCTCACACACACAGTCCCTCATACCTTAACACTCGCACATTCACACTCACACTAACACACTCACATCCTCACACACATCCTCACACACAGTACCGCATACCTTCACGCTCACACACACTCACACTCACGCACATCCTCACACACACTCCCTCACACCTTCACACTCACATATTCACACTCACACACACAGACACATTCACACTCATACTAACACACTCACATCCTCACACACAGTACCTCAGACCTTCACGCTCAAACACACACTCACACTCATGCACACACGCTCTCCCTCAGACCTTCACACTCACACATTCACACTCACATACTCACAGACACACACATCCTCACACACACTCCCTCATACCTTCACACTCACACACAAACACACACGTTCACACCTGGGATGAAACGGTTTTCTTACTGGGAATTGTGAACCTCTGCAAAAGGCTGCCGTGAAGTGTCTGGCCGCATGTGCATCAGTAGGTAAAACTCATACCTCTGAATCATGAAAGTCATAGGCCCAGAGACCTGAGCACAACAAGCTAGGCTGACAGCCTCCATGCAGTACTGAGGGAATGTTGCACTGTCGGAGGGTCAGTACTGGGGGGGTGCTGCACTGTCGGAGGGTCAGTACTGAGGGAGGGCTGCACTGTCGGAGGGTCAGTACTGAGGGAGTGCTGCACTGTCGGAGGGTCAGTACTGAGGGAGTGCTGCACTGTCGGAGGGTCAGTACTGAGGGAGGGCTGCACTGTTGGAGGATCAGTACTGAGGGAGTGCTGCACTGTTGGAGGGTCAGTACTGGGGGGGTGCTGCACTGTTGGCGGGTCAGTACTGAGGGAGGGCTGCACTGTTGGAGTGTCAGTACTGAGGGAGTGCTGCACTGTCGGAGGGTCAGTACTGAGGGAGTGCTGCACTGTCGGAGGGTCAGTACTGACGGAGTGCTGCCCTGTCGGAGGGTCAGTACTGAGGGAGTGCTGCCCTGTCGGAGGTGGTGTCTTTCAGGACGAGACATTGAACTGAGGCTCTGTCTCCCTCTCAGGCGGAAGTCAGAGATCTCATGATGCTATTTTGAAAAAGAGAGTCCCGGCCTGTATTGATGCCACAATCAACATGTCTAAAACAGCGGATTTGGCCATTATCACAGTGCTGCTCGTGGGATCTTGCTGTGTGCAGATTGGCTGCCGCATCTCTGACATTACTGCAACACTTGAAAATTACCACCACTGGCTGTGAAGTATTTTTGGACATGCTTAAAAACTGTTCTACGTGAGTCATTTTCTTTGCAAGAGCTGGACCTGTTTGTGAGAGGGGGACACATCAGCTCGTACATCTTTTCATCAGGGCCGGAGGCGGAATGAGCTCCTGGACAAGCCTCGATCATTGAAGCGGGCTGTGACCGGTGTGGGCGAGGGGCTGATCTCCAAATTCTCTCCCGCCTGTCCAAAAAGAGTGGGGTTTTAAATCTCCTTTTGCACCTCTTCCAGGAGATCACGTGACGTTCGGGGAGCTTGGGGAGTCTATATACTGCAATCATTTTACAATGCAGCACAGTCGGGTGGCAACAGGCTGGATGGATCAAAAAATGATTCCTGTCCGTCGTTATTGGCTGCTCGAACCCAGCCCCTCGGTGCCTCTTTTACCTCCAGCCTTGACTATTTCACCGCCCTCTTGGCTGCTCTCCCACATTCTACCCTCTGTAAATGTCAGGTGATCCAAAGGTCTGCGGCCCCGTAATCTAACTCACGCCAAGACACCATTCACACATCACTCCCTGTGTCCGCTCACCCACCCTGGCACCCAGTCTGGCGGTGCGTCCATTTTAAAAGGTTCATCCCTG
This sequence comes from Heterodontus francisci, assembly GCF_036365525.1. Lineage (NCBI taxonomy): Eukaryota > Metazoa > Chordata > Chondrichthyes > Heterodontiformes > Heterodontidae > Heterodontus > Heterodontus francisci. Next base: position 13,946,325 of record NC_090398.1, on the reverse strand, counting down.
TTCCCAAATCCATCCACATCCTCCCTATCTCTGTAACCTCCTCCAGCCCCTACAACCCTCCCTATCTCTGTAACCTCCTCCAGCCCCTACAACCCTCCCTATCTCTGTAACCTCCTCCAGCCGCTGCAACCCTCCCTATCTCTGTAACCTCCTCCAGCCCCTACAACCCTCCCTATCTCTGTAACCTCCTCCAGCCCCTACAACCCTCCCTATCTCTGTAACCCCCTCCAGCCCCTACAACCCTCCCTATCTCTGTAACCTCCTCCAGCCCCTACAACCCTCCCTATCTCTGTAACCTCCTCCAGCCCCTACAACCCTCCCTATCTCTGTAACCTCCTCCAGCCGCTACAACCCTCCCTATCTCTGTAACCTCCTCCAGCCCCTACAACCCTCCCTATCTCTGTAACCTCCTCCAGCCCCTACAACCCTCCCTATCTCTGTAACCTCCTCCAGCCCCTACAACCCTCCCTATCTCTGTAACCTCCTCCAGCCCCTACAACCCTCCCTATCTCTGTAACCTCCTCCATCCCCTACAACGCTCCCTATCTCTGTAACCTCCTCCAGCCCCTACAACCCTCCCTATCTCTGTAACCTCCTCCAGCCCCTACAACCCTCCCTATCTCAGTAACCTCCTCCAGCCCCTACAACCCTCCCTATCTCTGTAACCTCCTCCAGCCCCGACAACCCTCCCTATCTCTGTAACCTCCTCCAGCCCCTACAGCCCTCCCTATCTCTGTAACCTCCTCCAGCCGCTACAACCCTCCCTATCTCTGTAACCTCCTCCAGCCGCTACAACCCTCCCTATCTCTGTAACCTCCTCCAGCCCCTACAACCCTCCCTATCTCTGTAACCTCCTCCAGCCGCTACAACCCTCCCTATCTCTGTAACCTCCTCCAGCCGCTACAACCCTCCCTATCTCTGTAACCTCCTCCAGCCGCTACAACCCTCCCTATCTCTGTAACCTCTTCCAGCCCCTACAACCCTCCCTATCTCTGTAACCTCCTCCAGCCGCTACAACCCTCCCTATCTCTGTAACCTCCTCCAGCCGCTACAACCCTCCCTATCTCTGTAACCTCCTCCAGCCCCTACAACCCTCCCTATCTCTGTAACCTCCTCCAGCCGCTACAACCCTCCCTATCTCTGTAACCTCCTCCAGCCGCTACAACCCTCCCTATCTCTGTAACCTCCTCCAGCCGCTACAACCCTCCCTATCTCTGTAACCTCCTCCAGCCGCTACAACCCTCCCTATCTCTGTAACCTCCTCCAGCCCCTGCAACCCTCCCATCACTGTCACCTCCTCCAGCCCCTATAACCCTCGCAATCTCTGTAACCTCCTCCAGCCACTACAACCCTCCCTCTCTCTGTAACCTCCTCCAGCCGCTACAACCCTCCCTATCCCTGTAACTCCTCCAGCCCCTACAACCCTCCCTATCTCTGTAACTCCTCCAGCCCATACAATCCTCCCTATCTCTGTAACATCCTCCAGCCCCTACAACCCTCCCAATCACTGTAACCTGCTCCAGCCCCGACAACCCTCCCTATCCCTGTAACCTCTGCCAGTCCATACAACCCTCCCTATCCCTGTAACCTCTGCCAGTCCATACAACCCTCCCTATCTCTGTAACCTCCACCAGCCCCTACAACCCTCCCAATCACTGTAACCTGCTCCAGCCCCGACAACCCTCCCTATCTCTGTAACCTCCTCCAGCCGCTACAACCCTCCGACATCTCTTCTCTCCTCCAATTCCAACCACTTCTGCCGCCTTGATTTTAATCCCTCCACTATTAGTGGCCTTGCCTTCAGCCCCATGGGCCCTAAGCTCTGGACTTCCCTCGCGAAACCTCTCCACATCTCTCTCTCTCTCTCTCTCTCTCTCCTCCTCCTTTAAAAAGCCCCCTGAAAATCTCCCTCTCTGACCAAGCCTTTGGTCACTTGACCTAATATCTCCTCACGTGGCTCAGTGTGAAATTTTGTGGGATAATCGCCCCTGTGAAACTGCTCATTAAAGGAGCTGTACACATGTTTATTGCAGGTTTTGAGCCCTCCTTTGTGGGTGGGATTTTCTAATCAGCCCTGTCTTTGGTCTGTCTACTGCTCTCTGTTGTGTTAAAGTGGTCCTGCCTGTTGTCGAGTATCTGGTGGCAGTGGGAGGTTGGTGAGGGTGCAGGGGTGGCGGTGAGGAGGGGGGGGGGGGTCAGCAGCGGGGCGAGGGGGCATTGGATGGGTGCGGTGGAGGTGGGAGGAATGCAAAAAGGAGGTGTGACAGAATGAAACCATCATTCTTTCCAGTGGAGAATAGGAATCGCATTCCAAGGGGTTGGGACAGGCCTGGGATCTGTGAGGGCCCTGGAAAGAATTCTCCAGCTTGACCGAGATGAATTAAGAAAAGTGAAAGCAGAGGAATGCAGGCAGCTGGAAGCAGGCCCCGAGACCTGAAGGCCAATCCGCAAAGAGTCTTTCCTTTGCCAAACCCACAAGCACACATCTCATGCAGCGAGAGAGAGGCAGAAAGGGAGAGCGAGACTGGACTGGTGAGAGACATCACTTGAATAGAGACACTGAGAGGAGAGAACAGTGCAGAACAGGTTGAGAGAAGGATGATTGGCCGCAAATGGGAATGCTGGATGTAGAGGGAAAGGTGAACACAGAGGATGACAGACAGAGAGAAATAGCCAGAGAAGGATACCTGCAAATTGCATTGTTAAACCTGCTAGTTATATACTTTATACCCAGTGTCAGCATCCAGCTCTCAAAGCAGGTACAGCACAGGTTAGATACAGAGTAAAGCTCCCCCTACCCTGTCCCCATCAAACACTCCCAAGAAAGGTACAGCACAGTGTTAGAAACAAAAAAGAGGGGGAAAAAACAGGTTAGCTACAGTGTAGAGCTCACTATACATCACCCTGATAATGTATTTAACCCCGTGCTGTACCTGTCCTGGGAGTGTTTGATGGGACAGTGCAAGAGGGAGCTTTACTCTGTATCTATCCCCCGTGCTGTACCTGTCCTGGGAGTGTTTAATGGGACAGTGCAGGTCGCCTCCAGTCAGGGCGCTCCCCCGCCGGCGGAGGAGAGCGCCTCGGCTGTCCGGGCGGCCGACTCTGGGGACGGTCCAGCGGGCAGAGGAGTAGCCGAAACCCCCGGGACGCCCCTCACTGCGGGTGGCGAGGGGGCTCGGGAGTGCGGAGCGATCGCGGCCGAGCTGACCCCCGCTCGGCCGGAACTGCTCATCGGACCCAGGCCCCGAAACCCTCCTCGGGAGCCGGTCCCGCACAACCCGAGCCGCCTCTCGGAAATGCCCTCCGTGCCATTCCAATCGGCGCGGAGGGGTTTCCTGTACGGGCTGCTCCTGCACACTCTCCACTTCCTCGCCCTCGTCAGCCGGCCGGACACGCCCTGGCGGTCCGCGTTGCCATCTGGCGGCGAGGGGAAACCCCGATGGAGGTCTCTCTACGCGGGAGTCTTCCCCCTTTACATCGGGGACTTGGGATGGAGGGTGCTGCACAGAGCAGTCCCGTGCAATAGACTTTTAAGTAGGTTCACGGACTCCCAGGCCTCCTGTACTTTCTGCGGCCTGGACGAGTCCGTGTTCCACGTTTACACGGAGTGTGCGAGGTTGCAGCCCCTCTTTGAGTATCTGAAGGGGCTGCTCCTCAAATTCTGGCTGCACTTCGGTCCCACGCTCCTGATCTTTGGGCACCCGGTGCGGAGGGGCTTGGGCCGGGAGGAGGATCTCCTCGTCGGTCTGCTCCTGGGCCTGGCCAAGGTGGCAATTCACAGGTCCAGGTTGCGGGCCGTCGGGGGTTCCGTCCTCCCCGATTGCCTGCCCCTCTTCCGCAGTTACGTTCGCGCCCGGGTGTCCCTGGAGAAGGAGCATGCGGTGTCCGCTGGTACGCTTGAGGCCTTCCGCGACCGGTGGGCACCGCAAGGACTGGAGTGCATCATCGACGCCGAGAATGGCATTTTAATTTGAGTTTTTTGTTTATTTATCTGGTTTTAATAAAGTTATTTTAAAACTGTAAATACGTACATAAAGGGGGCCTGAGGGATAAAGGCCCCCTCGATGTGAAAAATATAAAAGGGGCCTGGGGTATAAAGGTCACCTTGTGAAAAAAAAAGAAAAAAAAAAACGGGGGTAAAAAAAAAAATGGGACAGTGCAAGAGGGAGCTTTACTCTGTATCTATCCCCCGTGCTGTACCTGTCCTGGGAGTGTTTGATGGGACAGTGCAAGAGGGAGCTTTACTCTGTATCTATCCCCCGTGCTGTACCTGTCCTGGGAGTGTTTGATGGGACAGTGCAAGAGGGAGCTTTACTCTGTATCTATCCCCCGTGCTGTACCTGTCCTGGGAGTGTTTGATGGGACAGTGCAAGAGGGAGCTTTACTCTGTATCTATCCCCCGTGCTGTACCTGTCCTGGGAGTGTTTGATGGGACAGTGCAAGAGGGAGCTTTACTCTGTATCTATCCCCCGTGCTGTACCTGTGCTGGGAGTGTTTGATGGGACAGTGCAAGAGGGAGCTTTACTCTGTATCTATCCCCCGTGCTGCACCTGCCCTGGCAAGTGCTCGATTCCGACACTGGGTGGAAAAACAGAAAAGCATTTAATTTGCCAGCTCTGATTAGCATCAGACCTTCTGAAGGAACGAGACACAGCCTGTAGCTCAAACACAACGTAATGCTCAGTCCAGCAGTGGAAATAAATTTAAGAGGGAAAAGAAAATCATAACATTTCCTGAAGGTGGTGGAGGTGGTGAGTAAATAACAAGTGTGAAAGCAGTCTCTCGCAATCCGTCTGGTTTCTAGCCTCTGCTAAATCCTGGTGCCTCTCCACACATCCAGTAAATGGGAGCAGATAGGATAAACACTGAATGTGTCGAGGTCTCAGCTGTAAGACAACAAGCTCCACATATGTAGCTCACGGAAATCTCAGGCTGTAATCCCGGCCTAGTGCTGAGTTACCCGGATCACACCTGGAGTGGTACTGAGCCCCACATACACAGAGCAGGAAAGGCCCAGGCTCCAATCCTGGCCTAGTGCTGAGTTACTACCCTGGTCACACCTAGTTGGTACTGAGCCCCATACACATAGAACAAGAAAGACCCAGGCTCCAATCCTGGCCTAGTGCTGCGTTACCCTGATCACACCTGGTGTGGTACTGAGCTCCGCCACCCACACCCCCACTCCCCCACACACACAGAGCAGGAAAGGCCCAGGCTCCAATCCTGGCCTAGTGCTGAGTTACTACCCTGGTCACACCTAGTTGGTACTGAGCCCCATACACATAGAACAAGAAAGACCCAGGCTCCAATCCTGGCCTAGTGCTGCGTTACCCTGATCACACCTGGTGTGGTACTGAGCTCCGCCACCCACACCCCCACTCCCCCACTCACACAGAGCAGGAAAGGCCCAGGCTCCAATCCCGGCCTAGTGCTGAGATACACTGATCACACTTGGTGTGGTGCTGAGCCCCACGCACACAGAGCAGGAAAGGCCAGGGTTCATTGTGGCCTAGTACCGAGTTAATCTGATCACAACTGGTATGATACTGAGCCCCATAAACGCAAAACAGGAAAGGCCCAGGCTCCAGTCCTGGCCTGTAGTGCTAAGTTAGCCTGATCACACACACCAGTCGGTGTATGCACTCAATCCTAGGGTCTTAAAAGAAACGGCTGGTGAAATAGTTGATGCATTGGTTTTAATATTCCAAAATTTCCAAGGTGTGGGGAAGGTTCCATGAGATTGGAAACTACCAAATGTAACTCCTTTATTCAAAAAGGGAGGGAGACAGAAAGCAGGAAACTAACAGCCCAGTTAGCTTAACATCTGTCATAGGGATATTTGTTCGAAGCTATTATTAAAGGAGTTATAGTAGGGCACTTAGAAAAATTCAAGGTTATCAGGCAGAGTCAACATGGTTTTGTGAAAGGGAAATCATGTTTCACCGATTTATTGGAGTTCTTTGAGGGAGTTACATGTGCTGTGGATAAAGGGGAACCAGTGGATGTACTGTACTTAGATTTCCAGAAGGCATTTGATAAGGTTATTGCAGAAAATAAAAGCTTATAGTGTCGGGGGTAACATATTGGCATGGATAGAAGATTGGTTAGCCAACAGGAAACAGAGAGAAGGCATAAATGGGTCATTTTCTGGGTGGCAAGATGTAGCGAGTGGTGTGTCACAGGGATCTGTGCTGGGGCCTCAACTTTTTACAATTTATATAAATGACTTGGATGAAGGGACCGAAGGTATGGTTACTAAATTTGTTGATGACACAAAGATAGGTAGGAAAGCAAGTTGTGAAGAGGACATAAGGAGGCTACAAAGGAATATAGGTCGGTTAAGTGAATGGGCAAGGACCTGGCAAATGGAGTATAAAGGGGAAAAGTGTGAAATTGTCCACTTTGGCAGGAAGAATAAAAAAGAGGTATATTATCTAAATGGTGAGAGATTGCAGAGCTCTGAGATGCAGAGGGATCTGGGTGTCCTAGTGCATGAATCACAAAAGGTTAGTATGCAGATCCAGCACACAATTAGAAAAGCTAATAGAATGTTATTGTTTATTGCGAGGGGAATTGAATATAAAAGTAGGGAGGTTATGCTTCAGCTTTAAAGGGCATTGATGAGAGCACATCTGGAGTACTGTGTACAGTACTGCTCTCCTTATTTAAGGAAGGATGTAAATGCATTAGAGGCAGTACAGAGAAGGTTTACTAGACTAATACCTGGAATGGGTGGGCTGTCTTACGAGGAAAGATTAGACAGGCTTGGCTTGTATCTGCTGAAGTTTAGAAGAGTAAGAGGCGACTTGATAGAAACATATAAGATTCTGAGGGGACTTGACAGGGTGGATGTGAAAAGGATGTTTCCCCTTGTGGGAGAATCTAGAACTAGGGGTCACTGTTTAAAAATGAGGGGTCACCTATTTAAGACAGAGATGAGGAGACATCTTTTCTCTCATTGGGTGGTGAGTCTTTGGAACTCTCTTCCTCAAAAGGCAGTGGAAGCAGAGTCTTTGAATATTGTTAAGGCAGAGGTAGATAGATTCTTGATTAGCAAGGGGGTGGAAGGTTATCGGGGGTAGGCGGGAATGTGGAGTCGAGATTACAATCAGATTAGCCATGATCTTATTGAATGGTGAATCAGAAACTAAAGCATTCCGTGTAGAAATGCAGCAAGACCTGGACAGTATCTGGGAAGGATTGATAAGTGGCAAGTAACATTCGCGCCACACAAGTACCAGGCAATGACCATCTCCAACAAGAGAGAATCTAACCATCTCCCCTTGACATTCAATGGTATTACCATCACTGAATCCCCCACTATCAACATCCAAGGGGCTACCATTGACCAGACACTGAACTGCAGTAGCCATATAAATACCATGGCTACACGAGCAGGTCAGAGGCCAGGAATTCTGCATCGTGTAACTCACCTCCTGACTCCCCAAAGCCTGTCCACCATCTACAAGGCACAAGTCAGGAGAGGGATAGAATACTCTCCACTTGCCTGGATGGGTGCAGCTCCAACAACACTCAAGAGGCTCAACACTATCCAAGACAGAGCAGCCTACATGATTGGCAACCCATCCACAACCTTCAACATTCACTTCCTCCACCACCGACGCACAGTGGCAACAGTGTGTACCATCGACAAGTTGCACTGCAGCAATGCACCAAGGCTCCTTGGACAGCACCTTCCAAACCCATGACCTCTACCTCCTAGAAGGACAAGGGCAGCAAATGCATGGGAACATCACCACCTGCAAGTTCCCCTCCAAGTCACACACCATTCTGAGTTGGAACTATATCACCGTTCCTTCACTGTCGCTGGGTCAAGATCCTGGAACTCCTGTCGTAACTTCACTGTGGGTGTACCTACCCCACACGGACTACAGCGGTTCAAGAAGACAGCTCACCAACACCTTCTCAAGGGCAATTAGGGATGGGCAATAAATGCTGGCCTGACCAGCGACACCCACATCCCATGAAAGAAATTTTTTAAAATTACCATTAGCATGATAAAAGAAAATCTGACATTGAGCCACGTGACGCGATATTAGGTCAGGTGACTAAAAGCTTGGTCAAAGAGGTAGGTGTTAAGGAGTCTCTTAAAGGAGCAAAACGATGAGGAGAGATGGAGAGGTTTACGGAGGGAATTCCAGAGCTCAGGGCCCAGGCAGCTGAAGGCAGGGCCGCCAATGGTGGAGCGATTAAAATCAGGGGCTGCTCAAGAGGCCAGAACAAGACGAGTGCACAGATCTCAAAGGGTTGTAGGGGCTGGAGGAGGTGACAGAGATAGTGAGGGTTGTAGGGTCTGGAGGAGGTTACAGAGATAGGGAGGGTTGTAGGGGCTGGAGGAGGTGACAGAGATAGTGAGGGTTGTAGGGTCTGGAGGAGGTTACAGAGATAGGGAGGGTTGTAGGGGCTGGAGGAGGTGACAGAGATAGGGAGGGTTGTAGGGTCTGGAGGAGGTTACAGAGATAGGGAGGGTTGTAGGGGCTGGAGGAGGTGACAGAGATAGTGAGGGTTGTAGGGTCTGGAGGAGGTTACAGAGATAGGGAGGGTTGTAGGGTCTGGAGGAGTTTACAGATATCGGGAGGGGTGTGGGGTCTGGAGGAGTTTACAGAGATCGGGAGGGGTGTGGGGTCTGGAGGAGTTTACAGAGATCGGGAGGGGTGTGGGGTCTGGAGGAGTTTACAGAGATAGGGAGGGGTGTGGGGTCTGGAGGAGTTTACAGAGATCGGGAGGGGTGTGGGGTCTGGAGGAGTTTACAGAGATAGGGAGGGGTGTGGGGTCTGGAGGAGTTTACAGAGATCGGGAGGGGTGTGGGGTCTGGAGGAGTTTACAGAGATAGGGAGGGGTGTGGGGTCTGGAGGAGTTTACAGAGATAGGGAGGGGTGTGGGGTCTGGAGGAGTTTACAGAGATCGGGAGGGGTGTAGGGTCTGGAGGGGTTGACAGAGATCTGGAGGGGTGTGGGGTCTGGTGGGGTTTACAGAGATCGGGAGGGGTGTGGGGTCTGGAGGAGTTTACAGAGATCGGGAGGGGTGTGGGGTCTGGAGGAGTTTACAGAGATCGGGAGGGGTGTGGGGTCTGGAGGAGTTTACAGAGATCGGGAGGGGTGAGGCCATGGAAGGTTTTGAAAACAAGCGTAAGAATTTTAAAATTGAGAAGTTGCTGGATCACGAGCCAGTGCAGGATAGTGAGCACAGAGAGTGATCGGGGAACCGGGCTAGGAGCGAGTTGGGACACAGGGACAGCAGGGTGCCAGCTGAGTTGATGTTTATGCATGCCTAGCCAGGAGTGTGTTGGAATAGTCATGCCGGGAGGTAACAAAGGTGGGGATGAGAGTTTGAGCAGCAGAGGAGCAGAGACGGGCGACGTTACAGAGATGGACGTAGTATTGTTATTGGTAACGGAGCAGTTATGGGGCTCGGAATCTCATCTCGGGGTGAAATGGGTTGATCCATTAATCCTTCCAGCTCTCATTTTCCCGTCTCCTATCCCTGCCTGCCCCTTTCCCCACTCCCCCTCGTCTTCCTCCCTCCCTCTCGTCTCTCTGAACAGCACGGAGGCATCACTCGCTCACAGTGGGCAGGAGGCTGGTTTTTTCAGCCATCGCCGACTGGCAGCCAGTCCAGAACGCATTCCCCGGAGAGCGGCCGGCTGTTTTTATTTTTCCTGGAAGCTTGAGGCTGTGTCTGGCTGTCAACAGCAGGCTGTTTGTTTGTTTGTTTGTTTGTTTCTGCTCAACCCAGGTGCCCAGTCGCCCGCAGACTGAAAAAACAAACATATTTTAATTAAAAAGAGACACATAAGCAGGCACGAACCTGGGGCACTGCAGCAACAGGCCCCTCTGAGCAACTGGGTGGCGTTGCAGTCTCTGGAAGTCGAGTGACCCATGCCCTGTTCCACCCCATCTGGGAAGACAATTCAGCTGAGGGCAGGCAGGAGTTTTGTACTTTTTGTCATTGATTCATGGGAAGTGGGCGTCACTGGCTAGCCCAGCATTGATTGCTCATCCCTATTTGCCCTTGAGAAGGTGGTGGTGAGCTGCCTTCTTGAAACGCTGCAGTCCATGCGGGGTAGGTACACCCACAGTGCTGTTAGGAAGGGAGTTCCAGGATTTTCATCCAGCGACAGTGAAGGAACAGCGATATAGTTCCAAGTCAGGATGGTGTGTGACTTGGATGGGAACTTGCAGGTGGTGGTGTTCCCATGTATTTTCTGCCCTTGTCCTTCTAGTTGGTAGAGGTCGCGGGTTTGGAAGGTGCTGTCTAAGGAGCCTTGGTGAGTTGCTGCAGTGCATCTTTTCGATGGTACACACTGCTGCCACTGTGTGTCGGTGGTGGAGGGAGTGAATGTTTGTGGATGGGGTGCCAATCAAGCGGGCTGCTTTGTCCTGGATGGTGTCGAGCTTCTTGAGTGTTGTTGGAGCTGCACCCATCCAGGCAAGTGGAGAGTATTCCATCACACTCCTGACTTGTGCCTTGTCGATGGTGGACAGGCTTTGAGGAGTCAGGAGGTGAGTTACTCGCCGCAGGATTCTAGCCTCTGACTTGCTCTTGTAGCCACGGTATTTATATGGCTACTCCAGTTCAGTTTCTGGTCAATGGTAACCCCCAGGATGTTGATAGTGGGGGATTCAGCAATGGTAATGCCATTGAATGCCAAGGGGAGATGGTTAGATTCTCTCTTGTTGGAGATGGTCATTGCCTGGTACTTGTGTGGCGAGAATGTTACTTGCCACTTACAGCCCAAGCCTGGATATTGTCCAGGTCTTGCTGCATTTCTACACGGACTGCTTCAGTATCTGAGGAGTTGTGAATGGTGCTGAACATTGTACAATGATCAGTGAACATCCCCACTTCTGACCTTATGATTGAAGGAAGGTCATTGATGAAGCAGCTGAAGATGGTTGGGCCTAGGACACTACCCTGAGGAACTCCTGCAGTGATGTCCTGGAGCTCAGATGATTGACCTCCAACAACCACAACCATCTTCCTTTGTGCTAGGTACGACTCCAGCCAGCGGAGGGTTTTCCCCGATTCCCATCGACCTCAGTTTGGCTGGGGCTCCTTGATGCCATACTCGGTCAAATGCTGCCTTGATGTCACGGGCAGTCACTCTCACCTCACCTCTTGACTTCAGCTCTTTTGTCCATGTTTGAACCAAGGCTGTCATGAGGTCAGGAGCTGAGTGGCCCTGGCAGAACCCAAACAGGGCGTCACTGAGCAGGTTATTGCTCAGCAAGTGCTGCTTGATAGCACTGTCAATGACACCTTCCAACGCTTTACTGATGATTGACAGTAGACTGATGGGGCGGGTTGGACTTGTCCTGCTTTTTGGGTACAGGACATACTTGGGCAATTTTCCACATTGCAGGGTAGATGCCAGTGTTGTAGCTGTAGTGGAACAGCTTGGCTAGGGGTGCAGCAAGTTCTGGAGCACAGGTCTTCAGTACTACTGCCGGAATATTGTCAGGGCCCATAGCCTTTGCAGTATCCAGTGCCTTCAGTCATTGCTTGATATCACACTGAGTGAATTGAATTGGCTGAAGTTTGGCATGTGTGATGCTGGGGACTGCAGGAGGAGGCTGAGAGGGATCATCAACTCACCACTTCAGGCTGAAGATTGTTGCAAATGCCTTATCTTTCGCACTGATATGCTGGGCTCCCCCATCATTGAGGATGGGGATATTTGTGGAGCCTCCTCCTGCTGTCAGTTGTTTAATTGTCCCCCAACATTCATGACTGGATGTGGCAGGACTGCAGAGCTTAGATCTGAACTGTTGGTTATGGGATCGCTTAGATCTTTCTATCGCATGCTGCTTCCACAGTTTGGCACACAGATAGTCCTGTGTTGTAGCTTCACCAGGTGGACACCTCATTTTGAGTTACGCCTGGTGCTGTTCCTGGCATGCCCTCCTGCACTCTTCATTGAACCAGGGTTGGTCTCCTGGTTTGATGGTAATGGTAGAGTGGGGGATATGCCAAACCATAAGGTTACAGATTGTGGTTGCATACAATTCTGATGCTGCTGATGGCCCACAGCGCCTCATGAATGCTGAGTTTTTTGTTTGTTGCTGAGGCAGGTGCCGTAGAATTTAGGGATGGAGCCAGTGGTGTAGTAAATGGTTTAGACCCCATTTTCAGACCCAGGAGCAAGTGACATGTTCGGAGCCAGTGCCAGAAACAGTCAGGTCCAACCGAAGCCACGTCTCGTCACCATAGTTAAGGTGGGCTGGCCAACATGGCATCCTGAGACAGCGGGATGGGTGGGAGAAGGAAACAGGTCAGCAAGAGCCCTCAGTTAAGACCTGTGAAGGGAGGGAGAGTACTGGAGAGCAGGACCATCTCTGCTGGGGCAGCTGGGATCGGAGAATAGGACTGTCTGTGTTGAGGGAGCTGGGATTGGAGAGAAGGACTGTTTCTGCTGGAGCAGCTGGGATTGGAGAGAAGGTCTGTCTCTGCTGGAGGAGCTGGGATTGGAGAGTAGGACTGTTTTTGCTGGAGCAGCTGGGATTGGAGAGGAGAACTGTCTGTGTTGGAGGAGCTGGGATTGGAGAGTAGGACTGTCTCTGCTGGACGAGCTGGGATTGGAGGGGAGGACCGTCTGTGTTGGAGGAGCTGGGATTGGAGAGTAGAACTGTGTCTGCTGAAGGAGCTGGGATTGGAGTGAAGGTCTTTCTCTGCTGGAAGAGCTGGGATTGGAGAGTAGGACTGTTTCTGCTGGAGTATTTGGGATCGGAGAGCAGGTCAGTCTCTGCTGTAGGAGCTGGGATTGGAGAGATGGATTGTCTCTGCTGGTATTGCTGGGATTGGGCTGTAGGGACCACTGCCACCAGGGGAACAGCCTTGTCCGGCCCGGTATGTGAATCTAGTCCCACCGTAACCTTGCTTGACTCTGAGACAGTCTTTGTGAGCAAGTCAGTTGTATCAAAGCCGCTGACTGAGGTTCAGAAAGGACACCCATCACCCACCATCCTGGGGCAACAGTCGAGATGGTCAGTAAATGCCAACATTGCCAGTGATGCCCACATCCCCTGAACGGATAACAGAACAACAAATGTCCTCCTTCAGAAGGCCTCAGGGAGATTCCTGGAGCTCCTAATACCACTGATATAACAGCGGTTATTAATTGGGTTGGATTTAAGGGGAAACAAGACCAAGGCCCTGTCCTTCCGCCACATTTATTTATGGTGGATTGGACCTTAAAAGGGACTGGCGATTTTAATTTTTGGGAAGCACTTTCCACTTCCGATTTGAAACACTATCCTTTAAGGGCCCTGGTTACCAGACCCGAGAACCAGAGGACACTGATATTAGTTGATTGGCAAAAGAAGGAATGGAGACACGTGGAAGAACTCGTTTATGCAGTGAGTGGTTTGGATCTGGAATGCACTGCTTGAGGGTGTGGTGGAGGCAGGTTCAATCAAGGCTTTCAAAAGGGAATTGATCATTTTTTCTTCATTCATGGTGTGTGGGCATCACTGGCTAGGACAGGATTTATTGCCCATCCCTAATTGCCCTTGAGGTGGTGGTGGCGAGCTGCCTTCTTGAACTGCTGCAGTCCATGTGGTGTTGGTACACCCACAGTGCTGTTAGGAAGGGAGTTCGAGGATCTTGACCCTGGGACAGTGAAGGAACGGCGATGTAGTTCCAAGTCAGGATGGTGTGTGACTTGGAGGGGAACTTGGTGGTGTTCCCATGCATCTGCTACCCTTGCCCTTCTAGGTGGTAGAGGTCACAGGTTTGGAAGGTGCTGTCTCAGGAGCCTTGACGTGTTGCTGCAGTGCAGTGTAGATGTTGTAAACCTGGATTTTCAAAAGGCATTCGATAAGGTGCCACATAAAAGATTAATAGGCAAGATAAGGGCTCATGGTGTTGGGGGTAACGTTAGCGTGAAGAGGATTGACTAACAGGCAGGAAGCAGAGAGTGAGCATAAATGGAGCATTTTCAAGTTGGCAGGCAGTGAACAGTGGGTTGCCGCAAGGATCAGTGCTGGGCTGTCAGCTATTTACAATCTATATTAATGACGTGGATGAAGAGACAGAGAGTAATGTATCTAAGTTGATGATCTAAGATGATGCAAAGCTCAGTGGAAAGGTAAGCTGAGGGGAGGATGTAGAGAGGCTGCAAAGAGATATAGACAGGTTAAGTGAGTGGGCAACAAGATACCAATTGGAATATAATGTAGGGAAGTGTGAAGTTGTTCACTTTGGTCGTAAAAATTGAAAAGCAGAATATTTTTTAAAAGGTGTGAAACTGGTTAGAGTTGATGTTCAGGGAGACTTGGGGATACTCGTACAAGGAATGCACAAAGTTAACATGCAGGTGCAGCAGGCTATTAGGAAGGTAACTGGCATGTTGGCCTTTATTGTGAGGGGATTGGAGTACAGGAATAAAGAAGTCTTACTAAACTTGTACAGGGCTTTGGTGAGACTGCACTTGGAATACTGTGTGCAGTTTTGGTTTCCACATTTAAGAAAGGATATACTTGCACTGGAGGCAGTGCAGCGAAGAATTAGTAGATTGGTCGCTGGGATGAGGGGGTTGTCCTATGATGAGAGGCTGAGTAAATTGGGCCTATATTCTCTGGAGTTTAGAAGAAAGAGAGGTGATATAATTGAGACATACAAGGTCCTGAAAGGGCTTGACATAGAACATAGAACATCGAACAGTACAGCACAGTACAGGCCCTTCGGCCCACGATGTTGTGCCGAACCTTTAACCTACTCTAGAAGCTGAGAGATTGTTCCCACCGGTCAGGGAATGTAGAACACGGGGACACAGTCTCAGGATAAGGGGCCAATCATTCAGGACTGAGATGAGGAGAAATTACTACAACTCAAAGGGTTGTGAATCTTCGGAATTCTCTACCCCAGTGGGTTGTGGATGTTCCATCATTGAATACATTTAATGCTGGGATAGACAGATTTTCGGTTCTGCAGGGCATCAAGGGATATGGGGAGCGGGCGTGAAAGTGGAATTGAAGCCCAAGATCAGCCATGATCGCATTGAATGGCGGAGTAGGCTCAATGGGCCGAATGGTCTACTCCCGCTCCTATTTCTTGCGTTCTTGTGCATCTTGTAGATGGTGCACACTGCTGCCACTGTGCGTCAGTGCTGGAGGGAGTGAATGTTGAAGGTGGCAGATGTGGTGCCACACTGATTTGATAAAGAGCATTAACCAAATGTATCAGTATTTCCTGGTCCTCACATTTGTATTAGAATAAAGGATATATGACAATATCTGACACAACCCCTCACGTGAAAATAATGGAGTGATATAACAATATATGTTTAGCACAGTAAAAGATGAACACACACCCAATTGTTCACATTTAATAATACTTTATTTAATAATATATAATATATTCAGTTAGAAAGCTGATCCCTTTACAAATATCAGATGGTGTATTAATTATTAGAATATATTAAGAAATTCCACTTCAGCAATAATAATAATAATAAACAGTAACATTCACTCACATGGGCTCCAACAAAACTCGGTCCTAACATCAATCTGCATTCAACCTATAAATATCTCATCTTCAACAAACAGATAGCAACCGAGGACAGTCAACGGGATCTTGGAGGAGGCTGGGAAAACGTAATAATCTTTCAGAAGAGGGGATGGGGCAGTGGGTCAGTCTCTGACCTCTGGCCCTCAGTGACCGAGGGTCAAAAGCAGCCACAGACAGAGGGGAGAAAGGCCTCCTCTCTCGAGCGGGGGTGGGCTTTGTGGCTGTGGGGAGGGGTGGGGGCAGGGCAACTGGTGCAGTAAGTGTGTTGTGAGTTAAGAGTTGAGATGCATTGTGTAGAGGGAGCTTTACTCTGTATCTAACCCTGTTTTTTTTTTTCTCTGTATCTAACCACGTGCTGTACCTGGCCTGGGAGTGTTTGATGGGGACAGTGTCGAGGGAGCTTTTCTCTGTCGAACCCCATTTTTTTTTTTGCCTTTATACCCCAGGCCCCTTTTATATCTTTTATGTCGAGGGGGCCTTTATTCCTTAGGCCCCCTTTATATACATAACCCCATGCTGTACCTGTCCTGGTAATGTCTGCAACGGATCCAGGATTACAATGGCATTCCTACCAGAATGTGAATGAGATAAAGAGCTCAGGTTCACTCTTGCTCGAAGTAGCACACACAGAAAAGTTGTGTGAACACATTAACCAGTACACTATAAATAGAACAGAAGGAGAATTGAACTGTGTCCCAGCAGAGTTTGAATATTTATGGGTTCAGTCCTTCTGTGTGATCACCTCAGTTCCATTCATAAAATGAAACAGCACAGTAGCAGACCATTCGGGCCCATCGTGCCTGAGTCGGCTCTTGAAAGATTCTATCCCATAGCCCTGTAAATGTTCTTCCCCCTTCAAATATTTCTCCAATTCCCCTTTTGAAAGTTCCTATTGAATCTGCTTCCACCCTCCTTTCAGGCAGCGCATTCCAGATCACAACAACTCACTGTGTACAAGCAAATCATTCCTCAATCATCACCCCACATTTCTTTTGCACTCATTGCACAGCGCCTCACATTGTGTTCATTTCTCAGGCCATCACTCCGACTTTCTCTCACAGTCACACACACACACTCACACATTACACACACACACTCACAGACACAATCACACACACAGACACACACACACACACTCAAATGCACAAACACACACACACTCACTTACTCCCATATACAGACTCAGCACACACACACACTCACTCATACACAGACACAGGGACACAAGCATACAGATGCAGACACACGCTCACTCACACACAGACATACAAACACAGACGCACAGACACAGATGCACAAGCACAGAAACATACACTCGCTGGCACACACACACACAGAAACAGACACTCTCTTCTCCCTGCTGTCTCTCTGCCTCTTGTTCGGTGTCCGTCATCTGTCTCTCACTTTATCTCTCTCTCTGTGTCACTGTCTCTGCCTCTCTCTTTCAGTCAAACTGATGATACCAGAGTGAATCTAGAATGCGTTATCTGTGCGTCTGTGTGTGTTTCTCTCGCTCTGTCTCTAACACAGAATGATAGTCAGATACAGCACAGAAGGAGGCCCTTCGGCCCATCATTCCGATGCTGGCTCTTGGAAAAAGCTATCGCATTAACCCAGATCTTTCCCTCCAGCGCTGCAAATTTTCCCTCTTCAAGTATTTCTCCAATTCCCCTTTTGAAAGTTCCTATTGAATCTGCTTCCACCGTCCTTTCAGGCAGCGCATTCCAGATCAACTGACTGCGTTAAATAATTTATCCTCATCTCCCCCCCTGCTCTTTTTATAGTTGATATTGAATACACAGGAGAGATTCTGGAATGGCTCCAGTGAGTGAGTTTCTCTCTCAATCACTCTTTCTGCCTGTCTGTCATACTGGAGGGAATCAGGAGTGCCTACGTCTGTGATCATATTTACTGGGACACCCACTCAGTATGTTATCCCTCGACATTACCCTGTCGGTGTGTCCCCACTTTATACCCAGTAGCAACATTGAGCATTGCCAGGACAGGCACAGCACAGGGTTAGATACGGAGTGAAAAAAACGAGATTAGATACAGAGTAAGCTCCATCTTCACTGTCCCCATCAAACACTCCCAGGAGAGGTACAGCATGGGGTTAGATACTGAGTTAAAAAAAAATGGGATTTGATATAGAGTAGATTTTCCTCTACACTGTCCCCATCAAACACCACCAGGACCGGTACAGCACAGGGTTAGATACAGAGTAAAGCTCCCTCTACACTTTCCCCATCAAACACTCCCAGGACAGGTACAGCACGGGGTTAGATACAGAGTAAAGCTCTCTCTACACTGTCCCAAAAATGCAGTTTCACCAATCTTGTTGAGTGTAGAGTAAGGTGTCGATTTGACTGTGCTTTGGCAAATATTGTCTCGTTTGTTTGTTTGTTATTAGTTGCATGTCTCCATCCCTAGTGATGTACTGAGTGCCCCTTCTGAAAGTCACCTCCTCTTGTAGCACTGTCTTCCTTGTTTAACTCCGAGACTTAGCAGCATCATAGCAATAAAACTTAGCAATGGGAGAAACAGCAGGGCGGGCCTCGAGCCTGTTACACAGGAACAGGAGGAGGCCATTCAGCCCCCTCGAGCCTGTTACAAAGCAACAGCAGGAGGCCATTCAGCCCCCTCGAGCCTGTTACACTGGAACAGGAGGAGGTCATTCCGCCCCCTCGAGCCTGTTACACTGGAAGAGGAGGAGGCCATTCAGCCCCCTCGAGCCAGTTACACAGGAACAGGAGGAGGCCATTCAGCCCCCTCGAGCCTGTTACAAAGCAACAGGAAGAGGTCATTCAGCCCCCTCGAGCCTGTTACAAAGCAACAGGAAGAGGTCATTCAGCCCCCTCGAGCCTGTTACAAAGCAACAGGAGGAGGTCATTCAGCCCCCTCGAGCCTGTTACACAGGAACAGGAGGAGGCCATTCAGCCCCCTCGAGCCTGTTACACAGGAACAGGAGGAGGTCATTCAGCCCCCTCGAGCCTGTTACACAGGAACAGGAGGAGGTCATTCAGCCCCTCGAGCCTTTTCTGCCAGTTATGTTCTGTATCTTAAGTCGATCTATCCGCTTTGGTCCCGTATCCCTTAATATCCTTGCCGAACAAAAGTCTTTCAATCCCAGGTCTGAAATTTCCAACTGACCCCCAGCCTCGACAACTTTTTTGGTGGGGGGGAAGAGTTCCAGATTTCCACTCCCCTCTGTGTGAAGACGTGCTTCCTGACATCACCCCTGAATGGCCTGGCTCTAATTTTAAATTCTTCTCTCTAAATTTTAAGGGGTTTGAACAAATGTTTCCCACTTGTGTGGGAGTCCCCAACGAGGGCGCCATAAATATAAGACAGTCACCAATAAATCCAATGGGGAATTCAGGAGAAACCACTTTTCCCGGAGAGTGGTGAGAATGCGGAACTCGCTACCACAGGGAGTGGTTGAGGTGAGTAGTGCGGTTGGATTTAAGGGGGAAGCTGGATACACACTTGAAGGAGAAAGGAATGTGAGGAAACCTCCAGGAAGGGCTGTTATCGGGCCTGTCTGCCACAACACTGAAACCTCATCGGGCGAACATACGGGGGCGAGGGATCTGATCGGGGGGAGGACCTCGTGCTTGGAGCAAGGGGGGATGGCGCAGTTCTGCCATTCCACCACTAGATGAGGCCCGTTGCCGGACGCTACTCGAAATTTCACTGCTGCGGCACGCTATCGACATCTAGGGGCAGATGGGCGTAACTGTGGCCGACCCCAATTTGTCTCAGAGGAAGCACTTCTGGGCGCCAACCGGGACATGGGTTTTCTTGACTGGTAGCAGAGACTGGGAAAGATTACTTGTTCTGTTCCTGATGGTTTCGTTTTCAGGTGAAGCAGCCCACGCTACAGATACGAAGGGCTCCTATTTCTATAGTGCATTTTCCCCAGGCTCAGGGCACCCCAAAGAGCTTCACAGCCAATGGGCTTTTTTTGAAGGGTAAGCCACTGTTGTGACGCAGGGGAACCCAATTTGCACAGAGAAAGCTCCCACAAACAGCCAATGTGGTAAAGCACCTGATCACTGTTTTTTTTTAATCCTCAGGTGATGTTGGTTGAGGGACAATCATTGGGGCCCAGGACACTGGAGAAAATTCCACTACCCACTGCCACCCCCACACTCCGCCCACAAGCCCCACTGTTCTTCCAATAGCGGCTGTGGGATCTTTGATGTCCACCTGAGAGGGCAGGCGGGAATCTCGGTTTAACGTCTCATCCCGAAAGACGGTAACTCCGACGGTACAGCATTCCCTCAGTCCTGGCGCTCGGGTGGGGGTGTCGAAGTGTCGGCCTGGGTTCTGTGCTCTGGAGAGTCTGGAGGTTGTTGGGGGCTGGCGGGTTGGTGGCGGGGTGGAGCTCAAACCCATGACTTTCTGATCCAGAGGCGAGAGAAAAAGAGAGACAGAGACTGATTAGCAGGCAGACGGTGTTGCGAAGGTCCAGGCACGTCCGGCAAATGGCTGTATCTCCTGGGCCTTGCTCCTCCACGGGTCAGAGGTCAGCCAGCCGCTGGTCACTGTTTCCCGTCTGCTCCTCTTACCTCAGCTGGGCTCCTCGCAGTTGCCGCCTCCGAGCCCGGCTGGACGACAGGTTGCTCTTCAGCTTGTTAAAATCCCGCACGGACCTGAGTGACCAGTTGCCCAGCTCCCGCAAGACCTTATGGCCCCAGATCTTCTTATCCCAGTCCTTGGGGGCGTCCACCTGGGGCACCCGCACTGAGGGCACCGGGAGGCCCATGGCCATCATCAGCTGGCTGATCAGCACCAGGAAGCTCTCGGTCTTGGTGCACAGGTCCATCATGGATTCAGGCAGCCGCGGGTACCGGGAGCAGTCGGGCACGTTCTTGAGGGCCACCCGCAGGTAGCTGCTGAAGATCTTGTAGGCGCGGAAGTTCTCGCTCAGCCGCTCGTGGTCGGAGAGCTCGGCCCAGCGGCTTGTCCCGGCCAGGGGGATCCCATCCGTCTCCGACAGCGCCAGGCCGCTGGTCATCTTATCCGTCAGGCCCTGGCACTGATCCTAGAAAACAACACCAGGCAATCAGCATAGGCAACAAAATAAAACAACCCACGCCCAGGAACAGGTGGAGGTCATTCAGCCCCCTTGAGGCTGTTACACAAGAACAGGAGGAGGCCATTCAGCCCCTCGAGGTTGTTTCACAGGAACAGGAGGAGGCCATTCAGCCCACTCGAGCCTGGTACACAGAAACAGGTGTAAGGCTATTCAGTCCTTTTAGACTACTCTGCGTTCTGAGAGATCGTGGCTGATACTGATATATATCTTAATTTTATCTATCTTTCTTAATTGATAATCCTTAATACCTAACCCAATAAAAACCTATTAATTTCAGTCTTGAAAGAGAACGTTCCAGATTTCCACTCCCCTTTGCGTGAAGAAGTGCTTCCTGACATCACCCATGAACGGCCTGGCTCTAATTTTACGGTTCTGCCCCCTTGTTCTGGACTCCCCTCCACCAGAGGAAATAGTTTCTCTCCATCGACCCTATCAACTCCTTTCGGGTTGTCGGGATTGGAGGAAGTTACAGAGATAGGGAGGGTTTTACACAAGAACACAAGAAATAGGGGCAGGGGTAGACCATATGGCCCATTGAGACTGCTCCGCCATTCAATACGATCATGGCTGATCTTGGGCTTCAACTCCACTTTCCTGCCCACTCCCCATATCCGTTGATTCCCTGAGAGACCAGAAATCTATCTGTCGCAGCCTTAAATGTATTCAATGATGGAGCATCCACAACCCTCTGGGGTAGAGAATTCCAAAGATTCACAACCCTTTGAGTGAAGTAACTTCTCCTCATCTCAGTCCTGAATGATCAGCCCCTTGTCCTGAGACTGTGTCCCCGTGTTCTAGATTCCCTGATCAGTGGGAACAATCTCTTAGCTTCTACCCTATCCATTTCTTTCAGAATCTTGTATGTCTCAATTAGATCACCTCTGATTCTTCTTGCAGATGACACAAAGTTTTGGGGGGAGGTGGGGGGGGGGGGGGGGTGGGAGTGAGCTGTGAGGAGGATGCAAAGAGGCTCCAATGTGATTTAGAACAGTTGGGTGAGTGGGCAAATGCATGGTAGATGCAGTATAATGTGGATAAATGCGAGGTTATCCACTTTAATTGCAAAGATTATCTGAATAAGGCATTCTTTGTGCATTCCTTGTACATGTACCACCAAGTCTCCCTTGGCAGGGAGAAAGGCAGATTATCTGAATGGTGATAGAGTGGGAAAGGGGGAGGTGCAACAAGACCTGGGTGTCCTTGTACACCAGTCGCTGAAAGCAAGCATTCAGGTGCAGCAAGCAATTAGGAAGGCGAATGGTATGTTGGCCTTCATTGCAAGAGGATTTGAGTACAGGAGCAAGGATGTCTTACTGCAGTTATACAGGGCCTTGGTGAGACCACATCTGGAGTATTGTGTGCAGTTTTGCTCTCCTTACCTGAGGAAGGCTGTTCTTGCCTTGGAGGGAGTGCAAAGAAGATTTACTAGGCTGATTCCTGGGATGACAGGATTGATGTATGAGGAGAGATTGGGTCGGCTAGGCCTATATTCACTACAGTTTACAAGAATGAGAAGGATCTCATAGAAATCTATAAAATTCTAGCAGGACTAGACAGGCTAGATGCAGGGAGAATGCACCCGATGTCGGGGGAGTCCAGAACCAGGGGTCACAGTCTCAGGATACGGGGTGTGCTATTTAGAACAGAGATGAGAAATGTCTTCACTCAGAGAGTGATGAACCTGCGGAATTCTCTACTGTAGAAGGCAGTGGAGGCCAAGTCATTAAATATAATCAAGAAGGAAGATAGATATATTTCTTAATGCCAAAGGGATCAAGGGATATGAGGGAGAAAGCGGGAATAGGGTACTGAATTAGACGATAAGCCATGATCATTTTTGAATGGCGGAGCAGGCCCGAAGGGCCCGAATGGCCTACTCCTGCTCCAATTTTCTATGTTTCTACATTTCTAAACTCCAGAGAATATAGGCCCATTTACTCAGCCTTTCATCATAGGACAAACCCCTTATCTCAGGGACCAATTTAGTAAATCTTTGCTGCACTGCATCCAGTGCAAGTATATTCTTTCTTAAATGTGGAAACCAAAACGGCACACAGTATTCCAGGTGCGGTCTCACCAAAGCCCTGTACAAGTTTAGTAAGACTTCTTTATTCCTGTATTCCAATCCCCTTGCAATAAAGGCCAACATGCCATTTACCATCCCAATAGCCTGCTGCACCTGCATGTCTTGTACATGTACCCTCAAGTCTCCCTGAACATCAACACTTACCAGTTTCACACCTTTTAACAAATATTCTGCTTTTCTACTTTTACAACCAAAGTGAACAACTTCACACTTCCCTACATTATACTCCAATTGGTATCTTGTTGCCCACTCACTTAACCTGTCTATTTCTCTTTGCAGCCTCTCTACGTCCTCCCCGCAGCTTACCTTTCCACCGAGCTTTGTATCATCAGCAAACCTAGATACATTACTCTCTGTCTCTTCATCCATGTCATTAATACAGAGTTTAAATAGCTGACGCCCCAGCACTGATCCTTGCGGCAACCCACTATTCACTGCCTGCCAGCTTGAAAATGCCCCATTTATGCCCACTCTCTGCTTCCTGTCCGTTAACCAATCCTCTATCCATGCTCATATATTACCCCCAACACCATGAGCCCTTATCTTGCCTATTAATCTTTTATGTGACACCTTATCGAATGCCTTTTGAAAATCCAGGTATACTACATCTACTGGTCCTTTATCTACCCTACTTATTACATCCTCATAAAACTCTAATTAATTTGTCAAACAGGATCTCCCTTTAGTAAAACCATGCTGACTTGTTCTAATCATACTCTGCTTTTCCAAGTGCAATGTTAAGGCTTTTTTAATAATAGTTTCCAGCATCTTCCCAATGACTGATAGGCTAACTGGCCTGTAGTTCCCTGTTTTCTCTCTACCTCCTTTCTTGAAAAGCAGCATAACATTTGCCAACTTCCAATCTGATGGGACCATTCCTGAATCTAAGGAATTCTGGAAAGGCATAACCAGTGCATCCACTATCTCTGCAGCTATCTTTTTTAAAACCCTAGGATGTAGTCCATCTGGTCCTGGGGACTTGTCTGATTTTAGTCCCTCAAGTTGCGATACTTTTTCTTGGCCGATATCAATATCCTTTATTTCCTCACTCTTTTTAACCCCCAGGTTACTGCCTATGTCAGATATGGAACTTGTGTCTTCTGCTGTGAAGATATTTGTTCAGTGCCTCTGCCATTTCCTCATTTCCCATGATGATTTCTCCTGTCTCAGCCTCTAAGGGACCAACGTCTACTTTAGCTACTCTCTTCCTTTTTATGTACTTATAAAAGTTCTTACAATCTGTTTCTATGTTGCTGGCTCATATTCTTTTTTTTCTTCCTTTTTTATCAACTTTTTGGTGGCCTTTTGCTGGTTTCTAAAACACTCCCAATCCTCAGACTTGCTGCTATTTTTTGCAACATTGTAAACCTCTCCCTTTAGTCGAATATTCTCCTTAACTTCCTGAGTGAGCCACGGATGGGTCTTTCTTGATGAGTTTTTGTTTTTGAACGGAATGTTCTTCTGTTGAACCCTTTGAATTGTTTCTTTAAATGTTTCCCACTGTTCATTTACCGCCATGCCTTCCAGTCTATTTACCCAATTAACCTTAGCCAGTTCTCCCCTCATACTTTCGTAATGGGCTTTAAGTTTAAGATTCTTGTTTGTGATTGAAATGTGTCACTTTCAAACTTAACATGAAATTCAATAGCATTATGATCACTATTTCCCAGTGGATCTTTTACTTTGCTTATTAACTTAAATTAATTGCTTATTAACCCTGCTTCAATATGCAATATGAGATCTAAGATAGCTTTATCCCTAGTCGGTTCCACAATGTATTACTCCAAGAAATTTTCATGAAAGCATTCTACAAATTCATCTTCTAGACCATTGTTGCCAATTTGATTGTCCCAGTCTATACGCAGATTAAAGTCTGCCACAATTAATACTTCTTATTATGTAGAGAGATCGACCGTTGACATGCTGTTCTCCCTTCGTCAGATACAGGAGAAATGCCGCGAACAACAGATGCCCCTCTACATTGCTTTCATTGATCTCACCAAAGCCTTTGACCTCGTCAGCAGACGTGGCCTCTCTAATCTACTAGAAAAGATCAGATGTCCACCAAAGCTACTAAGTATCATCACCTCATTCCATGACAATATGAAAGGCACAATTCAACATGGCGGCACCTCATCAGACCCCTGTCCTATCCTGAGTGGCGTGAAACAGGGCTGTGTTCTCGCACCCACACTTTTTGGTATTTTCTTCTCCCTGCTGCTTTCACATGCGTTCAAGTCTTCAGAAGAAGGAATTTTCCTCCACCCAAGATCAGGGGGCAGATTGTTCAACCTTGCCCGTCTAAAAGCGAAGACCAAAGTACAGAAAGTCCTCATCAGAGAGCTGACGATGCTGCACTAACATCTCACACTGAAGAGTGCCCTGCAGACTCTCATCGACAGGTTTGCGGCTGCCTGCAATGAATTTTGCCTGACCATCAGCCTCAAGAAAACGAACAGCATGGGGCAGGACGTCAGAAATGCTCCATCCATCAATATTGGCGAACACGCTCTGGAAGTGGTTCAAGAGTTCACCTACCTAGGCTCAACTATCACCAGTAACCTGTCTCTAGATGCAGAAATCAACAAGCGCATGGGAAAGGCTTCCACTGCTATGTCCAGACTGGCCAAGAGAGTGTGGGAAAATGGCGCACTGACACGGAACACAAAAGTCCGAGTGTATCAAGCCTGTGTCCTCAGTACCTTGCTCTATGGCAGCGAGGCCTGGACAACATGTCAGCCAAGAGCGACGTCTCAATTCATTCCATCTTCGCTGCCTCCGGAGAATACTTGGCATCAGGTGGCAGGACCACATCTCCAACACAGAAGTCCTCGAGACGGCCAACATCCCCAACTTATACACACTACTGAGTCAGCGGCGCTTGAGATGGCTTGGCCATGTGAGCCGCATGGAAGATGGCAGGATTCCCAAAGACACATTGTACAGCGAGCTCGCCACTGGTATCAGACCCACCGGCCGTCCATGTCTCCGCTTTAAAGACGTCTGCAAACGCGACATGAAGTCCTGCGACATTGATCACAAGTCGTGGGAGTCAGTTGCCAGCGTTCGCCAGAGCTGGCGGGGCTAAAGTGTGGCCAGTTGAAGAGACTTAGCAGTTGGCAGGAAAAAAGACAAAAGCGCAAGGGGAGAGCCAACTGTGTAACAGCCCCGACAAACACATTTTTCTGCAGCACCTGTGGAAGAGCCTGTCACTCTAGAATTGGCCTTTATAGCCACTCCAGGCGCTGCTCCACACACCACTGACCACCTCCAGGCGCTTACCCATTGTCTCTCGAGACAAGGAGGCCAAAGAAGATTAATGTCGTTATGTCGTCCTTTACCATCAGGGCTACTCCTCCTCCTTTGCCATTCTGTCTGCCTCTCTGAAATATTGTGTTTCCTGGAACATTTATTTCACAACCTTGATCTCCTTGTAACCATGTCTCGGTACTGGCAATTAGATGTACATCATTTCCCTCTATTTGTGCTACTAGTTATAGGGACTGGAGGAGGTTACAGTGGTAGGGAGGGTTGTAGAGGCTGGAGGAGGTTACAGAGATCAGGAGGGGTGTAGGGACTGGAGGAGGTTACAGGGATAGATAGGGTTATAGAGGTTGGAGGAGACTAGTGAAGAGGTGAGGCCATGGATGTAATTGAAAGCAAGGTCAAGGTGAGCCAGTGTAGGTCAGGGAGCTGAGTGGGTGATGGTACTGAGGGAGCATTGCACTGTTAGAGGGTCAGTACTGAGGGAGCGCTGCATTGTCAGAGTGTCAGTACTGAGGGAGTGCTGCACTGTTGGAGGGTCAGTACTAAGGGAGTGCTGCACTATCAGAGGGTCAGTATTGAGGAAGTGCTGCACTGTTGGAGGGTCAGTACTGAGGGAGTGCTGCACTGTCGGAGGGTCAGTACTGAGGGAACGCTGCACTGTTGGGGGGTCAGCACTGAGGGAGCGTTGTACTGTCGGAGGGTCAGTACTGAGGGAGCGTTGTACTGTCGGAGAGCAAAAACATCAGTTATAAATCAGGTCGGAGATCACAACTGGTTTGTGCTTCACAGCCTCACCCAGCTTGTCTTCATCTGACTTTCTCGCGGTTGTGCGGGGGTGGTTCACGTCAGGAAGGGAGCCTGGGCCATTCCTCCTCTGCATGGGGTCAGCCATGAACCATCCTGGTCGTCAAGCTATCGGAGTAGAAGCTGCACCCCACCCTGTGCCTTTAACCATGAGACACAGAATACGTGTTGTACATGTATAGTGTGCGCTGTCTGCAACAATCTCCAGACCACCCTCAGCCTACCTGGCCCCATGCTGTCCTACTCTTGTGTTAGAAACATAGAATCTTACAACAGAGGAGGAGGCCCTTCAGCCCATCTTTCCTGTGCCAGCTCTTTGAAAGAGCTGCCCAGTTACTTAGTCCCACTGCCCCCTGCTCTTTCCCTATTACCCAGTACATTTTCCCCTTTCCGTATTTCTCCAATTCCCCTTTTGAAAGTTCCTATTGAATCTGCTTCCACCGTCCTTTCAGGCAGCACATTCCAGATCACAACAACTCACTGTGTAAAAACATTTCTCCTCATCTCCCCCTCTGGTTCCGCTGCCGATTATCTTAAATCTGTGTCCCTCTGGTTACCGACCCTCCTGTCACTGGAACCAGTTTCTCCTTATTTACTCCATCAAAACACATGATTTTGAACGCCTCGATTACATCTCCTCTTAACCTTCTCTGCTCTAAGGAGAACAATCCCAGCTTCTCCAGTCTCTCCACATTAACTGAACTCCCTCATCCCTGGGACCATGCTGGTCAATCTCCTCTGCTCCCTCTCCAAGGCCTCGACATCCTTCTGAAAGGGTGGTGTCCAGAATTGCACACAGTACTCCAGGTGGGGTTTAACCTTGCTTTTGCACTTTATGCCTCTACTTATAAAGCCAAAGATTCCATCTGCTTTCTTAATAGTCTTTTCAACATGTCTTGCCACCTTCAGAAACTTGTATACATATATCACCAGGTCTCAAGACACAACATATACTCAATTATACCTCACACTGTATAAAATATAGCAAACAACATACACTCAAATATACCTTCCACCATACAATATACCACACAATCTAGACTGAAATATACCTTCTACTGTATATACACAATATACACACAAATATACCTTACAACATACTATATACCATGCAATATAGACTGAAATATACCATCGACTGTATAATGTACCATATAATAGACACTGAAACATACTTTACGTTGTATAATATTCCAGGCAAGAGACAGTCAAATGTCATATCCACCATCCAATATACCACACAGCATACACTCATATATATCACACAATATATATTGAAATATACCTTCCATTGTATAATGTACCATACACTTAAATATACCTGCCACTGTAAAGTATACCACATAATATACCCTGAAATATACCACACAATGTATGTGTGGGAAATAATGATGATGATGTAGTTAATTTCATAGTAAGAACAGAAATGGTTGTTGAAGATAAGGGTGTAGGACGAGAATAGCTAAAGTTCAGTGACGTTGGAAAGGAAATGAGGTGAATTACGGGGTCAAAATCTTAGTAAGGAGGGGAACAGATCAGAAATGAGTTGGTTAGATAGCAATCTAAAATGTACATGCCTAAAAGAACAGAACTCAAAGAGAGATCGAGGAGTTGTCATTTTCAATGGGATAATGGAACCAGGTAATAAAGGTCATGTAAAATGGGTAATATGCCTGCTACAAGCCGTGTAATATCCGTGTATCAATCCAGTAATATCCCTGGCAAAAATCCGGAATAGCTCTGGGAGAAACCAGGTAATAACCCTGGTACAAACCGGGTAACCACCCTGGTACAAACCGGGTAACCACCCTGGTACAAACCGGGTAATATCCCTGGTGTAAACCGGGTAACATCCCTAGTATGAATCAGGTAATATCCCTCGCAAAAAGCTGGTAATATCCTTGTTATACACTGGGAAATATCCCTGGTATAAATCGCGTATTATCCCTGTTATAAACCGGGAAATATCCCTGGTGTAAACCAGGCAATATCCCTGGTATAAACTGAGTAATATCACTCGAATAAATTGGGAAATATCCTTGGTGTAAAACAGGAAATATCTCCGGTAAAAGCCAGGTAATATCCTTGGCGTAAACCGGCTAATATCCCTGGAATAATTCAGGTAATATACTGGGTATGAACTGGGCAATAACCTTTGTACAAACGGGTAATATCCCTGGTAAAAACCAGTTAATATCTCTGGTATAAACTGGGTAATACCCCTGGTATAAACTGGGTAATACCCCTGGTATAAACTGGGTAGTACACCTGGTATAAACTGGGTAATACACCTGGTATAAACCGGGTAATACCCCTGGTATAAACCGGGTAAAACCCCTGGTATAAACCGGGTAAAACCCCTGGTATAAACCGGGT
Source organism: Heterodontus francisci (assembly GCF_036365525.1). Classification (NCBI taxonomy): domain Eukaryota; kingdom Metazoa; phylum Chordata; class Chondrichthyes; order Heterodontiformes; family Heterodontidae; genus Heterodontus; species Heterodontus francisci. Next base: position 13,917,163 of record NC_090398.1, on the reverse strand, counting down.
AATAGCCCTGGTATAAACTGGGTAGTAACCCTGGTATAAACCGGGTAGTACACCTGGTATAAACCGGGTAATACACCTGGTATAAACCGGGTAATACACCTGGTATAAACCGGGTAATACACCTGGTAAAAACTGGGTAGTATCCCTGGTATAAACTGTGTAGTACACCTGGTATAAACCGGGTAATACACCTGGTATAAACCGGGTAATACACCTGGCATAAACCGGGTAAAACCCCTGGTATAAACCGGGTAGTACCCCTGGTATAAACTGGGTAGTACCCCTGGTATAAACTGGGTAGTAACCCTGGTATAAACTGGGTAGTACACCTGGTATAAACCGGGTAATACACCTGGTATAAACCGGGTAAAACCCTTGGTATAAACCGGGTAATATCCCTGGTATAAACCGGGTAATACCCCTGGTATAAACAGGGAAACATCCCTGGTATAAACCGGGTAATATCCCTGGTATAAACCGGGTAATACCCCTGGTATAAACAGGGAAACATCCCTGGTATAAACTGGGTAATACCCCTGGTATAAACTGGGCAATACCCCTGGTATAAACTGGGTAAAACCCCTGGTATAAACAGGGAAACATCCCTGGTATAAACTGGGTAATATCTCTGGTATAAATTGGGTAATACCCCTGCTATAAATTGGGCAATACCCCTGGTATAAACTGGGAAACATCCCTGGTATAAACAGGGAAACATCCCTGGTATAAACTGGGTAATATCCCTGGTATAAACTGGGTATTATCTCTGGTATAAACTGGGTATTATCTCTGGTATAAACTGGGTATTATCTCTGGTATAAACTGGGTATTATCTCTGGTATAAACTGGGTAATACCCCTGGTATAAACAGGGAAACATCCCCGGTATAAACTGGGTAATACCCCTGGTATAAACTGGGTAATACCCCTGGGATAAACTGGGTAATATCCCTGGTATAAACTGGGTAATACCCCTGGTATAAACCGGGTAATATCCCTGGTATAAACTGGGTAATACCCCTGGGATAAACTGGGTAATATCCCTGGTATAAACCGGGTAATACACCTGGTATAAACTGGGCAATACCCCTGGTATAAACTGGGAAATATCCCTGGGATAAACCGGGTAATACCCCTGGGATAAACTGGGTAATATCCCTGGTATAAACTGGGTAATACCCCTGGTATAAACTGGGCAATACCCCTGGGATAAACTGGGTAATATCCCTGGTATAAACTGGGTAATATCCCTGGTATAAACTGGGTAATACCCCTGGTATAAACTGGGCAATACCCCTGGGATAAACTGGGTAATATCCCTGGTATAAACTGGGTAATATCCCTGGTATAAACTGGGTAATATCCCTGGTATAAACTGGGAAACATCTCTGGTATAAACTGGGTAATATCCCTGGTATAAACGGGGAAACATCTCTGGTATAAACTGGGAGATATCCCTGGTATAAACTGGGAAACATCCCTGGTATAAACGGGGAAACATCCCTGGTATAAATGGGGAAACATCCCTGGTATAAACTGGGTAATATCCCTGGTATAAACTGGGTAATATCCCTGGTATAAACTGGGTAGTACCCCTGTTATAAACTTGGTAATACCCCTGGTATAAACGGGGAAACATCCCTGGTATAAACTGGGTAATATCCCTGGTATAAACTGGGTAGTACCCCTGTTATAAACTGGGTAATACCCCTGGTATAAACGGGGAAACATCCCTGGTATAAATGGGGAAACATCCCTGGTATAAACTGGGTAATATCCCTGGTATAAACTGGGTAATACCCCTGGTATAAACGGGGAAACATCCCTGGTATAAATGGGGAAACATCCCCGGTATAAACTGGGTAGTACCCCTGGTATAAACTTGGTAATACCCCTGGTATAAATGGGGAAACATCCCTGGTATAAACAGGGAAACATCCCTGGTATAAACTGGGTATTATCTCTGGAATAAACTGGGTAGTACCCCTGTTATAAACTGGGTAATATACCGGGCATAAACTGGGTAATATCCCTGGTATAATCTGGGTAATATCTCTGGTATAAACTGGGTAGTACCCCTGTTATAAACTGGGTAATACTGCTGGTATAAACTGGGTAATGCCCCTGGTATAAACTGGGTAATACCCCTGTTAGAAACTGGGTAATATCCCTGGTATAATCTGGGTAATACCCCTGGTATAAACAGGGAAACAACCCGGGTATAAACTGGGTAATATTCCTCGTATATACTGGGTAATATCCCGGGCACAAACTGGGTAATATCCCTGGTATAAACTGGGCAAAATCCTGGGTATAATCTGGAGAAAATCTCTGGTAAAAACAGGGTAATATCCCTGGTAAAAACCAGTTAATATCTCTGGTATAAACTGGGTAATACCCCTGGTATAAACTGGGTAAAACCCCTGGTATAAACCGGGTAATAGCCCTGGTATAAACTGGGTAGTAACCCTGGTATAAACCGGGTAGTACACCTGGTATAAACCGGGTAGTACACCTGGTATAAACCGGGTAATACACCTGGTATAAACCGGGTAAAACCCCTGGTATAAACTGGGTAATACCCCTGGTATAAACTGGGTAGTACCCCTGGTATAAACTGGGTAGTACCCCTGGTATAAACCGGGTAGTACACCTGGTATAAACTGGGTAATACCCCTGGTATAAACTGGGTAATACCCCTGGTATAAACCGGGTAATACACCTGGTATAAACTGTGTAGTACACCTGGTATAAACCGGGTAATACACCTGGTATAAACCGGGTAATACACCTGGTATAAACCGGGTAATACACCTGGTATAAACCGGGTAAAACCCCTGGTATAAACCGGGTAGTACCCCTGGTATAAACTGGGTAGTACCCCTGGTATAAACTGGGTAGTAACCTTGGTATAAACTGGGTAGTACACCTGGTATAAACCGGGTAATACACCTGGTATAAACCGGGTAAAACCCCTGGTATAAACAGGGAAACATCCCTGGTATAAACCGGGTAATATCCCTGGTATAAACCGGGTAATACCCCTGGTATAAACAGGGAAACATCCCTGGTATAAACCGGGTAATATCCCTGGTATAAACCGGGTAATACACCTGGTATAAACCGGGTAAAACCCCTGGTATAAACTGGGTAATATCTCTGGTATAAACTGGGCAATACCCCTGGTATAAACCGGGTAATACCCCTGGTATAAACAGGGAAACATCCCTGGTATAAACTGGGTAATATCTCTGGTATAAATTGGGTAATACCCCTGCTATAAATTGGGCAATACCCCTGGTATAAACTGGGAAACATCCCTGGTATAAACAGGGAAACATCCCTGGTATAAACTGGGTAATATCCCTGGTATAAACTGGGTATTATCTCTGGTATAAACTGGGTATTATCTCTGGTATAAACTGCGTAATACCCCTGGTATAAACAGGGAAACATCCCCGGTATAAACTGGGTATTATCTCTGGTATAAACTGGGTAATACCCCTGGTATAAACTGGGTATTATCTCTGGTATAAACTGGGTAATACCCCTGGTATAAACTGGGCAATACCCCTGGTATAAACCGGGTAATACACCTGGTATAAACCGGGCAATACCCCTGGTATAAACAGGGAAACATCCCTGGTATAAACTGGGTAATACCCCTGGTATAAACTGGGTAATACCCCTGGGATAAACTGGGTAATATCCCTGGTATAAACTGGGAAACATCTCTGGTATAAACTGGGAGATATCTCTGGTATAAACTGGGAGATATCTCTGGTATAAACTGGGTAATATCCCTGGTATAAACAGGGAAACATCCCTGGTATAAACTGGGTAATACCCCTGGTATAAACTGGGTAATACCCCTGGGATAAACAGGGAAACATCCCTGGTATAAACTGGGTAATACCCCTGGTATAAACTGGGTAATACCCCTGGGATAAACCGGGCAATACCCCTGGTATAAACAGGGAAACATCCCTGGTATAAACTGGGAGATATCTCTGGTATAAACTGGGTAATATCCCTGGTATAAACTGGGTAATACCCCTGGGATAAACTGGGTAATATCCCTGGTATAAACTGGGAAACATCTCTGGTATAAACTGGGAGATATCTCTGGTATAAACTGGGTAATATCCCTGGTATAAACTGGGAAACATCTCTGGTATAAACTGGGAGATATCTCTGGTATAAACTGGGTAATATCCCTGGTATAAACTGGGTAATATCCCTGGTATAAACGGGGAAACATCCCTGGTATAAACGGGGAAACATCCCTGGTATAAATGGGGAAACATCCCTGGTATAAACTGGGTAATATCCCTGGCATAAACTGGGTAGTACCCCTGTTATAAACTGGGTAATACCCCTGGTATAAACGGGGAAACATCCCTGGTATAAACTGGGTAATATCCCTGGCATAAACTGGGTAGTACCCCTGTTATAAACTGGGTAATACCCCTGGTATAAACGGGGAAACATCCCTGGTATAAACTGGGTAATATCCCTGGTATAAACTGGGTAGTACCCCTGTTATAAACTGGGTAATACCCCTGGTATAAACAGGGAAACAACCCGGGTATAAACTGGTTAATATTCCTCATATATACAGGGTAATATCCCAGGCACAAACTGGGTAATATCTCTGGAATAAACTGGGTAGTACCCCTGTTATAAACTGGGTAATACCCCTGGTATAAACTGGGTAATATACCGGGCATAAACTGGGTAATATCCCTGGTATAATCTGGGTAATATCTCGGGTATAAACTGGGTAGTACCCCTGTTATAAACTGGGTAATACTGCTGGTATAAACTGGGTAATGCCCCTGGTATAAACTGGGTAATACCCCTGTTAGAAACTGGGTAATATCCCTGGTATAATCTGGGTAATACCCCTGGTATAAACAGGGAAACAACCCGGGTATAAACTGGGTAATATTCCTCATATATACTGGGTAATATCCCGGGCACAAACTGGGTAATATCCCTGGTATAAACTGGGCAAAATCCTGGGTATAATCTGGAGAAAATCTCTGGTAAAAACAGGGTAATATCCCTGGTATAAATTGGGCAATATCTCTGGTATAAACTGGGTAGTACCCCTGTTATAAACTGGGCAATACCCCTGGTATAAACCAGGTAATACCCCTGGTAAAAACAGGGAAACGTCCCTGGTATAAACTGGGTAATGTCCCTGGTATAAGTTGGGTAAAATCCCTGGTATAAACTGGGTAAAATCCCTGGTATAAATCGGGTAAAATCCCTGGGATAAACTGGGTAATATCCCTGGTATAAATCGGGTAAAATCCCTAGTATAAACTGGGTAATGTCCCTGGTATAAATCGGGTAAAATCCCTGGTATAAACTGGGTAATATCCCTGGTATAAATCGGGTACAATCCCCGGTACAATTCGGGTAAAATCCCTGGTTAAAACTGGGCAATATCCTGATATAAATCGGATAAAATCCCTGGTATAAACTGGGTAATATCCCTGGTATAAACTGGGTAATACCCCTGGTATAAACTGGGTAAAATCCCTGGTATAAACTGGGTAATATCTCTGGTATAAATCGGGTAAAATCTCTGGTATAAACTGGGTAATGTCCCTGGTATAAATTGGGTAAAATCCCCGGTACAAATCGGGTAAAATCCCTGGTATAAATCGGGTAAAATCCCTGGTACAAACTGGGTAATATCCCTGGTATAAACTGGGTAATGTCCCTGGTATAAATCGGGTAAAATCCCTGGTATAAACTGGGTAATATCCCTGGTATAAATTGGGTAATATCTCTGGTATAAATCGGGTAAAATCCTTGGTATAAACTGGGGAATATCCCTGGTATAAACTGGGGAATATCCCTGGTATAAACTGGGTAATATCCCAAGTATAAATTGGTAAAATCCCTGGTATAAACTGGGTAATATCCCTGGTATAAACTGGGTAATATCTCCGGTATAAATCGGGTAAAATCCCTGGTATAAACTGGGTAATCTCCCTGGTATAAATTGGGTAAAATCCCTGGTATAAATCGGGTAAAATCCCTGGTACAAACTGGGTAATACCCCTGGTATAAACGGGGAAACATCCCTGGTATAAACGGGGAAACATCCCTGGTATAAACTGGGTAATATCCCTGGCATAAACTGGGTAGTACCCCTGTTATAAACTGGGTAATACCCCTGGTATAAACGGGGAAACATCCCTGGTATAAACTGGGTAATACCCCTGGTATAAACAGGGAAACAACCCGGGTATAAACTGGTTAATATTCCTCATATATACAGGGTAATATCCCGGGCACAAACTGGGTAATATCTCTGGAATAAACTGGGTAGTACCACTGTTATAAACTGGGTAATACCCCTGGTATAAACTGGGTAATATACCGGGCATAAACTGGGTAATATCCCTGGTATAATCTGAGTAATATCTCTGGTATAAACTGGGTAGTACCCCTGTTATAAACTGGGTAAAGCCCCTGGTATAAACAGGGAAACATCCCTGGTATAAACTGGGTAATACCCCTGGTATAAACTGGGTAATATCCCTGGTATAATCTGGGTAATACCCCTGGTATAAACAGGGAAACAACCCGGGTATAAACTGGGTAATATTCCTCGTATATACTGGGTAATATCCCGGGCACAAACTGGGTAATATCTCTGGAATAACCTGGGTAATATCCCTGGTATAAATTGGGCAATATCTCTGGTATAAACTGGGTAGTACCTCTGTTATAAACTGGGCAATACCCCTGGTATAAACCAGGTAACACCCCTGGTAAAAACAGGGAATCGTCCCTGGTATAAACTGGGTAATGTCCCTGGTATAAATTGGGTAAAATCCCTGGTATAAACTGGGTAAAATCCCTGGTATAAACTGGGTAAAATCCCTGCTATAAATCGGGTAAAATCCCTGGTATAAACTGGGTAATATCCCTGGTATAAATCGGGTAAAATCCCTGGTATAAACTGGGTAAAATCCCCGGTATAAACTGGGTAAAATCCCTGCTATAAATCGGGTAAAGCCCCTGGTATAAACTGGGTAATATCCCTGGTATAAATCGGGTAAAATCCCTGGTATAAACTGGGTCATATCCCTGGTATAAATCGGGTAAAATCCCTAGTATAAACTGGGTAATGTCCCTGGTATAAACTGGGTAATATCCCTGGTATAAATCGGGTAAAATCCCTAGTATAAACTGGGTAAACTCCCTGGTATAAACTGGGTAATGTCCCTGGTATAAATTGGGTAAAAACCCTGGTATAAACTGGGTAAAATCCCTGGTATAAACTGGGTAATGTCCCTGGTATAAATTGGGTAAAATCCCTGGTATAAACTGGGTAATATCCCTGGTATAAACTGGGTAATATCTCCGGTATAAATCGGGTAAAATCCCTGGTATAAACTGGGTAATCTCCCTGGTATAAATTGGGTAAAATCCCTGGTATAAATCAGGTAAAATCCCTGGTACAAACTGGGTAATACCCCTGGTATAAACGGGGAAACATCCCTGGTATAAACGGGGAAACATCCCTGGTATAAACTGGGTAATATCCCTGGCATAAACTGGGTAGTACCCCTGTTATAAACTGGGTAATACCCCTGGTATAAACGGGGAAACATCCCTGGTATAAACTGGGTAATATCCCTGGCATAAACTGGGTAGTACCCCTGTTATAAACTGGGTAATACCCCTGGTATAAACGGGGAAACATCCCTGGTATAATCTGGGTAATACCCCTGGTATAAACAGGGAAACAACCCGGGTATAAACTGGTTAATATTCCTCATATATACAGGGTAATATCCCGGGCACAAACTGGGTAATATCTCTGGAATAAACTGGGTAGTACCACTGTTATAAACTGGGTAATACCCCTGGTATAAACTGGGTAATATACCGGGCATAAACTGGGTAATATCCCTGGTATAATCTGAGTAATATCTCTGGTATAAACTGGGTAGTACCCCTGTTATAAACTGGGTAAAGCCCCTGGTATAAACAGGGAAACATCCCTGGTATAAACTGGGTAATACCCCTGTTAGAAACTGGGTAATATCCCTGGTATAATCTGGGTAATACCCCTGGTATAAACAGGGAAACAACCCGGGTATAAACTGGGTAATATTCCTCGTATATACTGGGTAATATCCCGGGCACAAACTGGGTAATATCTCTGGAATAACCTGGGTAATATCCCTGGTATAAATTGGGCAATATCTCTGGTATAAACTGGGTAGTACCTCTGTTATAAACTGGGCAATACCCCTGGTATAAACCAGGTAACACCCCTGGTAAAAACAGGGAATCGTCCCTGGTATAAACTGGGTAATGTCCCTGGTATAAATTGGGCAATATCTCTGGTATAAACTGGGTAGTACCTCTGTTATAAACTGGGCAATACCCCTGGTATAAACCAGGTAACACCCCTGGTAAAAACAGGGAATCGTCCCTGGTATAAACTGGGTAATGTCCCTGGTATAAATTGGGTAAAATCCCTGGTATAAACTGGGTAAAATCCCTGGTATAAACTGGGTAAAATCCCTGCTATAAATCGGGTAAAATCCCTGGTATAAACTGGGTAATATCCCTGGTATAAACTGGGTAATATCTCCGGTATAAATCGGGTAAAATCCCTGGTATAAACTGGGTAATCTCCCTGGTATAAATTGGGTAAAATCCCTGGTATAAATCGGGTAAAATCCCTGGTACAAACTGGGTAATACCCCTGGTATAAACGGGGAAACATCCCTGGTATAAACGGGGAAACATCCCTGGTATAAACTGGGTAATATCCCTGGCATAAACTGGGTAGTACCCCTGTTATAAACTGGGTAATACCCCTGGTATAAACGGGGAAACATCCCTGGTATAAACTGGGTAATACCCCTGGTATAAACAGGGAAACAACCCGGGTATAAACTGGTTAATATTCCTCATATATACAGGGTAATATCCCGGGCACAAACTGGGTAATATCTCTGGAATAAACTGGGTAGTACCACTGTTATAAACTGGGTAATACCCCTGGTATAAACTGGGTAATATACCGGGCATAAACTGGGTAATATCCCTGGTATAATCTGAGTAATATCTCTGGTATAAACTGGGTAGTACCCCTGTTATAAACTGGGTAAAGCCCCTGGTATAAACAGGGAAACATCCCTGGTATAAACTGGGTAATACCCCTGTTAGAAACTGGGTAATATCCCTGGTATAATCTGGGTAATACCCCTGGTATAAACAGGGAAACAACCCGGGTATAAACTGGGTAATATTCCTCGTATATACTGGGTAATATCCCGGGCACAAACTGGGTAATATCTCTGGAATAACCTGGGTAATATCCCTGGTATAAATTGGGCAATATCTCTGGTATAAACTGGGTAGTACCTCTGTTATAAACTGGGCAATACCCCTGGTATAAACCAGGTAACACCCCTGGTAAAAACAGGGAATCGTCCCTGGTATAAACTGGGTAATGTCCCTGGTATAAATTGGGTAAAATCCCTGGTATAAACTGGGTAAAATCCCTGGTATAAACTGGGTAAAATCCCTGCTATAAATCGGGTAAAATCCCTGGTATAAACTGGGTAATATCCCTGGTATAAATCGGGTAAAATCCCTGGTATAAACTGGGTAAAATCCCCGGTATAAACTGGGTAAAATCCCTGCTATAAATCGGGTAAAGCCCCTGGTATAAACTGGGTAATATCCCTGGTATAAATCGGGTAAAATCCCTAGTATAAACTGGGTCATATCCCTGGTATAAATCGGGTAAAATCCCTAGTATAAACTGGGTAATGTCCCTGGTATAAACTGGGTAATATCCCTGGTATAAATCGGGTAAAATCCCTAGTATAAACTGGGTAAACTCCCTGGTATAAACTGGGTAATGTCCCTGGTATAAATTGGGTAAAAACCCTGGTATAAACTGGGTAAAATCCCTGGTATAAACTGGGTAATGTCCCTGGTATAAATTGGGTAAAATCCCTGGTATAAACTGGGTAAAATCCCTGGTATAAACTGGGTAATGTCCCTGGTATAAACTGGGTAATATCCCTAGTATAAACTGGGTAAAATCCCTGGTATAAACTGGGTAAAATCCCTGGCATAAACTGGGTAAAATCCCTGGTATAAACTGGGTAATGTCCCTGGTATAAATCGGGTAAAATCCCTAGTATAAACTGGGTAAAATCCCTGGTATAAACTGGGTAATATCCCTGGTATAAATTGGGTAAAATCCCTGGTATAAACTGGGTAAAATCCCTGGTATAAACTGGGTAAAATCCCTGGTATAAACTGGGTAAAATCCCTGGTATAAATCGGGTAAAATCCCTGGTATAAACTGGGTAATATCCCTGGTATAAATCAGGTACAATCCCTAGTATAAACTGGGTAATGTCCCTGGTATAAACTGGGTAAAATCCCTGGTATAAACTGGGTAATGTCCCTGGTATAAACTGGGTAATGTCCCTGGCATGAATCGGGTAAAATCCCTAGTATAAACTGGGTAAAATCCTTGGTATAAACTGGGTAAAATCCCTGCTATAAATCGGGTAAAATCCCTAGTATAAACTGGGTAATGTCCCTGTATAAACTGGGTAATATCCCTGGTATAAATCGGGTAAAATCCCTAGTATAAACTGGGTAAACTCCCTGGTATAAACTGGGTAATGTCCCTGGTATAAATTGGGTAAAAACCCTGGTATAAACTGGGTAAAATCCCTGGTATAAACTGGGTAATGTCCCTGGTATAAATTGGGTAAAATCCCTGGTATAAACTGGGTAAAATCCCTGGTATAAACTGGGTAATGTCCCTGGTATAAACTGGGTAATATCCCTAGTATAAACTGGGTAAAATCCCTGGTATAAACTGGGTAAAATCCCTGGCATAAACTGGGTAAAATCCCTGGTATAAACTGGGTAATGTCCCTGGTATAAATCGGGTAAAATCCCTAGTATAAACTGGGTAAAATCCCTGGTATAAACTGGGTAATATCCCTGGTATAAATTGGGTAAAATCCCTGGTATAAACTGGGTAAAATCCCTGGTATAAACTGGGTAAAATCCCTGGTATAAACTGGGTAAAATCCCTGGTATAAATCGGGTAAAATCCCTGGTATAAACTGGGTAATATCCCTGGTATAAATCAGGTACAATCCCTAGTATAAACTGGGTAATGTCCCTGGTATAAACTGGGTAAAATCCCTGGTATAAACTGGGTAATGTCCCCGGTATAAACTGGGTAATGTCCCTGGTATAAGTCGGGTAAAGTCCCTAGCATAAACTGGGTAATGTCCCTGGTATAAACTGGGTAATGTCCCTGGTATAAATCGGGTACAATCCCTAGTATAAACTGGGTAATGTCCCTGGTATAAATCGGGTACAATCCCCGGTACAATTCGGGTAAAATCCCTGGTTAAAACTGGGTAATATCCCTGATATAAATCGGATAAAATCCCTGGTATAAACTGGGTAATATCCCTGGTATAAACTGGGTAAAATCCCCGGTACAAATCGGGTAAAATCCCTGGTATAAACTGGGTAATATCCCTGGTATAAACTGGGTAAAATCCCTGGCATAAATCGGGAAAATCCCTGGTATAAACTGGGTAATATCCCTGGTATAAATCGGGTAAAATCCCTGGTATAAACTGGGTAATATCCCTGGTATAAATTGGGTAAAATCCCTGGTATAAACTGGGTAAAATCCCTGGTATAAACTGGGTAATATCCCTGGTATAAACTGGGTAATATCTCTGGTATAAACTGGGTAATATCTCTGGTATAAACTGGGTAATATCTCTGGTATAAATCGGGTAAAATCCCTGGTATAAACTGGGAAATATCCCTGGTATAAATTGGGTAAAATCCCTGGTATAAATCGGGTAAAATCCCTGGTACAAACTGGGTAATATCCCTGGAATAAACTGGGTAAAATCCCTGGTATAAACTGGGTAATATCTCTGGTATAAATCGGGTAAAATCCCTGGTATAAACTGGGTAATATCTCTGGTATAAATTGGGTAATATCCCTGGTCTAAACTGGGTAATATCCCTGGTCTAAACTGGGTAATATCTCTGGTATAAACTGGGTAAAATCCCTGGTATAAACTGGGTAATATCTCTGGTATAAACTGGGTAAAATCCCAGGTATAAATCGGGTAAAATCCCTGGTACAAACTGGGTAATATCCCTGGTATAAATTGGGTAAAATCCCTGGTATAAACTGGGTAAAATCCCTGGTATAAACTGGGTAATATCCCTGGTATAAATTGGGTAATATCTCTGGTATAAACTGGGTAATATCTCTGGTATAAATCGGGTAAAATCCCTGGTATAAACTGGGAAATATCCCTGGTATAAATTGGGTAAAATCCCTGGTATAAATCGGGTAAAATCCCTGGTACAAACTGGGTAATATCCCTGGAATAAACTGGGTAAAATCCCTGGTATAAACTGGGTAATATCTCTGGTATAAATCGGGTAAAATCCCTGATATAAACTGGGTAATATCTCTGGTATAAACTGGGTAATATCCCTGGTCTAAACTGGGTAATATCCCTGGTCTAAACTGGGTAATATCCCTGGTCTAAACTGGGTAATATCTCTGGTATAAACTGGGTAAAATCCCTGGTATAAACTGGGTAATATCTCTGGTATAAACTGGGTAAAATCCCAGGTATAAATCGGGTAAAATCCCTGGTACAAACTGGGTAATATCCCTGGTATAAATTGGGTAAAATCCCTGGTATAAACTGGGTAAAATCCCTGGTATAAACTGGGTAAAATCACTGCTATAAATCGGGTAAAATCCCTGGTATAAACTGGGTAATATCCCTGGTATAAATCGGGTAAAATCCCTGGTATAAACTGGGTAAAATCCCCGGTATAAACTGGGTAAAATCCCTGCTATAAATCGGGTAAAGCCCCTGGTATAAACTGGGTAATATCCCTGGTATAAATCGGGTAAAATCCCTGGTATAAACTGGGTCATATCCCTGGTATAAATCGGGTAAAATCCCTAGTATAAACTGGGTAATGTCCCTGGTATAAATTGGGTAAAATCCCTGGTATAAACTGGGTAAAATCCCTGGTATAAACTGGGTAATGTCCCTGGTATAAACTGGGTAATGTCCCTGGTATAAACTGGGTAATGTCCCTGGTATAAATCGGGTAAAATCCCTAGTATAAACTGGGTAAAATCCCTGGTATAAACTGGGTAAAATCCCTGGCATAAACTGGGTAATGTCCCTGGTATAAATCGGGTAAAATCCCTAGTATAAACTGGGTAAAATCCCTGGTATAAACTGGGTAATATCCCTGGTATAAATTGGGTAAAATCCCTGGTATAAACTGGGTAAAATCCCTGGTATAAACCGGGTAAGACCCCTAGTATAAACAGGGAAACATCCCTGGTATAAACTGGGTAATATCCCAGGTATAAACTGGGTACAATCCCTAGTATAAACTGGGTAATATCCTTGGTATAAACTGGGTAATATCCCTGGTATAAATCGGGCAATTTCTCTGGTACAAATCGGGTAAAATCCCTGCTATAAACTGGGTAATATCCTTGGTATAAACCGGGTACAAATAGGGAAAAATCCCTGGTATAAACGGGGTAATATCCTTGGTATAAACCGGGTAATGTCCCTGGTATAAACTGGGTAATGTCCCTGGTATAAATCGGGTAAAATCCCTGGTATAAACTGGGTAATGTCCCTGGTATAAATCGGGTAAAATCCCTGGTATAAATCGGGTAAAATCCCTGGTATAAACTGGGTAATATCCCAGGTATAAAACGGATAAAACCCCTGGTATAAACTGGGTAATATCCCTGGTATAAATCGGGTAAAATCCCTGGCATAAACTGGGAAATGTCCCTGGTATAAATCGGGTAAAATCCCTGGTATAAACTGGGTAATGTCCCTGGTATAAATCGGGTAAAATCCCTGGTATAAACTGGGTAAAATCCCTGGTATAAACTGGGTAATATCCCTGGTATAAACTGGGTAATATCCCTGGTATAAATCAGGTAAAATCCCTGGTATAAATCGGGTAAAATCCCTGGTATAAATCGGGTAATATCACTGGTATAAATCGGGTAAAATCCCTGGAATAAATCGGGTAATATCCCTGGTATAAATCGGGTAAAATCCCTGGAATAAATCGGGTAATATCCCTGGTATAAATCGGGTAAAATCCCTGGTATAAATCGGGTAATATCACTGGTATAAATCGGGTAATATCCCTGGTATAAATCGGGTAAAATCCCTGGTATAAATCGGGTAATATCCCTGGTATAAATCGGGTAAAATCCATGGTATAAATCGGGTAAAATCCATGGTATAAATCGGGTAATATCACTGGTACAAATCGGGTAAAATCCCTGGTATAAATCGGGTAATATCCCTGGTATAAATCGGGTAATATCACTGGTATAATTCGGGTAATATCACTGGTGTAAATCGGGTAAAATCCCTGGTATAAATCGGGTAATATCACTGGTATAAATCGGGTAATATCACTGGTATAAATCGGGTTAAATCCCTGGTATAAATCGGGTAATATCCCTGGTATAAATCAGGTAAAATCCCTGGTATAAACTGGGTAATATCCCTGGTATAAATCGGGTAATGTCCCTGGTATAAATCGGGTAAAATCCGTGGTATAAATTGGGTAAAATCCCTGGTATAAACTGGGTAATATCCCTGGTATAAATCGGGTAAAATCCCTGGTATAAACTGGGTAATATCCCTGGTATAAATCGGGTAAAATCCCTGGCATAAACTGGGTAATGTCCCTGGTATAAATCGGGTAAAATCCCTGGTATAAACTGGGTAATGTCCCTGGTATAAATCGGGTAAAATCCCTGGTATAAACTGGGTAAAATCCCTGGTATAAACTGGGTAATATCCCTGGTATAAATCGGGAATAATCCCTGGTATAAACTGGGTAATATCCCTGGTATAAATCGGGAAAAATCCCTGGTATAAACTGGGTAATATCCCTGGTATAAACTGGGTAATATCCCTGGTATAAATCGGGTAAAATCCCTGGTATAAATCGGGTAAAATCCCTGGTATAAACTGGGTAAAATCCCTGGTATAAACTGGGTAAAATCCCTGGTATAAACTGGGTAATATCCCTGGTATAAATCGGGTAAAGTCCCTGGTATAAACTGGGTAATATCCCTGGTATAAATCGGGTAAAATCCCCGGTACAAATCGGGTAAAATCCCTGGTATAAATCGGGTAAAATCCCTGGTATAAACTGGGTAATACCCCTGGTATAAATCGGGAAAAATCCCTGGTATGAACTGGGTAATATCCCTGGTATAAATCGGGTAAAATCCCCGGTACAAATCGGGTAAAATCCCTGGTATAAACTGGGTAATATCCCTGGTATAAATCGGGTAAAATCCCCGGTACAAATCGGGTAAAATCCCTGGTATAAATCGGGTAAAATCCCTGGTATAAACTGGGTAATATCCCTGGTATAAATCGGGTAAAATCCCTGGTATAAACTGGGTAATATCCCTGGTATAAATCGGGAAAAATCCCTGGTATAAACTGGGTAATATCCCTGGTATAAACTGGGTAATATCCCCGGTACAAATCGGGTAAAATCCCTGGTATAAACTGGGTAATATCCCTGGTATAGATCGGGTAAAATCCCTGGTATAGACTGGGTAATATCCCTGGTATAAATCGGGTAAAATCCCTGGTATAAACTGGATAATATCCCTGGTATAGACTGGGTAATATCCCTGGTATAAATCGGGTAAAATCCCTGGTATAAACTGGGAAATATCCCTGGTATAAACTGGGTAAAATCCCTGGTATAGATCGGGTAAAATCCCTGGTATAGACTGGGTAATATCCCTGGTATAAATCGGGTAAAATCACTGGTATAAACTGGATAATATCCCTGGTATAGACTGGGTAATATCCCTGGTATAAACTGGGTAAAATCCCTGGCATAGACTGGGTAATAACCCTGGTATAAATCGGGTAAAATCCCTGGTATAAATCGGGTAATATCCCTGGTCTAAACTGGGTAATATCCCTGGTATAAACTGGGTAAAATCCCTGGTATAAATTGGGTAATATCCCTGGTCTAAACTGGGTAATATCCCTGGTA
Source organism: Heterodontus francisci (assembly GCF_036365525.1). Classification (NCBI taxonomy): domain Eukaryota; kingdom Metazoa; phylum Chordata; class Chondrichthyes; order Heterodontiformes; family Heterodontidae; genus Heterodontus; species Heterodontus francisci. Next base: position 13,900,997 of record NC_090398.1, on the reverse strand, counting down.
TAAATCGGGTAAAATCCCTGGTATAAATCGGGTAAAATCCCTGGTCTAAACTGGGTAATATCCCTGGTATAAACTGGGTAAAATCCCTGGTATAAACTGGGTAAAATCCCTGGTATAGACTGGGTAAAATCCCTGCTATAAATCGGGTAACATCCCTGGTCTTAACTGGGTAATATCCCTGGTATAAACTGGGTAAAATCCCTGGTATAGACTGGGTAATATCCCTGGTATAAATCGGGTAATATCCCTGGTCTAAATCGGGTAAAATCCCTGGTATAAACTGGGTAATATCCCTGGTATAAACTGGGTAATATCCCTGGTATAAATCGGGTAAAATTCCTGTTATCGACTGGGTAATATCCCTGGTATAAACTGGGTAATATCCCTGGTATAAATCGGGTAAAATCCCTGGTATAAATCGGGTAACATCCCTGGTATAAATCGGGTAAAATTCCTGGTATCGACTGGGTAATATCCCTGGTATAAATCGGGTAAAATCCCTGGTATAAACTGGGTAATATCCCTGGTATAAACTGGGTAAAATCCCTGGTATAGACTGGGTAATATCCCTGGTATAAATCGGGTAATATCCCTGGTATAAATCGGATAATATCCCTGGTCTAAATCGGGTAAAATCCCTGGTATAAACTGGGTAATATCCCTGGTATAAACTGGGTAATATCCCTGGTATAAATCGGGTAAAATCCCTGGTATAAATCGGGTAAAATCCCTGGTATAAATCGGGTAAAATCCCTGGTATAAATCGGGTAAAATTCCTGGTATCGACTGGGTAATATCCCTGGTATAAATCGGGTAAAATCCCTGGTCTAAACTGGGTAATATCCCTGGTATTAACTGGGTAAAATCCCTGGTATAGACTGGGTAATATCCCTGGTATAAATCGGGTAATATCCCTGGTATAAATCGGGTAATATCCCTGGTCTAAATCGGGTAAAATCCCTGGTATAAACTGGGTAATATCCCTGGTATAAACTGGGTAATATCCCTGGTATAAATCGGGTAAAATTCCTGTTATCGACTGGGTAATATCCCTGGTATAAACTGGGTAATATCCCTGGTATAAATCGGGTAAAATCCCTGGTATAAATCGGGTAAAATCCCTGGTATAAATCGGGTAAAATTCCTGGTATCGACTGGGTAATATCCCTGGTATAAATCGGGTAAAATCCCTGGTAAAAACTGGGTAATATCCCTGGTCTAAATCGGGTAAAATCCCTGGTATAAACTGGGTAATTCCCTGGTATAAATCGGGTAAAATTCCTGGTATCGACTGGGTAATATCCCTGGTATAAATCGGGTAAAATCCCTGGTATAAATCGGGTAAAATCCCTGGTATAAATCAGGTAAAATTCCTGGTATCGACTGGGTAATATCCCTGGTATAAATCGGGTAAAATCCCTGGTATAAACTGGGTAATATCCCTGGTCTAAATCGGGTAAAATCCCTGGTATAAACTGGGTAATATCCCTTGTATAAATCGGGTAAAATCCCTGGTAAAATCAGGTAAAATCCCTGGTATAAATCGGGTAAAATCCCAGGTATAAATCGGGTAATATCCCTGGTATAAATTGGGTAATATCCCTGGTATAAATAAGGTAATATCCCTGGTATAAATCGGGTAATATCCCTGGTATCGACTGGGTAATATCCCTGGTATAAATCGGGTAAAATCCCTGGTATAAATCGGGTAAAATCCCTGGTATCGACTGGGTAATATCCCTGGTATAAATCGGGTAAAATCCCTGGTATCGACTGGGTAAAATCCCTGGTATAAATCGGGTAAAATCCCTGGTATCGACTGGGTAAAATCCCTGGTATAAATCGGGTAAAATCCCTGGTATAAATCGGGTAAAATCCCTGGTATCGACTGGGTAATATCCCTGGTATAAATCGGGTAAAATCCCTGGTATCGACTGGGTAAAATCCCTGGTATAAATCGGGTAAAATCCCTGGTATAAATCGGGTAAAATCCCTGGTCTAAACTGGGTAATATCCCTGGTATAAACTGGGTAAAATCCCTGGTATAAATCGGGTAAAATCCCTGGTATAAATCGGGTAAAATCCCTGGTATAAATCGGGTAAAATCCCTGGTCTAAACTGGGTAATATCCCTGGTATAAACTGGGTAAAATCCCTGGTATAAACTGGGTAAAATCCCTGGTATAGACTGGGTAAAATCCCTGCTATAAATCGGGTAACATCCCTGGTCTAAACTGGGTAATATCCCGGGTATAAACTGGGTAAAATCCCTGGTATAGACTGGGTAATATCCCTGGTATAAATCGGGTAATATCCCTGGTATAAATCGGGTAATATCCCTGGTCTAAATCGGGTAAAATCCCTGGTATAAACTGGGTAAAATCCCTGGTATAAACTGGGTAATATCCCTGGTATAAATCGGGTAAAATTCCTGTTATCGACTGGGTAATATCCCTGGTATAAACTGGGTAATATCCCTGGTATAAATCGGGTAAAATCCCTGGTATAAATCGGGTAACATCCCTGGTATAAATCGGGTAAAATTCCTGGTATCGACTGGGTTATATCCCTGGTATAAATCGGGTAAAATCCCTGGTATAAACTGGGTAATATCCCTGGTATAAACTGGGTAAAATCCCTGGTATAGACTGGGTAATATCCCTGGTATAAATCGGGTAATATCCCTGGTATAAATCGGATAATATCCCTGGTCTAAATCGGGTAAAATCCCTGGTATAAACTGGGTAATATCCCTGGTATAAACTGGGTAATATCCCTGGTATAAATCGGGTAAAATCCCTGGTATAAATCGGGTAAAATCCCTGGTATAAATCGGGTAAAATCCCTGGTATAAATCGGGTAAAATTCCAGGTATCGACTGGGTAATATCCCTGGTATAAATCGGGTAAAATCCCTGGTCTAAACTGGGTAATATCCCTGGTATTAACTGGGTAAAATCCCTGGTATAGACTGGGTAATATCCCTGGTATAAATCGGGTAATATCCCTGGTATAAATCGGGTAATATCCCTGGTCTAAATCGGGTAAAATCCCTGGTATAAACTGGGTAAAATCCCTGGTATAAACTGGGTAATATCCCTGGTATAAACTGGGTAATATCCCTGGTATAAATCGGGTAAAATTCCTGTTATCGACTGGGTAATATCCCTGGTATAAACTGGGTAATATCCCTGGTATAAATCGGGTAAAATCCCTGGTATAAATCGGGTAAAATCCCTGGTATAAATCGGGTAAAATTCCTGGTATCGACTGGGTAATATCCCTGGTATAAATCGGGTAAAATCCCTGGTATAAACTGGGTAATATCCCTGGTCTAAATCGGGTAAAATCCCTGGTATAAACTGGGTAATTCCCTGGTATAAATCGGGTAAAATTCCTGGTATCGACTGGGTAATATCCCTGGTATAAATCGGGTAAAATCCCTGGTATAAATCGGGTAAAATCCCTGGTATAAATCAGGTAAAATTCCTGGTATCGACTGGGTAATATCCCTGGTATAAATCGGGTAAAATCCCTGGTATAAACTGGGTAATATCCCTGGTCTAAATCGGGTAAAATCCCTGGTATAAACTGGGTAATATCCCTTGTATAAATCGGGTAAAATCCCTGGTAAAATCAGGTACAATCCCTGGTATAAATCGGGTAAAATCCCAGGTATAAATCGGGTAATATCCCTGGTATAAATTGGGTAATATCCCTGGTATAAATAAGGTAATATCCCTGGTATAAATCGGGTAATATCCCTGGTATCGACTGGGTAATATCCCTGGTATAAATCGGGTAAAATCCCTGGTATAAATCGGGTAAAATCCCTGGTATAAATCGGGTAAAATCCCTGGTATAAATCGGGTAAAATCCCTGGTATAAATCGGGTAAAATCCCTGGTATCGACTGGGTAAAATCCCTGGTATAAATCGGGTAAAATCCCTGGTATCGACTGGGTAAAATCCCTGGTATAAATCGGGTAAAATCCCTGGTATCGACTGGGTAATATCCCTGGTATCGACTGGGTAATATCCCTGGTATAAATCGGGTAAAATCCCTGGTATAAATCGGGTAAAATCCCTGGTATCGACTGGGTAATATCCCTGGTATAAATCGGGTAAAATCCCTGGTATCGACTGGGTAATATCCCTGGTATAAATCGGGTAAAATCCCTGGTATAAATCGGGTAACATCCCTGGTATAAATCGGGTAACATCCCTGGTATCGACTGGGTTATATCCCTGGTATAAATCGGGTAAAATCCCTGGTATAAACTGGGTAATATCCCTGGTATAAACTGGGTAAAATCCCTGGTATAGACTGGGTAATATCCCTGGTATAAATCGGGTAATATCCCTGGTATAAATCGGATAATATCCCTGGTCTAAATCGGGTAAAATCCCTGGTATAAACTGGGTAATATCCCTGGTATAAACTGGGTAATATCCCTGGTATAAATCGGGTAAAATCCCTGGTATAAATCGGGTAAAATCCCTGGTATAAATCGGGTAAAATCCCTGGTATAAACTGGGTAATTCCCTGGTATAAATCGGGTAAAATTCCTGGTATCGACTGGGTAATATCCCTGGTATAAATCGGGTAAAATCCCTGGTATAAATCGGGTAAAATCCCTGGTATAAATCAGGTAAAATTCCTGGTATCGACTGGGTAATATCCCTGGTATAAATCGGGTAAAATCCCTGGTATAAACTGGGTAATATCCCTGGTCTAAATCGGGTAAAATCCCTGGTATAAACTGGGTAATATCCCTTGTATAAATCGGGTAAAATCCCTGGTAAAATCAGGTAAAATCCCTGGTATAAATCGGGTAAAATCCCAGGTATAAATCGGGTAATAACCCTGGTATAAATTGGGTAATATCCCTGGTATAAATAAGGTAATATCCCTGGTATAAATCGGGTAATATCCCTGGTATCGACTGGGTAATATCCCTGGTATAAATCGGGTAAAATCCCTGGTATAAATCGGGTAAAATCCCTGGTATAAATCGGGTAAAATCCCTGGTATAAATCGGGTAAAATCCCTGGTATCGACTGGGTAATATCCCTGGTATAAATCGGGTAAAATCCCTGGTATCGACTGGGTAAAATCCCTGGTATAAATCGGGTAAAATCCCTGGTATCGACTGGGTAAAATCCCTGGTATAAATCGGGTAAAATCCCTGGTATCGACTGGGTAATATCCCTGGTATCGACTGGGTAATATCCCTGGTATAAATCGGGTAAAATCCCTGGTATAAATCGGGTAAAATCCCTGGTATCGACTGGGTAATATCCCTGGTATAAATCGGGTAAAATCCCTGGTATCGACTGGGTAATATCCCTGGTATAAATCGGGTAAAATCCCTGGTATAAATCGGGTAACATCCCTGGTATAAATCGGGTAACATCCCTGGTATCGACTGGGTTATATCCCTGGTATAAATCGGGTAAAATCCCTGGTATAAACTGGGTAATATCCCTGGTATAAACTGGGTAAAATCCCTGGTATAGACTGGGTAATATCCCTGGTATAAATCGGGTAATATCCCTGGTATAAATCGGATAATATCCCTGGTCTAAATCGGGTAAAATCCCTGGTATAAACTGGGTAATATCCCTGGTATAAACTGGGTAATATCCCTGGTATAAATCGGGTAAAATCCCTGGTATAAATCGGGTAAAATCCCTGGTATAAATCGGGTAAAATCCCTGGTATAAATCGGGTAAAATTCCTGGTATCGACTGGGTAATATCCCTGGTATAAATCGGGTAAAATCCCTGGTCTAAACTGGGTAATATCCCTGGTATTAACTGGGTAAAATCCCTGGTATAGACTGGGTAATATCCCTGGTATAAATCGGGTAATATCCCTGGTATAAATCGGGTAATATCCCTGGTCTAAATCGGGTAAAATCCCTGGTATAAACTGGGTAATATCCCTGGTATAAACTGGGTAATATCCCTGGTATAAATCGGGTAAAATTCCTGTTATCGACTGGGTAATATCCCTGGTATAAACTGGGTAATATCCCTGGTATAAATCGGGTAAAATCCCTGGTATAAATCGGGTAAAATCCCTGGTATAAATCGGGTAAAATTCCTGGTATCGACTGGGTAATATCCCTGGTATAAATCGGGTAAAATCCCTGGTATAAATTGGGTAATATCCCTGGTCTAAACTGGGTAATATCCCTGGTATAAACTGGGTAAAATACCTGGTATAAATTGGGTAATATCCCTGGTCTAAACTGGGTAATATCCCTGGTATAAATCGGGTAAAATCCCTGGTATAAATCGGGTAAAATCCCTGGTCTAAACTGGGTAATATCCCTGGTATAAACTGGGTAAAATCCCTGGTATAAACTGGGTAAAATCCCTGGTATAGACTGGGTAAAATCCCTGCTATAAATCGGGTAACATCCCTGGTCTAAACTGGGTAATATCCCTGGTATAAACTGGGTAAAATCCCTGGTATAAACTGGGTAATATCCCTGGTATAAACTGGGTAATATCCCTGGTATAAATCGGGTAAAATTCCTGTTATCGACTGGGTAATATCCCTGGTATAAACTGGGTAATATCCCTGGTATAAATCGGGTAAAATCCCTGGTATAAATCGGGTAACATCCCTGGTATAAATCGGGTAAAATTCCTGGTATCGACTGGGTAATATCCCTGGTATAAATCGGGTAAAATCCCTGGTATAAACTGGGTAATATCCCTGGTATAAACTGGGTAAAATCCCTGGTATAGACTGGGTAATATCCCTGGTATAAATCGGGTAATATCCCTGGTATAAATCGGATAATATCCCTGGTCTAAATCGGGTAAAATCCCTGGTATAAACTGGGTAATATCCCTGGTATAAACTGGGTAATATCCCTGGTATAAATCGGGTAAAATCCCTGGTATAAATCGGGTAAAATCCCTGGTATAAATCGGGTAAAATCCCTGGTATAAATCGGGTAAAATTCCTGGTATCGACTGGGTAATATCCCTGGTATAAATCGGGTAAAATCCCTGGTCTAAACTGGGTAATATCCCTGGTATTAACTGGGTAAAATCCCTGGTATAGACTGGGTAATATCCCTGGTATAAATCGGGTAATATCCCTGGTATAAATCGGGTAATATCCCTGGTCTAAATCGGGTAAAATCCCTGGTATAAACTGGGTAATATCCCTGGTATAAACTGGGTAATATCCCTGGTATAAATCGGGTAAAATTCCTGTTATCGACTGGGTAATATCCCTGGTATAAACTGGGTAATATCCCTGGTATAAATCGGGTAAAATCCCTGGTATAAATCGGGTAAAATCCCTGGTATAAATCGGGTAAAATTCCTGGTATCGACTGGGTAATATCCCTGGTATAAATCGGGTAAAATCCCTGGTATAAACTGGGTAATATCCCTGGTCTAAATCGGGTAAAATCCCTGGTATAAACTGGGTAATTCCCTGGTATAAATCGGGTAAAATTCCTGGTATCGACTGGGTAATATCCCTGGTATAAATCGGGTAAAATCCCTGGTATAAATCGGGTAAAATCCCTGGTATAAATCAGGTAAAATTCCTGGTATCGACTGGGTAATATCCCTGGTATAAATCGGGTAAAATCCCTGGTATAAACTGGGTAATATCCCTGGTATAAACTGGGTAAAATCCCTGGTATAGACTGGGTAATATCCCTGGTATAAATCGGGTAATATCCCTGGTATAAATCGGATAATATCCCTGGTCTAAATCGGGTAAAATCCCTGGTATAAACTGGGTAATATCCCTGGTATAAACTGGGTAATATCCCTGGTATAAATCGGGTAAAATCCCTGGTATAAATCGGGTAAAATCCCTGGTATAAATCGGGTAAAATCCCTGGTATAAATCGGGTAAAATTCCTGGTATCGACTGGGTAATATCCCTGGTATAAATCGGGTAAAATCCCTGGTCTAAACTGGGTAATATCCCTGGTATTAACTGGGTAAAATCCCTGGTATAGACTGGGTAATATCCCTGGTATAAATCGGGTAATATCCCTGGTATAAATCGGGTAATATCCCTGGTCTAAATCGGGTAAAATCCCTGGTATAAACTGGGTAATATCCCTGGTATAAACTGGGTAATATCCCTGGTATAAATCGGGTAAAATTCCTGTTATCGACTGGGTAATATCCCTGGTATAAACTGGGTAATATCCCTGGTATAAATCGGGTAAAATCCCTGGTATAAATCGGGTAAAATCCCTGGTATAAATCGGGTAAAATTCCTGGTATCGACTGGGTAATATCCCTGGTATAAATCGGGTAAAATCCCTGGTATAAACTGGGTAATATCCCTGGTCTAAATCGGGTAAAATCCCTGGTATAAACTGGGTAATTCCCTGGTATAAATCGGGTAAAATTCCTGGTATCGACTGGGTAATATCCCTGGTATAAATCGGGTAAAATCCCTGGTATAAATCGGGTAAAATCCCTGGTATAAATCAGGTAAAATTCCTGGTATCGACTGGGTAATATCCCTGGTATAAATCGGGTAAAATCCCTGGTATAAACTGGGTAATATCCCTGGTCTAAATCGGGTAAAATCCCTGGTATAAACTGGGTAATATCCCTTGTATAAATCGGGTAAAATCCCTGGTAAAATCAGGTAAAATCCCTGGTATAAATCGGGTAAAATCCCAGGTATAAATCGGGTAATATCCCTGGTATAAATTGGGTAATATCCCTGGTATAAATAAGGTAATATCCCTGGTATCGACTGGGTAATATCCCTGGTATAAATCGGGTAAAATCCCTGGTATAAATCGGGTAAAATCCCTGGTATAAATCGGGTAAAATCCCTGGTATCGACTGGGTAATATCCCTGGTATAAATCGGGTAAAATCCCTGGTATCGACTGGGTAAAATCCCTGGTATAAAGCGGGTAAAATCCCTGGTATCGACTGGGTAAAATCCCTGGTATAAATCGGGTAAAATCCCTGGTATCAACTGGGTAATATCCCTGGAATCGACTGGGTAATATCCCTGGTATCGACTGGGTAATATCCCTGGTATAAATCGGGTAAAATCCCTGGCATCGACTGGGTAAAATCCCTGGTATAAACTGGGTAATATCCCTGGTCTAAATCGGGTAAAATCCCTGGTATAAACTGGGTAATATCCCTGGTCTAAATCGGGTAAAATCCCTGGTATAAACTGGGTAATATCCCTTGTATAAATCGGGTAAAATCCCTGGTAAAATCAGGTAAAATCCCTGGTATAAATCGGGTAAAATCCCAGGTATAAATCGGGTAATATCCCTGGTATAAATTGGGTAATATCCCTGGTATAAATAAGGTAATATCCCTGGTATAAATCGGGTAATATCCCTGGTATAAATAAGGTAATATCCCTGGTATAAATCGGGTAATATCCCTGGTATCGACTGGGTAATATCCCTGGTATAAATCGGGTAAAATCCCTGGTATAAATCGGGTAAAATCCCTGTTATCGACTGGGTAATATCCCTGGTATAAATCGGGTAAAATCCCTGGTCTAAACTGGGTAATATCCCTGGTATTAACTGGGTAAAATCCCTGGTATAGACTGGGTAATATCCCTGGTATAAATCGGGTAATATCCCTGGTATAAATCGGGTAATATCCCTGGTCTAAATCGGGTAAAATCCCTGGTATAAACTGGGTAATATCCCTGGTATAAACTGGGTAATATCCCTGGTATAAATCGGGTAAAATTCCTGTTATCGACTGGGTAATATCCCTGGTATAAACTGGGTAATATCCCTGGTATAAATCGGGTAAAATCCCTGGTATAAATCGGGTAAAATCCCTGGTATAAATCGGGTAAAATTCCTGGTATCGACTGGGTAATATCCCTGGTATAAATCGGGTAAAATCCCTGGTATAAACTGGGTAATATCCCTGGTCTAAATCGGGTAAAATCCCTGGTATAAACTGGGTAATTCCCTGGTATAAATCGGGTAAAATTCCTGGTATCGACTGGGTAATATCCCTGGTATAAATCGGGTAAAATCCCTGGTATAAATCGGGTAAAATCCCTGGTATAAATCAGGTAAAATTCCTGGTATCGACTGGGTAATATCCCTGGTATAAATCGGGTAAAATCCCTGGTATAAACTGGGTAATATCCCTGGTCTAAATCGGGTAAAATCCCTGGTATAAACTGGGTAATATCCCTTGTATAAATCGGGTAAAATCCCTGGTAAAATCAGGTAAAATCCCTGGTATAAATCGGGTAAAATCCCAGGTATAAATCGGGTAATATCCCTGGTATAAATTGGGTAATATCCCTGGTATAAATAAGGTAATATCCCTGGTATAAATCGGGTAATATCCCTGGTATCGACTGGGTAATATCCCTGGTATAAATCGGGTAAAATCCCTGGTATAAATCGGGTAAAATCCCTGGTATAAATCGGGTAAAATCCCTGGTATCGACTGGGTAATATCCCTGGTATAAATCGGGTAAAATCCCTGGTATCGACTGGGTAAAATCCCTGGTATAAAGCGGGTAAAATCCCTGGTATCGACTGGGTAAAATCCCTGGTATAAATCGGGTAAAATCCCTGGTATCAACTGGGTAATATCCCTGGAATCGACTGGGTAATATCCCTGGTATCGACTGGGTAATATCCCTGGTATAAATCGGGTAAAATCCCTGGCATCGACTGGGTAAAATCCCTGGTATAAACTGGGTAATATCCCTGGTCTAAATCGGGTAAAATCCCTGGTATAAACTGGGTAATATCCCTGGTCTAAATCGGGTAAAATCCCTGGTATAAACTGGGTAATATCCCTTGTATAAATCGGGTAAAATCCCTGGTAAAATCAGGTAATATCCCTGGTATAAATTGGGTAATATCCCTGGTATAAATAAGGTAATATCCCTGGTATAAATCGGGTAATATCCCTGGTATAAATAAGGTAATATCCCTGGTATAAATCGGGTAATATCCCTGGTATCGACTGGGTAATATCCCTGGTATAAATCGGGTAAAATCCCTGGTATAAATCGGGTAAAATCCCTGTTATCGACTGGGTAATATCCCTGGTATAAACTGGGTAATATCCCTGGTATAAATCGGGTAAAATCCCTGGTATAAATCGGGTAAAATCCCTGGTATAAACTGGGTAATATCCCTGGTATAAACTGGGTAATATCCCTGGTATAAACTGGGTAATATCCCTGGTATAAATCGGGTAAAATTCCTGGTATCGACTGGGTAATATCCCTGGTATAAATCGGGTAAAATCCCTGGTCTAAACTGGGTAATATCCCTGGTATTAACTGGGTAAAATCCCTGGTATAGACTGGGTAATATCCCTGGTATAAATCGGGTAATATCCCTGGTATAAATCGGGTAATATCCCTGGTCTAAATCGGGTAAAATCCCTGGTATAAACTGGGTAATATCCCTGGTATAAACTGGGTAATATCCCTGGTATAAATCGGGTAAAATTCCTGTTATCGACTGGGTAATATCCCTGGTATAAACTGGGTAATATCCCTGGTATAAATCGGGTAAAATCCCTGGTATAAATCGGGTAAAATCCCTGGTATAAATCGGGTAAAATTCCTGGTATCGACTGGGTAATATCCCTGGTATAAATCGGGTAAAATCCCTGGTATAAATCGGGTAATATCCCTGGTCTAAACTGGGTAATATCCCTGGTATAAACTGGGTAAAATCCCTGGTATAAATTGGGTAATATCCCTGGTCTAAACTGGGTAATATCCCTGGTATAAATCGGGTAAAATCCCTGGTATAAATCGGGTAAAATCCCTGGTCTAAACTGGGTAATATCCCTGGTATAAACTGGGTAAAATCCCTGGTATAAACTGGGTAAAATCCCTGGTATAGACTGGGTAAAATCCCTGCTATAAATCGGGTAACATCCCTGGTCTAAACTGGGTAATATCCCTGGTATAAACTGGGTAAAATCCCTGGTATAAACTGGGTAATATCCCTGGTATAAACTGGGTAATATCCCTGGTATAAATCGGGTAAAATTCCTGTTATCGACTGGGTAATATCCCTGGTATAAACTGGGTAATATCCCTGGTATAAATCGGGTAAAATCCCTGGTATAAATCGGGTAACATCCCTGGTATAAATCGGGTAAAATTCCTGGTATCGACTGGGTAATATCCCTGGTATAAATCGGGTAAAATCCCTGGTATAAACTGGGTAATATCCCTGGTATAAACTGGGTAAAATCCCTGGTATAGACTGGGTAATATCCCTGGTATAAATCGGGTAATATCCCTGGTATAAATCGGATAATATCCCTGGTCTAAATCGGGTAAAATCCCTGGTATAAACTGGGTAATATCCCTGGTATAAACTGGGTAATATCCCTGGTATAAATCGGGTAAAATCCCTGGTATAAATCGGGTAAAATCCCTGGTATAAATCGGGTAAAATCCCTGGTATAAATCGGGTAAAATTCCTGGTATCGACTGGGTAATATCCCTGGTATAAATCGGGTAAAATCCCTGGTCTAAACTGGGTAATATCCCTGGTATTAACTGGGTAAAATCCCTGGTATAGACTGGGTAATATCCCTGGTATAAATCGGGTAATATCCCTGGTATAAATCGGGTAATATCCCTGGTCTAAATCGGGTAAAATCCCTGGTATAAACTGGGTAATATCCCTGGTATAAACTGGGTAATATCCCTGGTATAAACTGGGTAATATCCCTGGTATAAATCGGGTAAAATTCCTGTTATCGACTGGGTAATATCCCTGGTATAAACTGGGTAATATCCCTGGTATAAATCGGGTAAAATCCCTGGTATAAATCGGGTAAAATCCCTGGTATAAATCGGGTAAAATTCCTGGTATCGACTGGGTAATATCCCTGGTATAAATCGGGTAAAATCCCTGGTATAAACTGGGTAATATCCCTGGTCTAAATCGGGTAAAATCCCTGGTATAAACTGGGTAATTCCCTGGTATAAATCGGGTAAAATTCCTGGTATCGACTGGGTAATATCCCTGGTATAAATCGGGTAAAATCCCTGGTATAAATCGGGTAAAATCCCTGGTATAAATCAGGTAAAATTCCTGGTATCGACTGGGTAATATCCCTGGTATAAATCGGGTAAAATCCCTGGTATAAACTGGGTAATATCCCTGGTCTAAATCGGGTAAAATCCCTGGTATAAACTGGGTAATATCCCTTGTATAAATCGGGTAAAATCCCTGGTAAAATCAGGTAAAATCCCTGGTATAAATCGGGTAAAATCCCAGGTATAAATCGGGTAATATCCCTGGTATAAATTGGGTAATATCCCTGGTATAAATAAGGTAATATCCCTGGTATAAATCGGGTAATATCCCTGGTATAAATCGGGTAATATCCCTGGTATCGACTGGGTAATATCCCTGGTATAAATCGGGTAAAATCCCTGGTATAAATCGGGTAAAATCCCTGGTATAAATCGGGTAAAATCCCTGGTATCGACTGGGTAATATCCCTGGTATAAATCGGGTAAAATCCCTGGTATCGACTGGGTAAAATCCCTGGTATAAATCGGGTAAAATCCCTGGTATCGACTGGGTAAAATCCCTGGTATAAATCGGGTAAAATCCCTGGTATCAACTGGGTAATATCCCTGGTATCGACTGGGTAATATCCCTGGTATAAATCGGGTAAAATCCCTGGTATAAATCGGGTAAAATCCCTGGTATCGACTGGGTAATATCCCTGGTATAAATCGGGTAAAATCCCTGGTATCGACTGGGTAAAATCCCTGGTATAAACTGGGTAATATCCCTGGTCTAAATCGGGTAAAATCCCTGGTATAAACTGGGTAATATCCCTGGTCTAAATCGGGTAAAATCCCTGGTATAAACTGGGTAATATCCCTTGTATAAATCGGGTAAAATCCCTGGTAAAATCAGGTAAAATCCCTGGTATAAATCGGGTAAAATCCCAGGTATAAATCGGGTAATATCCCTGGTATAAATTGGGTAATATCCCTGGTATAAATAAGGTAATATCCCTGGTATAAATCGGGTAATATCCCTGGTATAAATAAGGTAATATCCCTGGTATAAATCGGGTAATATCCCTGGTATCGACTGGGTAATATCCCTGGTATAAATCGGGTAAAATCCCTGGTATAAATCGGGTAAAATCCCTGGTATAAATCGGGTAAAATCCCTGGTATCGACTGGGTAATATCCCTGGTATAAATCGGGTAAAATCCCTGGTATCGACTGGGTAAAATCCCTGGTATAAATCGGGTAAAATCCCTGGTATCGACTGGGTAATATCCCTGGTATCGACTGGGTAATATCCCTGGTATAAATCGGGTAAAATCCCTGGTATAAATCGGGTAAAATCCCTGGTATCGACTGGGTAATATCCCTGGTATCGACTGGGTAAAATCCCTGCTATAAACCGGGTAATATCCCTGGTGTAAACCGGGTAAAATCCTTGCTATAAAATACATAATATCCCTGGTATAAATCAGCTAATATCCCTGGTATAAACTGGGTAATATCCCTGGTACAAAATACATAATATCGCTGGTATAAACCGGGTAATATCCCTGGTGTAAACTGAACATATGAACATACGAATTAGGAGTAGGAGTAGGTGTAGGAGTAGGCCACTTGACCCCTCGAGCCTGCTCCATCATTTAATAAGATCATGGCTGATCTGATTTTAACATCGACTCCACATTACCGCCGATCCCCGATAACCTTTCACCCACTTGTTATCTACCTCTGCCTTAAAAATATTCAAAGACTCTGCTTCCACTGTGTTTTGAGGAAGAGTTCCAAAGGCTCAAAACCTTCTGAGAGAAAACATTTCTCCTCATCTCTGTCTGAAATGGGTGACCCTTTATTTTTAAACAGTGACACCTAGTTCTAGATTCTCCCACAAAGGGAAACATCTTTTCCACATCCACCCTGTCAAGGTCCCTCAGAATCTTATATGTTTGAATCAAGCCACTTCTTACACTTTTAAACTCCAACGAATACAAGCCAAGCCTGTCCAACCTTTCCTCATAAGGCAACCCGCTCATTCCAGGTATTAGTCTAGTAAACCTTCTCTGTACTGCCTCCAATGCATTTACATCCTTCCTTAAATAAGGAGACCAGTACTGTACACAGTACTCCAGATGTGGTCTCACCAATGCCCTGTATAACTGAAGCATAACCTCCCTACTTTTATATTCAATTCCCCTCGCAATAAACAATAACATTCTATTAGGTTTCCTAATAACTTGCTGTACCTGCGTACTAACCTTTTGTGATTCATGCACTAGGACACCCAGATCTCTCTGCACCTCAGAGCTCTGCAATCTCTCACCATTTAGATAATATACTTTTTTTATTTTTCCTGTCAAAATGGACAATTTCACATGTTCCCACATTATACTCCATTTGCCAGATCTTTGCCCACTCACTTAACCCATCTATATTCCTTTGTAGCCTCCTTATGTCCTCTTCACAACTTACTTTCCTTCCTATCTTTGTGTCATCAGCAAATTTAGCAACCATACCTTCGGTCCCTTCATCCAAAACATTTATATAAATTGTAAAAAGTTGAGACCCCAGCACTGATCCCTGTGACACACCACTCGTTACACCTTGCCAACCAGAAAATGACCCATTTATGCCGACTCTCTGTTTTCTGTTAGCTAGCCAATCTTCTATCCATGCCAATATGTTCCCCACTGCACCATGAGCTTTTATTTTCTGCAATAATCTTTGATGTGGCACCTTATCAAATGTGTTCTGGAAATCTAAGTACAATACATCCACCAGGTGATATCCCTGGTATATCACCGGTGTAAACCGGGTAATACCACTGGTATAAACTGTGTAATATATCCCTGGTATAAACTGGGTAATATCCCTGGTATAAATTAGGTCATATCCCTGGTATAAACTGTAATATCCCTGGTGTAAAACGAGTAATATCCCTGTTATAATTCAGGTTACACCCCTGGTATAAACCAGGTAATAACCCTGGTATGAACAGGGTAATATAATTGGTGTAACAGGGGTAATATCCCATTCCCCAAATACATTAACCCCATTCCTCAGACAACATAACCCATTCACCCACCACATTAACCCATTCCCCATATAGCTTAGCCTATTCACCCACCACAGTAACCCATTGCCCATACACATTAACCCATTCTCATACACATTAGCCCATTGCCATTAACACATTCACCCACCACATTAACCCATTCCCCATATAGCTTAGCCTATTCACACACCACAGTAACCCATTGCCCATACACATTAACCCATTCCCCCTTCACCTTAACCCATTCACCCACCACATTAAACCATTGCCCATACACATTAACCCATTCTCATACACATTAGCCCATTGCCATTAACACATTCACCCACCACATTAACCCATTGCCCATACACATTAACCCATTCCCCCTTCACCTTAACCCATTCACCCACCACATTAAACCATTGCCCATACACATTAACCCATTGCCCATACACAGTAACCCATTGCCCATACACATTAACCCATTCCCCCTTCACATTAACCCATTCACCTACCACATTAACCCATTCCCCATATAGCTTAGCCTATTCACACATCACAGTAACCCATTGCCCATACACATTAACCCATTCCCCCTTCACCTTAACCCATTCACCCACCACATTAAACCATTGCCCATACACATTAAACCATTGCCCATACACATTAACCCATTCCCCCTTCACATTAACCCATTCACCCACCACATTAAACCATTGCCCATACACATTAACCCATTGCCCATACACAGTAACCCATTCCCCCTTCACATTAACCCATTCACCCACCACATTAAACCATTGCCCATACACAGTAACCCATTGCCCATACACATTAACCCATTCCCCCTTCACCTTAACCCATTCACCCACCACATTAAACCATTGCCCATACACATTAACCCATTGCCCATACACATTAACCCATTCCCCCTTCACATTAACCCATTCACCCACCACATTAAACCATTGCCCATACACACTAACCCATTGCCCAGACAATCAGATCAAAAGTAACAGGGGTAATATCCCATTCCCCAAATACATTAACCTATTCCCCAGACACATTAACCCAGTCACTTTCTACATTAACCCATTCACCAGACATATTGACCCATTCCCCAAACACATTAATGCATTCACCAGACATATTATCCCAGTCACTCCGCACACTAACCCAGTCACCAGACATAATAACCCATTCCCCATACACATTAATCTATTTCCCAACCATATTAATCCATTCCCCAGACACATTAACCTATTCACCGGATACATTGGGCTGAATTTTACTGGCCCCTCGACGCCGCTGGTCTTGGCACGGGGGCTGGTAAAATTCTGCGGGGAGAGGCCTGGCTCAACCCGCGATGTCGAGAAGGGCCCGCCACAAATTACTGGCGGCAGGGGGGACCTTGGTGCGGCATCCCCCCCATCCCCCGCCGCATGGTGGCGGCACCCCAATTAAAATATGATAAACGGTACTTACCTCTACAGAATGTGCAGCCCGCTGCCTCTCTATGGACACTCCCTGATTTTGCTTTGAACAGTGGCCGTCACGTGCCGTCCCGTTCATTATTAGAAAAGCCGGCGGGTCATCGGAGGCAGAAAGTTTTGCGATAGAAGGTAAGTTCCTTTTTCAGGGGTCTCACTCTGCATACTGGAAGGCAGGAGGGGGGGGGGAATACTCAGGGGTCTCAAACTGCACACTGGAACAGAGGATGGGGTATTACAGGGGTCTTACTCTGCACACTGGAACAGAGGAGGGGGGATGACAGGGGTCTCACTCTACATACTGGAAGGGCGGAGGGAGGGGGGATACTCAGGGGTCTCACTCTACATACTGGAAGGGTTGAGGGAGGGAGGGGGGATACTCAGGGGTCTCACTCTACATACTGGAAGGGAGGAGGGGGAATTACAGGGGTCTCACTCTGCACACTGGAAGGGAGGAGGGAGGGGGTCACTCAGGGGTCTCACTCTACAGACTGGAAGGGAGGAGCGGGGATTACAGGGGTCTCACTGTGCACACTGTGACAGAGGAGGGGAGATTGCAGGGGTCTCACTCTACATACTGGAAGGGAGGAGGGGGAATTACAGGGGTCTCACTCTACATACTGGAAGGGAGGAGGGGGAATTACAAGGGTCTCACTGTGCACACTGTAACAGAGGAGGGGAGATTACAGGGGTCTCACTCTACATACTTGAAGGGAGGAGGGAGGGGGTCACTCAGGGGTCTCACTCTACATACTGGAAGGGAGGAGGGGGGATTACAGGGGTCTCACTCTGCATACTGGAAGGGAGGAGGGGGGATTACAGGGGTCTCACTCTGCATACTGGAAGGGAGGATGGGGGATTACAGGGGTCTCACTCTACATACTGGAAGGGAGAAGGGGGTATTACAGGGGTCTCACTCTGCATACTGGAACAGAGGAGGGGGGATTACAGGGGTCTCACTCTACATACTTGAAGGGAGGAAGGAGGGGGTCACTCAGGGGTCTCACTCTACATACTGGAAGGGAGGAGGGGGGATTACAGGGGTCTCACTCTGCATACTGGAAGGGAGGAGGGGGGATTACAGGGGTCTCACTCTGTATACTGGAAGGGAGGGAGGGGGCAATACTCAGGGGTCTCACTCTGTATACTGGAAGGGAGGAGGGGGTATTACAGGAGTCTCACTCTGTATACTGGAAGGGAGGGAGGGGGCAATACTCAGGGGTCTCACTCTACATACTGGAAGGGAGGAGGGGTGATTACAGGGGTCTCACTCTACATACTGGAAGGGAGGAGGGAAGGGGTCACTCAGGAGTCTCACTCTGCAAAATGGAAGGGAGGAGGGGGTATTACAGGGGTCTCACTCTGGATACTGGAAGGGAGGGAGGGGGCAATACTCAGGGGTCTCACTCTACATACTGGAAGAGAGGAGGGGGGATTACAGGGGTCTCACTCTACATACTGGAAGGGAGAAGGGGGGATTACAGGGGTCTCACTCTACATACTAAAAGGGAGGAGGGAGGGGGGATACTCAGGGGTCTCACTCTACATACTGGAAGGGAGGAGGGGGAATTACAGGGGTCTCACTCTACATACTGGAAGGGAGGAGGGGGAATTACAGGGGTCTCACTCTGCATACTGGAAGTGAGGAGGGAGGGGGGATACTCAGGGGTCTCACTCTACATACTGGAAGGGAGGAGGGGGGATTACAGGGGTCTCACTCTGCACACTGGAAGGGAGGAGGGAGGGGGTCACTCAGGGGTCTCACTCTACATACTGGCAGGGAGGAGGGGGGATTACAGGGGTCTCACTCTACATACTGGAAGGGAGGGAGGGGGATTACAGGGGTCTCACTCTACTAACTGGAAGGGAGGGAGGGGGATTGCAGGGGTCTCACTCTGCATACTGGAAGGGAGGAGGGGGGATTACAGGGGTCTCACTCTGCATACTTGAAGGGAGGAGGGGGGATTACAGGGGTCTCACTCTGCACACTGGAACAGGAGGAGGGGGGATTACAGGGGTCTCACTCTACATACTGGCAGGGAGGAGGGGGGATTACAGGGGTCTCACTCTGCACACTGGAACAGGAGGAGGGGGGATTACAGGGGTCTCACTCTACATACTGGAAGGGAGGGAGGGGGATTACAGGGGTCTCACTCTGCATACTGGAAGGGAGGAGGGGGAATTACAGGGGTCTCACTCTGCATACTGGAAGGGAGGAGGTGGGATTACAGGGGTCTCACTCTGCATACTGGAAGGGAGGAGGGGGGATTACAGGGGTCTCACTCTACATAATGGAAGGGAGGAGGGGGGATTACAGGGGTCTCACTCTGTATACTGGCAGGGAGGAGGGAGGATTACAGGGGTCTCACTCTACATACTGGAAGGGAGGGAGGGGGATTACAGGGGTCTCACTCTACATACTGGAAGGGAGGGAGGGGGATTACAGGGGTCTCACTCTGCATACTGGAAGGGAGGATGGGGGATTACAGGGGTCTCACTCTGCATACTTGAAGGGAGGGAGGGGGATTACAGGGGTCTCACTCTGCATACTGGAAGGGAGGAGGGGGGATTACAGGGGTCTCACTCTGCATACTGGAAGGGAGGAGGTGGGATTACAGGGGTCTCACTCTGCACACTGGAACAGGAGGAGGGGGGATTACAGGGGTCTCACTCTACATACTGGAAGGGAGGAGGGAGGGGGTATACTCAGGGGTCTCACTCTACATTCTGGAAGGGAGAAGGTGGGATTACAGGGGTCTCACTCTACATACTGGAAGGGAGAATGGGGGATTACAGGGGTCTCACTCTACATACTGGAAGGGAGGAGGGGGTATTACAGGGGTCTCACTCTACATACTTGAAGGGAGGAGGGGGGATTACAGGGGTCTCACTACATACTGGAAGGGAGGAGGAAGGGGGTAGACTCAGGGGTCTCACTCTACATACTGGAAGGGAGGAGGGGGTATTACAGGGGTCTCACTCTACATACTGGAAGGGAGGAGGGAGGGGGCAATACTCAGGGGTCTCACTCTACATACTGGAAGGGAGGAGGGAGGGGGGATACTCAGGGGTCTCACTCTACATACTGGAAGGGAGGAGGGGGTATTACAGGGGTCTCACTCTGCATACTGGAAGTGAGGAGGGAGGGGGGATACTCAGGGGTCTCACTCTACATACTGGAAGGGAGGAGGGGGAATTAAAGGGGTCTCACTCTGCACACTGGAAGGGAGGAGGGAGGGGGTCACTCAGGGGTCTCACTCTGCACACTGGAAGGGATGAGGGGGGATTACAGGGGTCTCACTCTGCATACTGGAAGGGAGGAGGGAGGGGGCAATACTCAGGGGTCTCACTCTGCACACTGGAAGAGGAAGGGGGATTACAGGGGTCTCACTCTACATACTGGAAGGGAGGAGGGGGAATTACAGGGGTCTCACTCTGCACACTGGAAGGGAGGAGGGAGGGGGTCACTCAGGGGTCTCACTCTGCACACTGGAAGGGAGGAGGGGGGATTACAGGGGTCTCACTCTGCACACTGTAACAGAGGAGGGGGGATTACAGGGGTCTCAGTTTACATACTGGCAGGGAGGAGGGGGAATTACAGGGGTCTCACTCTACATACTGGAAGGGAGGAGGGGGGATTACAGGGGTCTCACTCTACATACTGGAAGGGAGGAGGGGGGATTACAGGGGTCTCACTCTACATACTGGAAGGGAGGAGGGGGAATTACAGGGGTCTCACTCTACATACTGGATGGGAGGAGGGGGAATTACACGGGTCTCACTCTACATACTGGAAGGGAGGAGGGGGGATTACAGGGGTCTCACTCTACATACTGGATGGGAGGAGGGGGAATTACAAGGGTCTCACTCTACATACTGGAAGGGAGGAGGGGGTATTACAGGGGTCTGACTTTACATACTGGCAGGGAGGAGGGGGAATTACAGGGGTCTCACTCTACATACTGGAAGGAGGAGGGGGTATTACAGGGGTCTGACTTTACATACTGGCAGGGAGGAGGGGGAATTACAGGGGTCTCACTCTACATACTGGAAGGGAGGAGGGGGGATTACAGGGGTCTCACTCTACATACTGGAAGGAGGAGGGGGTATTACAGGGGTCTCACTCTACAGACTGGAAGGGAGGAGGGGGAATTACAAGGGTCTCACTGTGCACACTGTAACAGAGGAGGGGAGATTACAGGGGTCTCACTCTACATACTTGAAGGGAGGAGGGAGGGGGTCACTCAGGGGTCTCACTCTACATACTGGAAGGGAGGAGGGGGGATTACAGGGGTCTCACTCTGCATACTGGAAGGGAGGAGGGGGGATTACAGGGGTCTCACTCTACATACTGGAAGGGAGAAGGGGGTATTACAGGGGTCTCACTCTGCATACTGGAACAGAGGAGGGGGTATTACAGGGGTCTCAGTTTACATACTTGAAGGGAGGAAGGAGGGGGTCACTCAGAGGTCTCACTCTACATACTGGAAGGGAGGAGGGGGGATTACAGGGGTCTCACTCTACATACTTGAAGGGAGGAAGGAGGGGGTCACTCAGGGGTCTCACTCTACATACTGGAAGGGAGAAGGGGGTATTACAGGGGTCTCACTCTGTATACTGGAAGGGAGGAGGGGGTATTACAGGGGTCTCACTCTGTATACTGGAAGGGAGGAGGGGGTATTACAGGGGTCTCACTCTGTATACTGGAAGGGAGGAGGGGGTATTACAGGGGTCTCACTCTGTATACTGGAAGGGAGGAGGGGGTATTACAGGGGTCTCACTCTACATACTGGAAGGGAGAAGGGGGTATTACAGGAGTCTCACTCTGTATACTGGAAGGGAGGAAGGGGGCAATACTCAGGGGTCTCACTCTACATACTGGATGGGAGGAGGGGGTATTACAGGAGTCTCACTCTGTATACTGGAAGGGAGGAAGGGGGCAATACTCAGGGGTCTCACTCTACATACTGGAAGGGAGGAGGGGTGATTACAGGGGTCTCACTCTACATACTGGAAGGGAGGAGGGAAGGGGTCACTCAGGAGTCTCACTCTGCAAAATGGAAGGGAGGAGGGGGTATTACAGGGGTCTCACTCTGCATACTGGAAGGGAGGAGGGGGTATTACAGGGGTCTCACTCTGGATACTGGAAGGGAGGGAGGGGGCAATACTCAGGGGTCTCACTCTACATACTGGAAGAGAGGAGGGGGGATTACAGGGGTCTCACTCTACATACTGGAAGGGAGAAGGGGGGATTACAGGGGTCTCACTCTACATACTAAAAGGGAGGAGGGAGGGGGGATACTCAGGGGTCTCACTCTACATACTGGAAGGGAGGAGGGGGAATTACAGGGGTCTCACTCTACATACTGGAAGGGAGGAGGGGGAATTACAGGGGTCTCACTCTGCACACTGGAAGGGAGGAGGGAGGGGGTCACTCAGGGGTCTCACTCTACATACTGGAAGGGAGGAGGGGGAATTACAGGGGTCTCACTCTGCACACTGGAAGGGAGGAGGGAGGGGGTCACTCAGGGGTCTCACTCTGCACACTGGAAGGGAGGAGGGGGGATTACAGGGGTCTCACTCTGCACACTGGAAGGGAGGAGGGAGGGGGTCACTCAGGGGTCTCACTCTACATACTGGCAGGGAGGAGGGGGGATTACAGGGGTCTCACTCTACATACTGGAAGGGAGGGAGGGGGATTACAGGGGTCTCACTCTACTAACTGGAAGGGAGGGAGGGGGATTGCAGGGGTCTCACTCTGCATACTGGAAGGGAGGAGGGGGGATTACAGGGGTCTCACTCTGCATACTGGAAGGGAGGGAGGGGGATTACAGGGGTCTCACTCTGCATACTGGAAGGGAGGAGGGGGGATTACAGGGGTCTCACTCTGCACACTGGAAGGGAGGAGGGGGGATTACAGGGGTCTCACTCTGCATACTGGAAGGGAGGGAGGGGGATTACAGGGGTCTCACTCTGCATACTGGAAGGGAGGAGGGGGGATTACAGGGGTCTCACTCTGCATACTGGAAGGGAGGGAGGGGGATTACAGGGGTCTCACTCTGCATACTGGAAGGGAGGAGGGGGGATTACAGGGGTCTCACTCTGCACACTGGAACAGGAGGAGGGGGGATTACAGGGGTCTCACTCTACATACTGGAAGGGAGGGAGGGGGATTACAGGGGTCTCACTCTGCATACTGGAAGGGAGGAGGGGGAATTACAGGGGTCTCACTCTGCATACTGGAAGGGAGGAGGTGGGATTACAGGGGTCTCACTCTGCACACTGGAACAGGAGGAGGGGGGATTACAGGGGTCTCACTCTACATACTGGAAGGGAGGAGGGAGGGGGTATACTCAGGGGTCTCACTCTACATAATGGAAGGGAGAAGGGGGTATTACAGGGGTCTCACTCTGTATACTGGCAGGGAGGAGGGAGGATTACAGGGGTCTCACTCTACATACTGGAAGGGAGGGAGGGGGATTACAGGGGTCTCACTCTACATACTGGAAGGGAGGGAGGGGGATTACAGGGGTCTCACTCTGCATACTGGAAGGGAGGATGGGGGATTACAGGGGTCTCACTCTGCATACTTGAAGGGAGGGAGGGGGATTACAGGGGTCTCACTCTGCATACTGGAAGGGAGGAGGGGGGATTACAGGGGTCTCACTCTGCATACTGGAAGGGAGGAGGGAGGGGGCAATACTCAGGGGTCTCACTCTACATACTGGAAGGGAGGAGGGAGGGGGGATACTCAGGGGTCTCACTCTACATACTGGAAGGGAGGAGGGGGGATTACAGGGGTCTCACTCTGCATACTGGAAGGGAGGAGGTGGGATTACAGGGGTCTCACTCTGCACACTGGAACAGGAGGAGGGGGGATTACAGGGGTCTCACTCTACATACTGGAAGGGAGGAGGGAGGGGGTATGCTCAGGGGTCTCACTCTACATACTGGAAGGGAGAAGGTGGGATTACAGGGGTCTCACTCTACATACTGGAAGGGAGAATGGGGGATTACAGGGGTCTCACTCTACATACTGGAAGGGAGGAGGTGGTATTACAGGGGTCTCACTCTACATACTGGAAGGGAGGAGGGGGTATTACAGGGGTCTCACTCTACATACTTGAAGGGAGGAGGGGGGATTACAGGGGTCTCACTACATACTGGAAAGGAGGAGGGGGGATTACAGGGGTCTCACTCTACATACTGGAAGGGAGGAGGGAGGGGGTAGACTCAGGGGTCTCACTCTACATACTGGAAGGGAGGAGGGGGTATTACAGGGGTCTCACTCTAAATACTGGAAGGGAGGAGGGAGGGGGCAATACTCAGGGGTCTCACTCTACATACTGGAAGGGAGGAGGGAGGGGGGATACTCAGGGGTCTCACTCTACATACTGGAAGGGAGGAGGGGGTATTACAGGGGTCTCACTCTGCATACTGTAAGTGAGGAGGGAGGGGGGATACTCAGGGGTCTCACTCTACATACTGGAAGGGAGGAGGGGGAATTACAGGGGTCTCACTCTGCACACTGGAAGGGAGGAGGGAGGGGGTCACTCAGGGGTCTCACTCTGCACACTGGAAGGGATGAGGGGGGATTACAGGGGTCTCACTCTGCATACTGGAAGGGAGGAGGGAGGTGGCAATACTCAGGGGTCTCACTCTGCACACTGGAAGAGGAAGGGGGATTACAGGGGTCTCACTCTACATACTGGAAGGGAGGAGGGGGAATTACAGGGGTCTCACTCTGCACACTGGAAGGGAGGAGGGAGGGGGTCTCTCAGGGGTCTCACTCTGCACACTGGAAGGGAGGAGGGGGGATTACAGGGGTCTCACTCTGCACACTGTAACAGAGGAGGGGGGATTACAGGGGTCTCAGTTTACATACTGGCAGGGAGGAGGGGGAATTACAGGGGTCTCACTCTACATACTGGAAGGGAGGAGGGGGAATTACAGGGGTCTCACTCTACATACTGGAAGGGAGGAGGGGGGATTACAGGGGTCTCACTCTACATACTGGAAGGGAGGAGGGGGAATTACAGGGGTCTCACTCTACATACTGGAAGGGAGGAGGGGGGATTACAGGGGTCTCACTCTGCATACTGGAAGGGAGGAGGGGGAATTACACGGGTCTCACTCTACATACTGGAAGGGAGGAGGGGGGATTACAGGGGTCTCACTCTACATACTGGAAGGGAGGAGGGGGAATTACAGGGGTCTCACTCTACATACTGGATGGGAGGAGGGGGAATTACACGGGTCTCACTCTACATACTGGAAGGGAGGAGGGGGGATTACAGGGGTCTCACTCCACATACTGGAAGGGAGGAGGGGGGATTACAGGGGTCTCACTCCACATACTGGAAGGGAGGAGGGGGTATTACAGGGGTCTCACTCTACATACTGGAAGGGAGGAGGGGGTATTACAGGGGTCTCACTCTACATACTGGAAGGAGGAGGGGGTATTACAGGGGTCTCACTCTACATACTGGAAGGGAGGAGGGAGGGGGTCACTCAGGGGTCTCACTCTGCACACTGGAAGGGAGGAGGGGGGATTACAGGGGTCTCACTCTACATACTGGAAGGGAGGAGGGGGTATTACAGGGGTCTCACTCTACATACTGGAAGGGAGGAGGGGGTATTACAGGGGTCTCACTCTACATACTGGAAGGAGGAGGGGGTATTACAGGGGTCTCACTCTACATACTGGAAGGGAGGAGGGGGTATTACAGGGGTCTCACTTTACATACTGGCAGGGAGGAGGGGGAATTACAGGGGTCTCACTCTACATACTGGAAGGGAGGAGGGGGGATTACAGGGGTCTCACTCTGCATACTGGAAGGGAGGAGGGAGGGGGTATACTCAGGGGTCTCACTCTACATACTGGAAGGGAGGAGGGGGGATTACAGGAGTCTCACTCTGTATACTGGAAGGGAGGAGGGAGGATTACAGGGGTCTCACTCTACATACTGGAAGGGAGAAGGTGGGATTACAGGGGTCTCACTCTACATACTGGAAGGGAGAAGGTGGGATTACAGGGGTCTCACTCTACATACTGGGAGAAGGGGGGATTACAGGGGTCTCACTCTACATACTGGAAGGGAGGAGGGGGGATTACAGGGGTCTCACTCTACATACTGGAAGGGAGAAGGGGGGATTACAGGGGTCTCACTCTACATACTGGGAGAAGGGGGGATTACAGGGGTCTCACTCTACATACTGGAAGGGAGGAGGGGGGATTACAGGGGTCTCACTCTACATACTGGAAGGGAGAAGGTGGGATTACAGGGGTCTCACTCTACATACTGGAAGGGAGGAGGGGGTATTACAGGGGTCTCACTCTACATACTGGAAGGGAGGAGGGGGTATTACAGGGGTCTCACTCTACATACTGGAAGGGAGGAGGGGGGATTACAGGGGTCTCACTACATACTGGAAGGGAGGAGGGGGGATTACAGGGGTCTCACTCTACATACTGGAAGGGAGGAGGGAGGGGGTAGACTCAGGGGTCTCACTCTACATACTGGAAGGGAGGAGGGGGAATTACAGGGGTCTCACTCTACATACTGGAAGGGAGGAGGGAGGGGGTAGACTCAGGGGTCTCACTCTACATACTGGAAGGGAGGAGGGGGTATTACAGGGGTCTCACTCTACATACTGGAAGGGAGGAGGGAGGGGGCAATACTCAGGGGTCTCACTCTACATACTGGAAGGGGGGAGGGAGGGGGGATACTCAGGGGTCTCACTCTACATACTGGAAGGGAGGAGGGGGAATTACAGAGGTCTCACTCTGCACACTGGAAGGGAGGAGGGAGGGGGTCACTCAGGGGTCTCACTCTGCACACTGGAAGGGATGAGGGAGGGGGTCACTCAGGGGTCTCACTCTACATACTGGAAGGGAGGAGGGGGGATTACAGGGGTCTCACTCTGCATACTGGAAGGGAGGAGGGAGGGGGCAATACTCAGGGGTCTCACTCTGCACACTGGAAGGGAGGAGGGAGGGGGTCACTCAGGGGTCTCACTCTGCACACTGGAAGAGGAAGGGGGATTACAGGGGTCTCACTCTGCACACTGGAAGGGAGGAGGGAGGGGGTCACTCAGGGGTCTCACTCTGCACACTGGAAGGGAGGAGGGGGGATTACAGGGGTCTCAGTTTACATACTGGCAGGGAGGAGGGGGAATTACAGGGGTCTCACTCTACATACTGGAAGGGAGGAGGGGGGATTACAGGGGTCTCAGTTTACATACTGGCAGGGAGGAGGGGGAATTACAGGGGTCTCACTCTACATACTGGAAGGGAGGAGGGGGAATTACAGGGGTCTCACTCTACATACTGGAAGGGAGGAGGGGGAATTACAGGGGTCTCACTCTACATACTGGAAGGGAGGAGGGGGAATTACAGGGGTCTCACTCTACATACTGGAAGGGAGGAGGGGGGATTACAGGGGTCTCAGTTTACATACTGGAAGGGAGGAGGGGGAATTACAGGGGTCTCACTCTACATACTGGAAGGGAGGAGGGGGGATTACAGGGGTCTCAGTTTACATACTGGAAGGGAGGAGGGGGGATTACAGGGGTCTCACTCTACATACTGGAAGGGAGGAGGGGGGATTACAGGGGTCTCACTCTACATACTGGAAGGGAGGAGGGGGTATTACAGGGGTCTCACTCTACATACTGGAAGGGAAGAGGGGGTATTACAGGGGTCTCACTCCACATACTGGAAGGGAGGAGGGAGGGGGGATACTCAGGGGTCTCACTCTACATACTGGAAGGGAGGAGGGGGAATTACAGGGGTCTCACTCCACATACTGGAAGGGAGGAGGGGGGATTACAGGGGTCCCACTCTACATACTGGAAGGGAGGAGGGGGTATTACAGGGGTCTCACTCTACATACTGGCAGGGAGGAGGGGGAATTACACGGGTCTCACTCTACATACTGGAAGGGAGGAGGGGGTATTACAGGGGTCTCACTCTACATACTGGAAGGGAGGGAGGGGGAATTGCAGGGGTCTCACTCTACATACTGGAAGGGAGGAGGGAGGGGGGATACTCAGGGGTCTCACTCTACATACTGGAAGGGAGGAGGGGGAATTACAGTGGTCTCACTCTGCACACTGGAAGGGAGGAGGGAGGGGGTCACTCAGGGGTCTCACTCTGCACACTGGAAGGGAGGAGGGGGGATTACAGGGGTCTCACTCTGCACACTGGAAGGGAGGAGGGAGGGGGTCACTCAGGGGTCTCACTCTGCACACTGGAAGGGAGAAGGGGGGATTACAGGGGTCTCACTCTACATACTGGAAGGAAGGAGGGGTCAATACTCAGGGGTCTCACTCTGCATACTGGAAGGGAGGAGGGGGGATTACAGGGGTCTCACTCTACATACTGGAAGGGAGAAGGGGGGACGACAGGGGTCTCTCTCTGCACACTGGAAGGGAGGAGGGAGGGGGCAATACTCAGGGCTCTCACTCTGCACACTGGAAGGGAGGAGGGAGGGGGCAATACTCAGGGGTCTCACTCTACATACTGGAAGGGAGGAGGGGGGATTACAGGGGTCTCACTCTACATACTGGAAGGGAGAAGGGGGGATTACAGGGGTCTCTCTCTGCACACTGGAAGGGAGGAGGGAGGGGGTATACTCAGGGGTCTCACTCTACATACTGGAAGGGAGGAGGGGGAATTACAGGGGTCTCACTCTGCACACTGGAAGGGAGGAGGGAGGGGGTCACTCAGGGGTCTCACTCTGCACACTGGAAGGGAGGAGGGGGGATTACAGGGGTCTCACTCTGCACACTGGAAGGGAGGAGGGAGGGGGTCACTCAGGGGTCTCACTCTGCACACTGGAAGGGAGGAGGGGGGATTACAGGGGTCTCTCTCTGCATACTGGAAGGGAGGAGGGGGGATTACAGGGGTCTCACTCTACATACTTGAAGGGAGGGAGGGGGATTACAGGGGTCTCACTCTTCATACTGGAAGGGAGGAGGGGGAATTACAAGGGTCTCACTCTACATACTGGAAGGGAGGAGGGGGGATTACAGGGGTCTCACTCTACATACTGGCAGGGAGGAGGGGGGATTACAGGGGTCTCACTCTACATACTGGAAGGGAGGAGGGGGGATTACAGGGGTCTCACTCTGCATACTGGAAGGGAGGAGGGGGGATTACAGGGGTCTCACTCTACAAACTGGAAGGGAGGGAGGGGGATTACAGGGGTCTCACTCTACATACAGGAAGGGAGGAGGGGGGATTACAGGGGTCTCACTCTACATCCTGGAAGGGAGAAGGGGGGATTACAGGGGTCTCACTCTACATACTGGAAGGGAGAAGGGGGGATTACAGGGGTCTCACTCTACATACTGGAAGGGAGGAGGGGGTATTACAGGGGTCTCACTCTACATACTGGAAGGGAGGAGGGGGGATTACAGGGGTCTCACTACATACTGGAAGGGAGGAGGGGGAATTACAGGGGTCTCACTCTACATACTGGAAGGGAGGAGGGAGGGGGTAGACTCAGGGGTCTCACTCTACATACTGGAAGGGAGGAGGGGGTATTACAGGGGTCTCACTCTACATACTGGAAGGGAGGAGGGAGGGGGCAATACTCAGGGGTCTCACTCTACATACTGGAAGGGGGGAGGGAGGGGGGATACTCAGGGGTCTCACTCTACATACTGGAAGGGAGGAGGGGGAATTACAGGGGTCTCACTCTGCACACTGGAAGGGAGGAGGGAGGGGGTCACTCAGGGGTCTCACTCTGCACACTGGAAGGGATGAGGGAGGGGGTCACTCAGGGGTCTCACTCTACATACTGGAAGGGAGGAGGGGGGATTACAGGGGTCTCACTCTGCATACTGGAAGGGAGGAGGGAGGGGGCAATACTCAGGGGTCTCACTCTGCACACTGGAAGAGGAAGGGGGATTACAGGGGTCTCACTCTGCACACTGGAAGGGAGGAGGGAGGGGGTCACTCAGGGGTCTCACTCTGCACACTGGAAGAGGAAGGGGGATTACAGGGGTCTCACTCTGCACACTGGAAGGGAGGAGGGAGGGGGTCACTCAGGGGTCTCACTCTGCACACTGGAAGGGAGGAGGGGGGATTACAGGGGTCTCAGTTTACATACTGGCAGGGAGGAGGGGGAATTACAGGGGTCTCACTCTACATACTGGAAGGGAGGAGGGGGGATTACAGGGGTCTCAGTTTACATACTGGCAGGGAGGAGGGGGAATTACAGGGGTCTCACTCTACATACTGGAAGGGAGGAGGGGGAATTACAGGGGTCTCACTCTACATACTGGAAGGGAGGAGGGGGAATTACAGGGGTCTCACTCCACATACTGGAAGGGAGGAGGGGGTATTACAGGGGTCTCAGTTTACATACTGGCAGGGAGGAGGGGGAATTACAGGGGTCTCACTCTACATACTGGAAGGGAGGAGGGGGGATTACAGGGGTCTCACTCTACATACTGGAAGGGAGGAGGGGGAATTACAGGGGTCTCACTCTCCATACTGGAAGGGAGGAGGGGGGATTACAGGGGTCTCAGTTTACATACTGGCAGGGAGGAGGGGGAATTACAGGGGTCTCACTCGACATACTGGAAGGGAGGAGGGGGGATTACAGGGGTCTCACTCTACATACTGGAAGGGAGGAGGGGGGATTACAGGGGTCTCACTCCACATACTGGAAGGGAGGAGGGGGGATTACAGGGGTCTCACTCTACATACTGGAAGGGAGGAGGGGGGATTACAGGGGTCTCACTCTACATACTGGAAGGGAAGAGGGGCTATTACAGCGGTCTCACTCCACATACTGGAAGGGAGGAGGGGGGATTACAGGGGTCTCACTCTACATACTGGCAGGGAGGAGGGGGAATTACAGGGGTCTCACTCTGTATACTGGAAGGGAGGGAGGGGGCAATACTCAGGGGTCTCACTCTACATACTGGAAGGGAGGAGGGGGGATTACAGGGGTCTCACTCTACATACTGGAAGGGAGGAGGGGGGATTACAGGGGTCTCACTCTACATACTGGAAGGGAGGAGGGGGGATTACAGGGGTCTCACTCTACATACTGGAAGGTAGGAGGGGTGATTACAGGGGTCTCACTCTGCATACTGGAAGGGAGGAGGGGGTATTCCAGGGGTCTCACTCTGTATACTGGAAGGGAGGAGGGGGTATTACAGGGGTCTCACTCTACATACTGGAAGGGAGGAGGGGTGATTACAGGGGTCTCACTCTGCATACTGGAAGGGAGGGAGGGGGATTACAGGGGTCTCACTCTGTATACTGGAAGGGAGGGAGGGTGCAATACTCAGGGGTCTCACTCTACATACTGGAAGGGAGGAGGGGGGATTACAGGGGTCTCACTCTACATACTGGAAGGGAGAAGGGGGGATTACAGGGGTCTCTCTCTGCACACTGGAAGGGAGGAGGGAGGGGGCAATACTCAGGGCACTCACTCTGCACACTGGAAGGGAGGAGGGAGGGGGCAATACTCAGGGGTCTCACTCTACATACTGGAAGGGAGGAGGGGGGATTACAGGGGTCTCACTCTACATACTGGAAGGGAGAAGGGGGGATTACAGGGGTCTCTCTCTGCACACTGGAAGGGAGGAGGGAGGGGGCAATACTCAGGGCTCTCACTCTGCACACTAGAAGGGAGGAGGGAGGGGGGATACTCAGGGGTCTCACTCTACATACTGGAAGGGAGGAGGGGGAATTACAGGGGTCTCACTCTGCACACTGGAAGGGAGGAGGGAGGGGGTCACTCAGGGGTCTCACTCTGCACACTGGAAGGGAGGAGGGGGGATTACAGGGGTCTCACTCTGCACACTGGAAGGGAGGAGGGAGGGGGTCACTCAGGGGTCTCACTCTGCACACTGGAAGGGAGAAGGGGGGATTACAGGGGTCTCACTCTACATACTGGAAGGAAGGAGGGGTCAATACTCAGGGGTCTCACTCTGCATACTGGAAGGGAGGAGGGGGGATTACAGGGGTCTCACTCTACATACTGGAAGGGAGAAGGGGGGACGACAGGGGTCTCTCTCTGCACACTGGAAGGGAGGAGGGAGGGGGCAATACTCAGGGCTCTCACTCTGCACACTGGAAGGGAGGAGGGAGGGGGCAATACTCAGGGGTCTCACTCTACATACTGGAAGGGAGGAGGGGGGATTACAGGGGTCTCACTCTACATACTGGAAGGGAGAAGGGGGGATTACAGGGGTCTCTCTCTGCACACTGGAAGGGAGGAGGGAGGGGGTATACTCAGGGGTCTCACTCTACATACTGGAAGGGAGGAGGGGGAATTACAGGGGTCTCACTCTGCACACTGGAAGGGAGGAGGGAGGGGGTCACTCAGGGGTCTCACTCTGCACACTGGAAGGGAGGAGGGGGGATTACAGGGGTCTCACTCTGCACACTGGAAGGGAGGAGGGAGGGGGTCACTCAGGGGTCTCACTCTGCACACTGGAAGGGAGGAGGGGGGATTACAGGGGTCTCTCTCTGCATACTGGAAGGGAGGAGGGGGGATTACAGGGGTCTCACTCTACATACTGGAAGGGAGGAGGGGGGATTACAGGGGTCTCACTCTGCATACTGGAAGGGAGGAGGGGGTATTACAGGGGTCTCACTCTGCATACTGGAAGGGAGGAGGGAGGGGTCAATACTCAGGGGTCTCACTCTGCACACTGGAAGAGGAAGGGGGATTACAGGGGTCTCACTCTACATACTGGAAGGGAGGAGGGAGGGGGGATACTCAGGGGTCTCACTCTACATACTGGAAGGGAGGAGGGGGAATTGCAGGGGTCTCACTCTACATACTGGAAGGGAGGAGGGGGTATTACAGGGGTCGCACTTTACATACTGGAAGGGAGGAGGGGGGATTACAGGGGTCTCACTCTACATACTGGAAGGGAGGAGGGGGTATTACAGGGGTCGCACTTTACATACTGGAAGGGAGGAGGGGGAATTACAGGGGTCTCACTCTACATACTGGAAGGGAGGAGGGGGTATTACAGGGGTCGCACTTTACATACTGGAAGGGAGGAGGGGGAATTACAGGGGTCTCACTCCACATACTGGAAGGGAGGAGGGGAGATTACAGGGGTCTCACTCTGCACACTGTAACAGAGGAGGGGGGATTACAGGGGTCTCACTCTACATACTGGAAGGGAGAAGGGGGCTTACAGGGGTCTCACTCTGCATACTGGAAGGGAGGAGGGGGGATTACAGGGGTCTCACTCTACATACTGGCAGGGAGGAGGGGGAATTACAGGGGTCTCACTCTACATACTGGAAGGGAGAAGGGGGCTTACAGGGGTCTCACTCTACATACTGGAAGGGAGGAGGGGGGATTACAGGGGTCTCACTCTTCATACTGGAAGGGAGGAGGGGGAATTACAAGGGTCTCACTCTACATACTGGAAGGGAGGAGGGGGGGATTACAGGGGTCTCACTCTACATACTGGAAGGGAGGAGGGGGAATTACAACGGTCTCACTCTACATACTGGAAGGGAGGAGGGGGGGATTACAGGGGTCTCACTCTACATACTGGAAGGGAGGAGGGGGAATTACAGGGGTCTCACTCTACATACTGGAAGGGAGGAGGGGTGATTACAGGGGTCTCACTCTGCACACTGGAAGGGAGGGAGGGGGATTACAGGGGTCTCACTCTGTATACTGGAAGGGAGGGAGGGTGCAATACTCAGGGGTCTCACTCTACATACTGGAAGGGAGGAGGGGGGATTACAGGGGTCTCACTCTACATACTGGAAGGGAGAAGGGGGGACTACAGGGGTCTCTCTCTGCACACTGGAAGGGAGGAGGGAGGGGGCAATACTCAGGGCTCTCACTCTGCACACTGGAAGGGAGGAGGGAGGGGGCAATACTCAGGGTCTCACTCTACATACTGGAAGGGAGGAGGGGGGATTACAGGGGTCTCACTCTACATACTGGAAGGGAGAAGGGGGGATTACAGGGGTCTCTCTCTGCACACTGGAAGGGAGGAGGGAGGGGGTATACTCAGGGGTCTCACTCGACATACTGGAAGGGAGGAGGGGGAATTACAGGGGTCTCACTCTGCACACTGGAAGGGAGGAGGGAGGGGGGTCACTCAGGGGTCTCACTCTGCACACTGGAAGGGAGGAGGGGGGATTACAGGGGTCTCACTCTGCACACTGGAAGGGAGGAGGGAGGGGGTCACTCAGGGGTCTCACTCTGCACACTGGAAGGGAAGAGGGGGGATTACAGGGGTCTCACTCTGCATACTGGACGGGAGGAGGGGGGATTACAGGGGTCTCACTCTGCACACTGGAAGGGAGGAGGGAGGGGGTCACTCAGGGGTCTCACTCTGCACACTGGAAGGGAAGAGGGGGGATTACAGGGGTCTCACTCTTCATACTGGAAGGGAGGAGGGGGGATTACAGGGGTCTCACTCTGCACACTGGAAGGGAGGAGGGAGGGGGTCACTCAGGGGTCTCACTCTGCACACTGGAAGGGAAGAGGGGGGATTACAGGGGTCTCACTCTTCATACTGGAAGGGAGGAGGGGGGATTACAGGGGTCTCACTCTGCATACTGGAAGGGAGGAGGGGGTATTACAGGGGTCTCACTCTGCATACTGGAAGGGAGGAGGGGGGATTACAGGGGTCTCACTCTGCATACTGGAAGGGAGGAGGGGGGATTACAGGGGTCTCACTCTGCATACTGGAAGGGAGGAGGGGGGATTACAGGGGTCTCACTCCACATACTGGAAGGGAGGAGGGGGGATTACAGGGGTCTCACTCCACATACTGGAAGGGAGGAGGGGGGATTACAGGGGTCTCACTCTGCACACTGGAAGGGAGGAGGGAGGGGGTCACTCAGGGGTCTCACTCTGCACACTGGAAGGGAAGAGGGGGGATTACAGGGGTCTCACTCTTCATACTGGAAGGGAGGAGGGGGGATTACAGGGGTCTCACTCTGCATACTGGAAGGGAGGAGGGGGTATTACAGGGGTCTCACTCTGCATACTGGAAGGGAGGAGGGGGGATTACAGGGGTCTCACTCTGCATACTGGAAGGGAGGAGGGGGGATTACAGGGGTCTCACTCTGCATACTGGAAGGGAGGAGGGGGGATTACAGGGGTCTCACTCTACATACTGGAAGGGAGGAGGGGGGATTACAGGGGTCTCACTCTGCATACTGGAAGGGATGAGGGGGGATTACAGGGGTCTCACTCTGCATACTGGAAGGGAGGAGGGAGGGGTCAATACTCAGGGGTCTCACTCTGCACACTGGAAGAGGAAGGGGGATTACAGGGGTCTCACTCTACATACTGGAAGGGAGGAGGGAGGGGGGATACTCAGGGGTCTCACTCTACATACTGGAAGGGAGGAGGGGGAATTGCAGGCGTCTCACTCTACATACTGGAAGGGAGGAGGGGGAATTACAGGGGTCTCACTCTATATACTGGAAGGGAGGAGGGGGGATTACAGGGGTCTCACTCTACATACTGGAAGGGAGGAGGGGGTATTACAGGGGTCTCACTTTACATACTGGCAGGGAGGAGGGGGAATTACAGGGGTCTCACTCCACATACTGGAAGGGAGGAGGGGGAATTACAGGGGTCTCACTCTGCACACTGGAAGGGAGGAGGGAGGGGGTCACTCAGGGGTCTCACTCTGCACACTGGAAGGGAGGAGGGGAGATTACAGGGGTCTCACTCTGCACACTGTAACAGAGGAGGGGGGATTACAGGGGTCTCACTCGACATACTGGAAGGGAGAAGGGGCTTACAGGGGTCTCACTCTGCATACTGGAAGGGAGGAGGGGGGATTACAGGGGTCTCACTCTACATACTGGCAGGGAGGAGGGGGAATTACAGGGGTCTCACTCTACATACTGGAAGGGAGGAGGGGGAACTACAAGGGTCTCACTCTTCATACTGGAAGGGAGGAGGGGGAACTACAAGGGTCTCACTCTACATACTGGAAGGGAGGAGGGGGGGATTACAGGGGTCTCACTCTACATACTGGAAGGGAGGGAGGAGGATTACAGGGGTCTCACTCCACATACTGGAAGGGAGGAGGGGGAATTACAGGGGTCTCACTCTACATACTGGAAGGGAGGAGGGAGGGGGTATACTCAGGGGTCTCACTCTACATACTGGAAGGGAGGAGGGGGATTACAGGGGTCTCACTCTACATACTGGAAGGGAGGAGGGAGGGGGTATACTCAGGGGTCTCACTCTACATACTGGAAGGGAGGAGGGGGGATTACAGGGGTCTCACTCTGTATACTGGAAGGGAGGAGGGAGGGGGTATACTCAGGGGTCTCACTCTACATACTGGAAGGGAGGAGGGGGGATTACAGGGGTCTCACTCTACATACTGGAAGGGAGGAGGGGGGATTACAGGGGTCTCACTCCACATACTGGAAGGGAGGAGGGGGAATTACAGGGGTCTCACTCTACATACTGGAAGGGAGGAGGGGGAATTACAGGGGTCTCACTCTACATACTGGAAGGGAGGGAGGAGGATTACAGGGGTCTCACTCTACATACTAGAAGGGAGGAGGGGTGATTACAGGGGTCTCACTACATACTGGAAGGAAGGAGGGAGGGGGTATACTCAGGGGTCTCACTCTACATACTGGAAGGGAGGAGGGGGGATTACAAGGGTCTCACTCTGCATACTGGAAGGAAGGAGGGAGGATTACAGGGGTCTCACTCTACATACTGGAAGGGAGGAGGGGGGTTTACAGGGGTCTCACTCTACATACTGGAAGGAAGGAGGGAGGATTACAGGGGTCTCACTCTACATACTGGAAGGGAGGAGGGGGGATTACAGGGGTCTCACTCTGTATACTGGAAGGGAGGGAGGGGGCAATACTCAGGGGTCTCACTCTACATACTGGAAGGGAGGAGGGGGTATACTCAGGGGTCTCACTCTACATACTGGAAGGGAGGAGGGGGGATTACAGGGGTCTCACTCTACAGACTGGAAGGAAGGAGGGAGGGGGTATACTCAGGGGTCTCAAAGGAGGGGGTATTACAGGGGTCTCACTCTACATACTGGAAGGGAGGATGTCACTCAGGAGTCTCACTCTGCATACTGGAAGGGAGGAGGGGGTATTACAGGGGTCTCACTCTGTATACTGGAAGGGAGGAGGGGGTATTACAGGGGTCTCACTCTGTATACTGGAAGGGAGGAAGGGGGCAATACTCAGGGGTCTCACTCTACATACTGGAAGCGAGGAGGGGGGATTACGGGGGTCTCACTCTACATACTGGAAGGGAGGAGGGGGTATTACAGGGGTCTCACTCTGTATACTGGAAGGGAGGAGGGGGTATTACAGGGGTCTCACTCTGTATACTGGAAGGAGGAGGGGGTATTACAGGTGTCTCACTCTACATACTGGAAGGGAGGAGGGGGTATTTCAGGGGTCTCACTCTGTATACTGGAAGGGAGGAGGGGGTATTACAGGTGTCTCACTCTACATACTGGAAGGGAGGAGGGGTATTACAGGGGTCTCACTCTGTAATACTGGAAGGGAGAGGGGGGATTACAGGTGGTCTCACTCTACATACTGAAGGGAGAAGGGGGGATTACAGGGGTCTCACTCTGCATACTGGAAGGGAGGAGGGGGAATTACAGGGGTCTCACTCTACATACTGGAAGGGAGGAGGGGGGATTACAGGGGTCTCAGTTTACATACTGGAAGGGAGGAGGGGGGATTACAGGGGTCTCACTCTACAAATTGGAAGGGAGGGAGGGGGATTACAGGGGTCTCACTCTACATACTGGAAGGGAGGAGTGGGAATTACAGGGGTCTCACTCTACAAATTGGAAGGGAGGGAGGGGGATTACAGGGGTCTCACTCTACATACTGGAAGGGAGGAGGGGGGATTACAGGGGTCTCACTCTACAAATTGGAAGGGAGGGAGAGGGATTACAGGGTCTCACTCTACATAACTGGAAGGGAGGAGGGGGAATTACAGGTGTCTCACTCTACAAATTGGAAGGGAGGGAGGGGGATTACAGGGGTCTCACTCTACATACTGGAAGGGAGGAGGGGGGATTACAGGGGTCTCACTCTGCATACTGGAAGGGAGGAGGTGGGATTACAGGGTCTCACTCTGTATACTGGAAGGGAGGGAGGGGCAATACTCAGGGGTCTCACTCTACATACTGGAAGGGAGGAGGGGGTATTACAGGGTCTCACTCTACATACTGGAAGGGAGGAGGGGGTATTACAGGGTCTCACTCTACATACTGGAAGGGAGAGAAGGGGGATTACAGGGTCTCAGTCTGCATACTGGAAGGGAGGAGGGAGGATTACAGGGGTCTCACTCTACATACTGGAAGGGAGGAGGGGGTATACTCAGGGTCTCACTCTACATACTGGAAGGGAGGAGGGGGGATTACAGGGGTCTCACTCTACATACTGGAAGGGAGGAGGGGGTATTACAGGGGTCTCACTCCACATACTGGAAGGGAGGAGGGAGGGGGTATACTCAGGGGTCTCACTCTACATACTGGAAGGGAGGAGGGGTATTACAGGGGTCTCACTCTACATACTGGAAGGGAGGAGGGGGTATTCCAGGGGTCTCAACTCTGTATACTGGAAGGGAGGAGGGGGTATTACAGGGGTCTCACTCTACATAC
Source organism: Heterodontus francisci (assembly GCF_036365525.1). Taxonomy (NCBI): domain Eukaryota; kingdom Metazoa; phylum Chordata; class Chondrichthyes; order Heterodontiformes; family Heterodontidae; genus Heterodontus; species Heterodontus francisci. Next base: position 13,861,804 of record NC_090398.1, on the reverse strand, counting down.
TGGAAGGGAGGAGGGGTGATTACAGGGGTCTCACTCTGCATACTGGAAGGGAGGGAGGGGGATTACAGGGTCTCACTCTGTATACTGGAAGGGAGGGAGGGTGCAATACTCAGGGGTCTCACTCTACATACTGGAAGGGAGGGAGGGGATTACAGGGGTCTCACTCTACATACTGGAAGGGAGAAGGGGGGACTACAGGGGTCTCTCTCTGCACACTGGAAGGGAGGAGGGAGGGGGCAATACTCAGGGCTCTCACTCTGCACACTGGAAGGGAGGAGGGAGGGGGGATACTCAGGGGTCTCACTCTACATACTGGAAGGGAGGAGGGGGAATTACAGGGGTCTCACTCTGCACACTGGAAGGGAGGAGGGAGGGGGTCACTCAGGGGTCTCACTCTGCACATCGGAAGGGAGGAGGGGGGATTACAGGGGTCTCACTCTGCACACTGGAAGGGAGGAGGGAGGGGTCACTCAGGGGTCTCACTCTGCACACTGGAAGGGAGGAGGGGGGATTACAGGGGTCTCACTCTGCATACTGGAAGGGAGGAGGGGGGATTACAGGGGTCTCACTCTGCATACTGGAAGGGAGGAGGGGGGATTACAGGGGTCTCACTCTGCATACTGGAAGGGAGGGGGTATTACAGGGTCTCACTGTACATACTGGAAGGGAGGAGGGGGGATTACAGGGGTCTCACTCTACATACTGGAAGGGAGGAGGGGGGATTACAGGGGTCTCACTCTACATACTGGAAGGGAGGAGGGGGGATTACAGGGGTCTCACTCTGCATACTGGAAGGGAGGAGGGAGGAGGTCAATCTCAGGGGTCTCACTCTGCACACTGGAAGAGGAAGGGGGATTACAGGGGGTCTCACTCTACATACTGGAAGGGAGGAGGGAGGGGGATACTCAGGGGTCTCACTCTACATACTGGAAGGGAGGAGGGGGAATTGCAGGGGTCTCACTCTACATACTGGAAGGGAGGAGGGGGTATTACAGGGGTCGCACTTTACATACTGGAAGGGAGGAGGGGGAATTACAGGGGTCTCACTCTATATACTGGAAGGGAGGAGGGGGGATTACAGGGGTCTCACTCTACATACTGGAAGGGAGGAGGGGGGATTACAGGGGTCTCACTCTGTATACTGGAAGGGAGGAGGGGGAATTACAGGGGTCTCACTCCACATACTGGAAGGGAGGAGGGGGAATTACAGGGGTCTCACTCTGCACACTGGAAGGGAGGAGGGAGGGGTCACTCAGGGGTCTCACTCTGCACACTGGAAGGGAGGAGGGGAGATTACAGGGGTCTCACTCTGCACACTGTAACAGAGGAGGGGGGATTACAGCGGTCTCACTCTACATACTGGAAGGGAGAAGGGGGCTTACAGGGGGTCTCACTCTGCATACTGGAAGGGAGGAGGGGGATTACAGGGGTCTCACTCTACATACTGCAGGGAGGAGGGGGAATTACAGGGGTCTCACTCTACCTACTGGAAGGGTAGGAGGGGGGGATTACAGGGGTCTCACTCTTCATACTGGAAGGGAGGAGGGGGAATTACAAGGGTCTCACTCTACATACTGGAAGGGAGGAGGGGGGGATCACAGGGGTCTCACTCTACATACTGGAAGGGAGGGAGGAGGATTACAGGGGTCTCACTCTGCATACTGGAAGGGAGGAGGGGGATTACAGGGGTCTCACTCCACATACTGGAAGGGAGGAGGGGGAATTACAGGGGTCTCACTCTACATACTGGAAGGGAGGGAGGAGGATTACAGGGGTCTCACTCTACATACTAGAAGGGAGGAGGGGGGATTACAAGGGTCTCACTCTGCATACTGGAAGGGAGGAGGTGGGATTACAGGGGTCTCACTCTACATACTGGAAGGGAGGAGGGGTGATTACAGGGGTCTCACTCTGCATACTGGAAGGGAGGGAGGGGGATTACAGGGGTCTCACTCTGTATACTGGAAGGGAGGGAGGGTGCAATACTCAGGGGTCTCACTCTACATACTGGAAGGGAGGAGGGGGGATTACAGGGTCTCACTCTACATACTGGAAGGGAGAAGGGGGGACTACAGGGGTCTCTCTCTGCACACTGGAAGGGAGGAGGGAGGGGGCAATACTCAGGGCTCTCACTCTGCACACTGGAAGGGAGGAGGGAGGGGGCAATACTCAGGGGTCTCACTCTACATACTGGAAGGGAGGAGGGGGGATTACAGGGGTCTCACTCTACATACTGGAAGGGAGAAGGGGGGATTACAGGGGTCTCTCTCTGCACACTGGAAGGGAGGAGGGAGGGGGTATACTCAGGGGTCTCACTCTACATACTGGAAGGGAGGAGGGGGAATTACAGGGGTCTCACTCTGCACACTGGAAGGGAGGAGGGGGTATTACAGGGGTCTCACTGTACATACTGGAAGGGAGGAGGGGGTATTACAGGGGTCTCACTCTACATACTGGAAGGGAGGAGGGAGGGGGTATACTCAGGGGTCTCACTCTACATACTGGAAGGGAGGAGGGGGGGATTACAGGGGTCTCACTCTACATACTGGAAGGGAGGAGGGAGGGGGTATACTCAGGGGTCTCACTCTACATACTGGAAGGGAGGAGGGGGTATTACAGGGGTCTCACTCTACATACTGGAAGGGAGGAGGGGGGATTACGGGGGTCTCACTCTACATACTGGAAGGGAGGAGGGGGTATTACAGGGGTCTCACTCTACATACTGGAAGGGAGGAGGGGGATTACAGGGGTCTCACTCTACATACTGGAAGGGAGGAGGGAGGGGGTATACTCAGGGGTCTCACTCTACATACTGAAGCGAGGAGGGGGATTACGGGGGTCTCACTCTACATACTGGAAGGGAGGAGGGGGTATTACAGGGGTCTCACTCTGTATACTGGAAGGGAGGAGGGGTATTACAGGGGTCTCACTCTACATACTGGAAGGGAGGAGGGGGTATTACAGGGGTCTCACTCTGTATACTGGAAGGGAGGAGGGGGTATTACAGGGGTCTCACTCTGCATACTGGAAGGGAGGAGGTGGTATTACAGGGGTCTCACTCTACATACTGGAAGGGAGGGAGGGGCAATACTCAGGGGTCTCACTCTACATACTGGAAGGAGGAGGGGGTATTACAGGGGTCTCACTCTGCATACTGGAAGGGAGGAGGTGGTATTACAGGGGTCTCACTCTACATACTGGAAGGGAGGGAGGGGGCAATACTCAGGGGTCTCACTCTACATACTGGAAGGGAGGAGGGGGAATTACAGGGGTCTCACTCTGCATACTGGAAGGGAGGAGGGGGTATTACAGGGTCTCACTCTATACTGGAAGGGAGGAGGGGGTATTACAGGGGTCTCACTCTACATACTGGAAGGGAGGAGGGGGAATTACAGGGGTCTCACTCTGCATACTGGAAGGAGGAGGGGGTATTACAGGGGTCTCACTCTATACTGGAAGGGAGGAGGGGGTATTACAGGGGTCTCACTCTACATACTGGAAGGGAGGAGGGGGGATTACAGGGGTCTCACTCTACATACTGGCAGGGAGGGAGGGGAATTACAGGGGTCTCACTCTACATACTGGAAGGGAGGAGGGGGGATTACAGGGGTCTCACTCTTCATACTGGAAGGGAGGAGGGGAATTACAAGGGTCTCACTCTACATACTGGATGGGAGGAGGGGGGGATTACAGGGGTCTCACTCTACATACTGAAGGGAGGGAGGAGGATTACAGGGTCTCACTCCCACATACTGGAAGGGAGGAGGGGGAATTACAGGGGTCTCACTCTGCATACTGGAAGGGAGGAGGGGGTATTACAGGGGTCTCACTCTGTATACTGGAAGGGAGGGAGGAGGATTACAGGGGTCTCACTCTACATACTAGAAGGGAGGAGGGGGGATTACAAGGGTCTCACTCTGCATACTGGAAGGGAGGAGGTGGGATTACAGGGGTCTCACTCTGCACACTGGAACAGGAGGAGGGGGGATTACAGGGGTCTCACTCTACATACTGGAAGGAAGGAGGGAGGGGGTATACTCAGGGGTCTCACTCTACATACTGGAAGGGAGGAGGGGGGATTACAGGGGTCTCACTCTGTATACTGGAAGGGAGGGAGGGGGCAATACTCAGGGGTCTCACTCTACATACTGGAAGGAGGAGGGGGTATACTCAGGGTCTCACTCTACATACTGGAAGGGAGGAGGGGGGATTACAGGGGTCTCACTCTACATACTGGAAGGGAGGAGGGAGGGGGTATACTCAGGGGTCTCACTCTACATACTGGAAGGGAGGAGGGGTATTACAGGGGTCTCACTCTGTATACTGGAAGGAGGGAGGGGGCAATACTCAGGGGTCTCACTCTACATACTGGAAGGGAGGAGGGGTATACTCAGGGGTCTCACTCTACATACTGGAAGGGAGGAGGGGGGATTACAGGGGTCTCACTCTACATACTGGAAGGGAGGAGGGAGGGGGTATACTCAGGGGTCTCACTCTACATACTGGAAGGGAGGAGGGGGTATTACAGGGGTCTCACTCTACATACTGGAAGGGAGGAGGGGGTATTACAGGGGTCTCACTACATACTGGAAGGGAGGAGGGGGTATTACAGGGGTCTCACTCTACATACTGGAAGGGAGGATGTCACTCAGGAGTCTCACTCTGCATACTGGAAGGGAGGAGGGGGTATTACAGGGGTCTCACTCTACATACTGGAAGGGAGGAAGGGGCAATACTCAGGGGTCTCACTCTACATACTGGAAGCGAGGAGGGGGGATTACGGGGGTCTCACTCTACATACTGGAAGGGAGGAGGGGTATTACAGGGGTCTCACTCTGTATACTGGAAGGGAGGAGGGGGTATTACAGGGGTCTCACTCTACATACTGGAAGGGAGGAGGGGGTATTACAGTGGTCTCACTCTGTATACTGGAAAGGGAGGAGGGGGTATTACAGGGGTCCTCACTCTATACTGGAAGGGAGGAGGGGGTATTACAGGGGTCTCACTCTGCATACTGGAAGGGAGGAGGGGGTATTACAGGGGTCTCACTCTACATACTGGAAGGGAGGAGGGGGTATTACAGGTGTCTCACTCTACATACTGGAAGGGAGAAGGGGGGATTACAGGGGTCTCACTCTGTATACTGGAAGGAGGGAGGGGGTATTACAGGGTCTCACTCTATACTGGAAGGGAGGAGGGGGGTATTACAGGGTCTCACTCTACATACTGGAAGGGAGGAGGGGGATTACAGGGGTCTCACTCTACATACTGGAAGGGAGAAGGGGGGATTACAGGGGTCTCACTCTACATACTGGAAGGGAGGAGGGGTAACTCAGGGGTCTCACTCTGCATACTGGAAGGGAGGAGGGGGGATTACAGGGGTCTCACTCTGCATACTGGAAGGGAGGAGGGGAATGACAGGGGCTCACTCTACATACTGGAACAGAGGAGGGTGGATTACAGGGGTCTCACTCTGCACACTGGAACAGAGGAGGGGGGGGGGGATGCTCAGGGGTCTCACTCTGCATACTGGAAGGGAGGAGGGAGGGGGGATACTCAGGGGTCTCACTCTACACACTGGAACAGAGGAGGGTGGATTACAGGGGTCTCACTCTGCACACTGGAACAGAGGAGGGGGGATTACAGGGGTCTCACTCTGCATACGGGAAAGGAGGAGAGGGTAACAGGGGCCTCACTCTGCATACTGAAAGGGAGGAACTGTGTACCCTCTGTATTTGTTTATGTTTGTGCAGGAGAAACGACACTCCAGTCACCCTGTGTGTGGGGAGGGTGGCAGAAAGGGTAGAAACGTTAAGGTTCTAAGGATGCTGGGGGCAATTGATACAGCTGGTAGCATCTTGACGTGGTCATGCTCTGCCTCTCTGTGTTAGCCAAGATGGGCAATGCCATGGCACGCCACATAGTTGATCCGTGTTAGCACCTGATGTACCCATCAACACCAATCCCTGCCCTGTTAAGAAGCTTCGCATTAATGAAGGATACAACTTCATTCATCACATAGAAATGGGTCAGGCTCATCCGACATTGTGTGATCCACTTCTCCTGATCATTCCTATGCGCCGGAGGCAAGATCAACAGGCAGGTGCGGTCCCAGTCGTGAGCAGAAGCCCCCAAGGTGAGGTCGCAGTGCATCCACAGGCCCCACTTGACATGCCATCGGATGTCAGAGCACCAGTGTCAGAGGCGACTGCACATATAGAGAGGGTGGGGACACAACTCACTGCCCTGCTCAACAATGACCTGCAGCCCATGGGCTTCGGTGGACATCCTATGCCTGCGGTCCTCACAGTGGCAGCAACTCTTAAGGTTGATGCCTCTGCAGCTTTTCAGGGGCCCGCCGGAGACCTTTGTGGGGTCACACAGTCAGCAGTGCACCGCTGCACGTGGGAGGACACTGTTGCCCTGCACTGGAGAGCCAGTGAGTATGTCCGCTTCAGGACGGACCCTCACAGCCAGACCCAGAGGGCCATTGGTCTCGGCACCATTGCCGGAGAACCACAGTCCTCAGGGTCCATAGACTGCGCCCATCAGGCAGACGTTGCAATGAAAGGAATTCTCTCCATCTCGGTGCAGCTGGTTTTTCATCACTGGAGAGGCTTCATACAAATCTGTGACCGCTTCTCAGGCACCTGGGTCTTGCGCCAGTCCCAGCTGCCAGTGAACTGTCTCAGATGGAGGGGTGGCTTCTTGGAGATAAGGGCTATCCCTTGCAGACATGGCTCCGACTCCAGTGAGAGACCTCACCACTGCTGCAGAGAGGAGAGATACAACGAGAGCCATTGAGCTACAAGAACCGCCACTGAGCAGGCTATCTGCATGTTCTAAATGCACTCCCGATGCCTGGAGACATAGGGTGGTGTCCTGTACAACAGACCAAAAAGGGCATGACCTTTCTTTCCTGCTCGCGGTGGTCTGCACAAATACACACCCAATAGGGGGCATGCCTGGAATTATGAGGAGAGACGTCAACTGCATTCATCCTCAATCAATGAGGAACTATAACAGGAAGGTGTATGGGAGAGCAGATGTCACCCAGGCTCAGCATGCAGGGCCAGCAGCGATCTAGAGATGAACACAGTGCCTTAGCAGACAAAGGCTCTCTGCTCCATATGAGCCGACACGAGTTCTGGAAGCAACACCTCGGCCTCGTTCACCTGCTGTGCACCAGTCCACATCTGCTGCACGTCGGTGTGAACCATTACAGCCAGCAGCTGACTGAGCCAACTTCCACGTCACTGCGTCCGTTGAGAGGCTCACGTGTTATGGTGGCATGGCAATGAGTCGACTGCATACGTTAGCGTTCCTGGAGGGTCCAACGGAGCAAGGGATGTGACATTGGCGCCACATGCTGGCACACATCATGCACACAGGCAAACAGGACACACATGTTGGCGAATAAGATTTAGTGCAATGATTATTTACATTGCTGTGACACCCGTGCATTCCCATTTGTGTCAGTGTGCTCTCTGTAAACACTTGCGAGTGCCCCTTCTCGGTGCAATCTCTGCGCTAACAGCCTGACTGGAGGAAGGCTGCTGATCTGATTGCCCTTTGGCTGTGGATGACTTTGGTGCTCATAACCTGTGCACACGAGGCCTAGAGGGCCCCAGCTGGCTGGGGCAGTGCTCGTTCATCCCCTTCCGGCATTGGGCCCTTTGACACTGGACGGCCCCACGGCTCCTCACCTTCTTTGCCCTCTCCAGCCAGACTGCCTTGTTCAGGCGGGAGCGGGAGGGCCTCTTCTTACCATCACTGGTGAAAAGGACCTCCCGCGTTTCCTGTACTGCCCGGAGGAGAGTGAGCAGGGAGGTTTCACTGCACTGTGGGGCCAACCTAGAGCGTCCCTCTTTCATCGTCGGCCTTTGGTGTGACCCTTTAAATGCAAAGGTGACTGCACCGTGTAACTGCTCTAACTTCTGGCTGCAAGGTTTGTCTTGCACATGTTTGAAAACCAATGCAGGACTAGTGAGGAAATCTGTGCTGTTTTATTTTTATTTAGAGATACATGGTTTTTCAACTATTACACATCGACACATGTTCACGAACACTTTGCTTCTGCAGCAGCTGATCATATTTATTGGTGTAATATTTCTGGTTGGCAATGCAATTAGAATATGAACATATTTTCCCTTTTTTTTTAAAACAAAGATTGTTTAATTGCAGTTACATGTATTGTCACATAACGGTTAGCAGAGAAATGAATACAGAGTCTAAATGCATATTAGTCTGCGGCTTTTCACAGTCAGATGATTAGAAGCCCATAATATGTAAATATTCTTCAGTTATGGTTTTATTTCTGATGTGTATTTGCCTTTTACGGTACATTTAAGTATCACGTCCTGGAATGTGCAAAATTAAGATTATTCACCCTGGTGCGGCATGCCTCCAAGAAGCAATGTAACACTTGAGTGGAAGAAGAGGATCGCAACTTCACAGGACACTGGGACACAGCAGGGTAAGTATGTGGCAGGAAAGCGGAAAGTGCTGGGGAAACTCAGCAGGTTTGGCAGCCTCTGTGGAGAGAGAAGCAGAGTTAACTTTCAGGGCTGTGAACTTGGTCAAGTTAACTCTGCTTCTCTCTCCACAGATGCTGCCTGAGCTGCTGAGTTTCTGCAGCACTTTCTGCTTTGCTGCCAGATTGACAGCAGCCCCACTCTTCAGCTGTCAGGTAAGTATTGCTTTGACAGCCGTCAGGAAGCAGGTGCTGGGACGCTGAAAATAGGGCCGCAGCACCTGCTGCACAACTGTCAAAAGGTATCCCACTGAGCCGAATGTCCCGCCTCTTCCCACGTAATATGGTGGGGTTGGGGGGGGTGGGTGGCTCGGTGCAGTGATGTTAATGAGCCCCCGCGCAAAATATTGCGGCGGACGCTGAATGCGGGCACCCTGCCGAATTTAAAGGGTGACGCCGTGCAGCGCGATGACCGAATAAAATTCAGCCATTATCCCAATCACTCCCCAGACCCATTAACCCATTCACCCACCACATTAACCCATTCCCCAACGCATTAAGCCATACACCAGACACATTAATTCATTTACCCACCACATTAACCCACTCACCCACAACATTAACCCATTCACAATAAACAGTGAACACAGGAGTTTCCCAAACACATTCACTATGAACAGTGAAAGGAGACGTCTCAGTAGACACAGTAACACTCAAGAGGATGAGCTCATGAAATGCTTTCCAAACTGTTTTCCAGAACTATATGTGAAGATCCAACTAGCGAACAGACTATTTTAAGTCTAGTACAGTGTAACAAGGCAGCATTTATAACCTTGCAAGATATGAGCTCATGGTGTTGGGGGTAATATATTAGCATGGAGAGCAGTTTGGCTAACTAATAGGAAACAGAGAATTGGGATAAATGAATCATTTTCATGTCGGCAAACTGTAACTAGTGGGGTGCCACAGGGATCAATGCTGGGGCCTCAACTGTTTACAATTCATATCAATGACGTGGTTGAAGGGACCGAGTGTATTGTAGTCAAATTTGCTGACAATACAAAGATAGGTAAGAAAGCAAGTTGTGAGGGGGACAGAGAGAGTCTGCAGAGGCATATCGATACGTTAAGTGAGTGGGCAAAAAATTGGCAGATGGAGTATGATGTGGGAAAATTGAGAGGTTGTTCACTTTGGTGAGAAGAATGGAAAAGCAAAATATTATTTAAATGGAGAGAGACTGCAAAATGCTGCATTATAGAGGGAACTGAGTGGCCTCATACATGAATGACAAAAAAATAGCATGCAGGTACAGCAAGTAATCAGGGCAGCAAATGGAATTTAGGCCTTTATTGCAAAGGGGATGGAATATAAAAGTAGGGCAGTCTTGCTACAACTGTACAGAGCATTGGTGAGACCACACCTAGAGTAATGTGTACAGTTTTGGTCTCCTTATTTAAGGGGGGGGGATAGGCTTGCATTGGACGCAGTTCAGAGAAGATTCACTCGACTGATTCCTGAGATGAAGGGGTTATCTTATGAGGAAAGATTGAGCAGGTCGAGCTCATTGGAGTTTCGAAGAATGAGAAATGATATTATTGAAACATATAAGATTCTGAGGGGCCTTGACAGGGTAGATGCTGAGAGGATGTTTCTCCTCGTGGGGGAATCTAGAACTAGGGGGGACAGTTTCAGAATAAGGGGTCTCCCATTTAAGATGGAATTTCTTCTCTGAGAGGGTCATTAATCTTTGGAATTCTCTAGCCCAGAGAGCATTAGTATTAGTAAGAAGGTTATATTGGAGAAATTAATGGGGCTGAAGGTTGATAAGTCCCCAGGACCTGATATTCTACATCCCAGAGTGTTGAAAGAGGTAGCTATAATGGAGGCATTGGTGATCATTTTCCAAAAGTCTATAGATTCTGGAGCAGCTCCTGCAGATTGGAAGGTCGCAAATGTCAGCCCACTATTTAAAAAGGGAGGGAGAGAGAAAACAGGGAATTACAGACCTGTTAGCCTTACATCAGTCATTGGGAAAAGGCTAGAATCTCTTCTAAAGGATATGATAAATGGACACTTGGATAATAATGATCTGATTGGGCATAGTCAACATGGATTTATGAATGGGAAATCATGTTTGATGAACCTGGAGTTTTTTGAGGATGTTACGAACAGAATTGATAAAGGGGAGTCAGTGGATATGGTATACTTAGATTTTCAGAAGGCTTTTGATAAGTACCCCACAGGAGGTTGGTTAGCAAAATTAAAGCACATGGGATAGGAGGTAATATACTGGCTTGGATTAAGGATTTGTTAACAGGCAGAAAGCAGAGAGTAGGAATAAACAGGTGATTCTCATGTTGGCAGGCTGTGACTAGTGGGGTACAGCAGGGATCAGTGTTTGGGCCCCAGCTGTTCATAATGTATGTCAATGATTTGGATGTGGGGACCAAATGTAGTATTTCCAAGTTCGTGGATGACACAAAACTAGGTGGGAATGTGCGTTGTGAGGAAGATGCAAAGCTGCTTCAAGAGGATTTGAACAGACTTAGTGAGTGGGCAAGAATGTGGCAGATGGAATACAATGTGGAAAAATGTGAGGTTATCCACTTTGGTAGCAGAGTATTTCTTAAATGGTAATAGATTAGAAAGTAGATTAGATGTACGAAGGAACCTGGGTGTCCTTGTCAGTAAGTCACTGAAAGCTAACATACAGGTCGAGCAAGCAATTAAGAAGGCTAATGGTATGTTTGCTTTTATCACAAGAGGATTTGCGTACAGGAGTAGTGATGTCTTGTTTCAATTGTATAGAACCTTGATTAGACCGCACTTGGAGTACTGTGTGCAGTTTTGGTCCCCTTATCTTAGGAAGGATATTATTGCTATAGAGGGAGTGCAACGAAGGGTCACCAGACTTGTTCCCGTGATGGTGGGACTGTCCTATGAAGAGAGATTGGGGAAACTGGGCCTGTATTGTCTAGAGTTTCGAAGAATGAGAGGTGATCTCATTGAAGCCTACAAAATACTTAATAGGGTAAATGGTTGGGAAGTCTAGAACCAGGGGATACAATTTCAAAATAAGGGGGAAGCCACTTAGGACAGAGATGAGGAGAAATTTCTTTACTCAGTGGGTTGTGAATCTTTGGAATTCTCTACCCCAGAGGGCTGCGGAAGCTCATTCATTGAGTATGTTTAAAGCAGAGATTGACAGATTTCTAAATACAAATGACATAAGGGGATATGAGGATGGTGTGGGGAAACGACATTGAAGTGGATGATCAGCCATGATCTTACTGAATGGCAGGGCAGGCTCGATGGGCTGTGTGGCCTCCTCCAGCCCCCATGTTCCTGTCACTTCCACGTTGGCAGTTTGTAACTAGTGAAGTATCGCAGGGATCAGTGCTTGAGCCTCAGCTATTTACAATCTATAGATGAGAAGGCCGAGTGTAATGCACCCAAATTTGCTGATGATACAAGGCCAGGTGAGGAGGAGGACACCATAGGGTCTGCAAAGGACTACAGTTAGGTTAAGTTTCTTTCTTTTGGGCCTCCTTATCTCGAGAGACAATGGATACGCGCCTGGAGGTGGTCAGTGGTTTGTGAAGCAGCGCCTGGAGTGGCTATAAAGGCCAATTCTGGAGTGACAGGCTCTTCCACAGGTGCTGCAGAGAAATTTGTTTGTTGGGGCTGTTGCACAGTTGGCTCTCCCCTTGCGCCTCTGTCTTTTTTCCTGCCAACTACTAAGTCTCTTCGACTCGCCACAATTTAGCCCTGTCTTTATGGCTGCCCGCCAGCTCTGGCGAATGCTGGCAACTGACTCCCACGACTTGTGATCAATGTCACACGATTTCATGTCGCGTTTGCAGACGTCTTTATAACGGAGACATGGACGGCCGGTGGGTCTGATACCAGTGGCGAGCTCGCTGTACAATGTGTCTTTGGGGATCCTGCCATCTTCCATGCGGCTCACATGGCCAAGCCAAGTGAGTGGGGAAGAAGGTGGCAGATGGAGTATAAAGTGGATCATTTTGTGAAGTTATTCACTTTGGCAGGAATAGAAAGGCAGAATATTTTTAAAAGACGAGAGACTGGTAAATATTGATGTGCAGAGGGATTTGGGTGTGCTTGTGCACGTAGCACAGGAAATTAACATGCAGGTACAGCTTGGGCGTTGCAGCAGAACATTAAGGAAGCCTTGCTGCTATTAAATAGTGCTTTGGTGAGACCATTTACTTCCTGACTTAAGGAAGGATATACTTACGTTAAAGAGGTTACAACAAAGGTTCACGAGACTGGGATGAGAGGGTTGTCCGACTCGCAGAGATTGAGCAGAATGGGTCTATGTTCTCTGGAGTTTAGAGGAATGAGAGGTGATCTCTTTGAAACATATAAAATTCTGAGGGGGGTTTGACAGAGAAGACACTGAGAGGCTGTTTACCCCCCCCCCCCCCCCCGGCAGGAGAGTCTAGAACACGGGGGTCACAGTCTCAGTATAAGGGGTCGGCCATTTCAGACAGAGATGAGGAGAAATGTCTCCACTCAGAGGGCTGTGAATTTTCTGAATTCTCTACCGCCGGTTGCTGTGGATGTTCAGTATATTCAAGACTGAGAGTGATAGAGTTTTAAGGCAGAAAGGGAAGTGAGGGATATGGAGATAGGGCGGGAAAGTAGAATTAAAGAGAAAAAAAATGACTTTGCAATTCCTACATGACAATACACTTCAAAACTACTTCATTGGTTGTAAAATGCTGTGAGGCGTCCAGTTGTTGTGAAAAGTGATACATAAATGCAAGTTTTTGTTATAGACACCTTTCACAACTTTAGCCAATGAGGTGCAGCCCACTAGTAATGTAGGGAATGCAGCAGTCAATTTCCACACAGCATCTCACAAACATCAAATCATAATATGATGTGCACTGAGGGATCAATATCGGCCAGGACGCCAGAGATAAAAACTCTGCAGCACTCCCTCACCTGTTGCACTCAAGCCTCAATTTTTGCGCTCAGGTCCAGTGGGATTTGAACCCACAACCTTCTGACTCAGAGGCAAAAGTGAGCCACATTTTGAGGGAGAAGACCAGGCATTATCTTATTGGTCTTCTCATGCTCCTACTTCTTATTTTCTTATCTACTACAGTGAACAGGGGAGTTTCCCCAAACATATTGACCCATCCACCAAACACATTAAGCCAACAACTATCAACAGTGAACAGAGCAATAACATCACTGGGAGTAATGCCACAGGAGATGTGGTAATCGGTGTAGATAATTGTGAAATGTGCCTTTAAACAGTGGGTATGACATTAACCTAAGCTGCGCACGGGAAGCTGGTGGGATCGGTGGAACCCGATTCAAAACTGCACTGAACTTAACGGAGTGTAAAAGCAGGTGGGATGCGGAACCTCCTCCCATTCTTGTCCTACTGAGTTCTCCGCTGTGCAGGTTCAGGAGAAATGACCGCTGCCTTTCTATCACCAGATACTTGCACTTCCTAACACCTTCCCTTTGCCCCCATCACAGTTTCCTCACGCGTTCTTCATTTTGCAGCTGTCACTCTGTCTCTACCTCTCTCTCTCAGATTTGCCCATTGGGGTTCAGAGTCAACCACCAGCTCAATCCCTGCAATCTTCCTTCGCCAGCCTTGTTGGCAAGTCTGTCACTCAGCTGGTTGAGGTGCATGTGTGCTTTGTTTTATGGGATAATGGGCGCAACTGACTGCCCACCCCTAATTGCCCTTGAACTGAGTGGTTTGCTCGGCCATTTAACAGTCAACCACATTGCTGTGGGTCTGGAGTCATAGGTAAGTACATCTTACCTTCTATAAAGTACATTAATGAAGCAGATGGTTTTTTTTTAACAACAATCAACAATGGCTGCATGATCACCATTAGACTAGTTTTTAATGCCAGATTTATTAATGGCATTCAAATTTCACCATCTGCCACGGTGGGATTTGAACCCATGTCCCCAGAGCATGCGCCTGGGCTCTGAATTACTAGTCCAGTGACATTACCACTACACCACCCCCTCCCCTGTTGGCTTGTATAATGTGTGTTTGTGTGTGTGTGGCCCAGGCTGTGGTGAGATGATCGTAGCCACAGCTGAGCAAGAGGGGAACCGCACAGAGCTTGAGAGAAGTCAGTTGGTCACCCCTTATGCTAAATAACATGAGCTCCGTTGAGTACATGAGGCACCATACAATACCTGATGCCCTAGCTTTAGAATGACAGCATCCAAACATGACTGATGATAACATGACCTGGGTATATTACACAGTGCTGGGGGGGGGGGGCCGGGGGTGTCATCAACTGGTGCTCCTCAAGCCCCATCTGTCTTCCCCGTACACTTGACTCTGTATATCGAGCCTGTCAATTCTTCTTCACCCTCACTCTTCCCTCCTTTCTTCCTGCGTGTTCTTTAATCCCCCCGATTCCAATCCCTGCACGCCCTCTCCCCTCAACATCCGCAAGACAACAGAAGCTGCCCGTGCAGGGAGCACTGGTGGTTGAGGAGTGAACAGGAGATGGGACACGGTTAAACAGGGTGAGCACCTTGGTTACAGAGTGAACCAAGCAATACCATCTGTGCACATTAATCCATGCACGACACAAGGAGTGACCAGAGAAGTTTCACTCTCTTAACAAACGCACTGTGAACAGAAAACAGAGGAGTTTCTGTTCTTACAGTAAAGCAATATACAGGACCCATAAATATCCAGTAGATATTGAGATAACAAAACCCGAGAGCTGAAAGAAAGGTTGACAGCTCCCTCCTGCGCTGAGGATGAGGCAGAGGATGAAGTTAACTTGCAAGTACTCACGTATATTCTCACAGTCTCATCTGCTTTGGGTCTGAGATTCCGGCCCAGCTCAATGCAGCTCTTTAAGGTCTCGATCAAAGTGTTCCTGTGAACCCGGGCTGTCCCCAGCAACGATCGAGCTGCCATCGCCCCTTGCCTGTCTCTCGTCAGTGCTTGTGTGTTTGTGTGTATGTGTGCGGAGAGAGTGAGTGGGTGAGCGTGTTTAAATGTGCATGCGAGTGAGTGAATGAAAGCATAAGACTGCCCTTTGCTTTTTACAGGCACAGGATGCATGCTGTGGTGATGCTTTGGATTCCATTAAACACCCACCACCACCCCCCCCCCCCACCCCCCTCGGGCACCCCCACGAATGATATCATCCAGGCAGTCCCAAATCCTGGAGCACGGAGCAGGGAATCCGGATTCTTTGAATTCTTATGACCATCAGCAGGAACAACCACACTGAAGCTGCATTTCCTGGGCGGTTTTTAACGATCTGTGCTGAGTGTAAACGATGGATTTATGATGCATTTTGCTGGGAAGAATAAAAAGACTACAATCTCCTTGGATAAAACAACTAGGGGCGGCACAGTGGTTAGCACTGCAGCCTCACAGCTCCAGCGACCCGGGTTCAATTCTGGGTACTGCCTGTGTGGAGTTTGCAAGTTCTCCCTGTGTCTGCATGGGTTTCCTCCGGGTGCTCCGGTTTCCTCCCACAAGTCAAAAGACTTGCAGGTTGGTAGGTAAATTGGCCATTATAAAATTGTCCCTAGTATAGGTAGGTGGTAGGGAAATATAGGGAAAGGTGGGGATGTGGTAGGAATATGGGATTCGTGTAGGATTGGTATAAATGGGTGGTTGATGGTCGGCACAGACTCGGTGGGCCGAAGGGCCTGTTTCAGTGCTGTATCTCTAAACTAAACTAAACTAAATCTAAATGGGGTTGGAGAGCACAGAGATCTGGGGTGTTACCGACACTAAAATCACTAAGTAGCAACGCAGGTTAATAAGACCACAGAACAAAAAGCAAGCAAAGCAGCGGGGTTCATTTCCAGAGGCATAGCATTAACATGCAGAGAAGTCATGTTAAACATGCATTGGTTAAACTGAACTCAGGAGTTACTGTGTACAGTTCTGGTCTCCATATCACACTGGGAGTTACTGTGAACAGTTCTGGTCTCCATATCACACTGGGAGTTACTGCGCACAGTTCTGGTCTCCATATCACACTGGGAGTTACTGTGCACAGTTCTAGTCTCCATATCACACTGGGAATTACTGTGTACATTTCTAGTCTCCATATCACACTGGGAATTACTGTGTACATTTCTAGTCTCCATATCACACTGGGAGTTACTGTGCACAGTTCTAGTCTCCATATTACACTGGGAATTACTGTGTACAGTTCTGGTCTCCATATCACACTGGGAGTTACTGTGAACAGTTCTGGTCTCCATATCACACTGGGAGTTACTGTGTACAGTTCTGGTCTCTCCATATCACACTGGGAGTTACTGTGTACAGTTCTGGTCTCCATATCACACTGGGAGTTACTGTGAACAGTTCTGGTCACCATATCACACTGGGAGTTACTGCGCACAGTTCTGGTCTCCATATCACACTGGGAGTTACTGTGCACAGTTCTGGTCTCCATATCACACTGGGAGTTACTGTGAACAGTTCTGGTCTCCATATCACACTGGGAGTTACTGTGCACAGTTCTAGTCTCCATATCACACTGGGAGTTACTGTGCACAGTTCTGGTCTCCATATCACACTGGGAGTTACTGTGAACAGTTCTGGTCTCCATATCACACTGGGAGTTACTGCGCACAGTTCTGGTCTCCATATCACACTGGGAGTTACTGTGCACAGTTCTAGTCTCCATATTACACTGGGAATTACTGTGTACAGTTCTGGTCTCCATATCACACTGGGAGTTACTGTGAACAGTTCTGGTCTCCATATCACACTGGGAGTTACTGTGTACAGTTCTGGTCTCTCCATATCACACTGGGAGTTACTGTGTACAGTTCTGGTCTCCATATCACACTGGGAGTTACTGTGAACAGTTCTGGTCACCATATCACACTGGGAGTTACTGCGCACAGTTCTGGTCTCCATATCACACTGGGAGTTACTGTGAACAGTTCTGGTCTCCATATCACACTGGGAGTTACTGCGCACAGTTCTGGTCTCCATATCACACTGGGAGTTACTGTGCACAGTTCTAGTCTCCATATCACACTGGGAGTTACTGTGCACAGTTCTGGTCTCCACATCACACTGGGAGTTACTGTGAACAGTTCTGGTCTCCATATCACACTGGGAGTTACTGCGCACAGTTCTGGTCTCCATATCACACTGGGAGTTACTGTGCACAGTTCTGGTCTCTCCATATCACACTGGGAGTTACTGTGTACAGTTCTGGTCTCCATATCACACTGGGAGTTACTGTGAACAGTTCTGGTCACCATATCACACTGGGAGTTACTGTGCACAGTTCTGGTCTCTCCATATCACACTGGCAGTTACTGTGCACAGTTCTGGTCTCCATATCACACTGGGCGTTACTGTGCACAGTTCTAGTCTCCATATCACACTGGGAATTACTGTGCACAGTTCTGGTCTCCATATCACACTGGGAGTTACTGTGCACAGATCTGGTCTCCATATCACACTGGGAGTTACTGTGCACAGTTCTGGTCTCCATATCACACTGGGAGTTACTGTGCACAGTTCTAGTCTCCATATCACACTGGGAGATACTGTGTACAGTTCTGGTCTCTCCATATCACACTGGCAGTTACTGTGCACAGTTCTGGTCTCCATATCACACTGGGCGTTACTGTGCACAGTTCTAGTCTCCATATCACACTGGGAATTACTGTGCACAGTTCTGGTCTCCATATCACACTGGGAGTTACTGTGCACAGTTCTGGTCTCTCCATATCACACTGGGAGTTACTGTGAACAGTTCTGGTCTCCATATCACACTGGGAGTTACTGTGTACAGTTCTGGTCTCCATATCACACTGGGAATTACTGTGCACAGTTCTGGTCTCCATATCACACTGGGAGTTACTGTTCTGCACTCCATTCTTATATAAAATAATGGATATAGAGGCACTGGAGAAGGTGCACAAAAAGATTTACTGGAATGATGCCACAACTGATATGTCATGCCGATCACAAAAAACTGAACTGGATGAGGACTTTTTCCATAGAAAAGAGAAGGCTGAGAGGTGACCTGATATTTAAATATTATGATCAATTATTTAAGAAGATGAAATGGTTTTGATAGGGTAAGCGTAGAGATTTCCACTTGTAGGGCAGACCGGAAGTTGGGGGCCATCAATATAAGAGAGTCACTAATAAATCCAATGGGGTGTTCAGTAGAAACCTCTTTCCCCAGGGAGTGGTGAGAATGTGGAACTCGCTACCACAGGGAGTGGTTGAGGTGAATCGATGGATTTCAGGGGAAAGCTGGATAAACACAAAAGGGGGAAAGGAATAGGAGATGGTGATGGGGTGAGATGAAGAGGGGGTGGGATGAGGCTCGTGTGGAGCATAGAAGCCAGTATCGACGGGATGGTCTGAATGGCTGAATTCTGTGCTGGAAACTCAATGTCACATGTGGCAACTCATACACGCGTCTTTTTAGATCTTAAGATGGCCCACAAAGCTTAAAGCCAATGAAAAGCTTTTTAAAATGCACTCAACGTTGTAATGTACGAAACACACCAACCACTTTCCCACAAACACACTCCTACAAACAACTTTATGATAACATGCTATTTTCTTATAGCGATGAGGGATAAATATTGGGTCTGGGCTGACACTTGCCCGGTTAGAAAAACATTCAAGTAACAAAACAGTGCACCTCTTTCATTCTCCTGCAACAATTTCAGACATATTACATTGAAACTATAATACAGAATCAGGCATTGGGCCAGCATTCATCAGTTAGCAAAGTATCGGAGATGTTTGGCTGCCAGTTGACAATCGTCCAATCAGGGAGCCGGAGTGTGTGGTGGCTTTCCAATTGGCCAAGCAATGGTGGATGCTTGGCAGGCGAGGTGAGGAGGGACAATAGAGGTTGCAGTGTCAGAAAACCTTGAACGCAATAAAACTTCCCGATAGGAGCGATTCTCAGTCAAAATTGGGAATTGAGCCACAGAGTGATACAAGGTCAGGTGACCAAAGGCTCAGTCAAACAGCTAGGTTTTAAGGAGCATCGCATAGGAGGAGAGACGGAGCTGGAGAGGTTTAGGGAGGGAATTCCAGAGCTTTGGGCCCAGGCATCTGAAGGCACGGCCGCGCATAGTGGAGGGATTAAAATCAGGGAATGGTCAAGAGGCCAGAATTGGAGGAGCGCAGAGATCTTGGAGGGTTGTAGGGGCTGGAGGAGGTTAGAGAGATAGGGAGGGTTGAAGGGATGGAGGAGTTTACAGAGATAGGGAGGGCTGTAGGAGGTTAGAGAGATAGGGAGGGTTGTAGGGGCTGGAGGAGGTTACAGAGATAGGGAGGCTTGTAGCAAATGGAGCAGGTTACAGAGATAGGGAGGGTTGTCGGGGCTGGAGGAGGTTACAGAGATAGGGAGGGTTGTCGGGGCTGGAGGAGGTTACAGAGATAGGGAGCGTTGTAGGGGCTGGAGGAGGTTACAGAGATAGGGAGGGTTGTCGGGGCTGGTGGAGGTTACAGAGATAGGTAAGGTTCTAAGGGCTGGAGCAGTTTACAGAGATGGGGAGCGTTGTAGGGGCTGGAGGTTACAGAGATAGGGAGCGTTGTAGGGGCTGGAGGAGGTTACAGAGATAGGGAGGGTTGTAGGGGCTGGAGGAGGTTACAGAGATAGGGAGGGTTGTAGGGGCTGGAGGAGGTTACAGAGATAGGTAAGGTTCTCGGGACTGGGGGAGGTTACAGAGATTTTTTTTTTTAATACAGAGTTTCTCCTTCTACAGATGCTGCCAGACCTGCTGAGTATTTCCAGCATTTTCTGTTCCTACCCCATATCCCGCAATTCCCTTCGAGTCACAAAAATCAACCAAACTCAGTCTTGAAAATACTCCACCAATGAGCGTCCACAGCTCCCTGGGGTAGAGAATTCCAAAGATTCACAACCCTCTGACTAAAGAGATTTCTCCTCATCGTAATTCAAACTGACCGACCCTGCATCTAGAGATAGTGACCACCACCCTCCCCACCCCCATGTGTTCTATGCTCTCCACCCAGGGAAACAGTCTCTCAGCATCTTTAGGGGAGCAGATTGGCTTTTGGTCGGAATTTGTGAAGGAAGTCTTCGTGAACAGCTGTGCAGCATGGAATGTGTTTATATTATGACAGCGTAGATTCCTTCCAGCAAGTGGTCAGAGCTGGAAAGTGGGTTTTGTGAGGTCAGACTGTAACCACTACCCGCTGGGTAAAAAGGAATGTTACTCAAAAAAAAAACCCCTTTGGCCAAGGACCAGGAAGAGGCTTAACTTGACTTTCCGACGTAGAATTTTTTTTTCTCTTTAAACATCTAGTTTACATTTTTTATTTTCATCTCCATTTACTTTCCGATCGCTAGCACTGGCTGAGACTGGAAGGGGAAGGAATGCTGCTTTGATTTTTTTTCTCTCTCTCTCATTCTTCCGTCTCCAGTTAGCCCACTCTTGCCAGCAGCTGTGTCCACTTTAGCTGCCATGGTTTATCTCTTGGGGACTACCTGCTTCCAGCGATGGGTTGCGTTAGGGGCTCCACTCAAAGCCGGGGTGGGGCTCGCCAGTAAAATGATCCAACGCCTGATTTATTTCGTTGCGCCGAGCTCCAATCGGAACACTACATGTCCCTTAACTTCCTTTTTTAATTCACCACCAATTGATTATGACCTCTGCCTGGGGCTGGGTTTGACGTCAGCAGCCCCAAGCGTGAACAGTTCGCGCTTGACCCACTAAGGTCACCCAGCTCCCCCGCTCAAAAGAGATGATCCCTTGATCCTCCTCTGACTGGGACTCCCTGCGTCACCGAGTTGCCAGCTAAAGATCAGCCAGAGAATCTGCTCCGATTTGCGGGCTGGAGCCAAGGGGCGAATGAGAGCGCACAGAAACAGATTTATCGTGCTGTCAGGATTCTGCGTAAAACCAGAGGAGATTTAGAACAATGCTCTATGTTTATGTAATGACAAAGGGAGCAAATTATACACAAACAATTGCACTCGGATCCAAGGAGAGTATAAGATTCTACCACAGATAGAGTATTAAGATGCTCCAATACAGAGAGTGCTAAGATGGTCCGATGCAGGGAGTGTATTAAAATGCTCCCATACAGATAGAGTATTAAGATGCTCCAATACAGAGAGTGCTAAGATGGTCCGATGCAGGGAGTGTATTAAAATGCTCCCATACAGAGAGAGTATTAAGATGCTCCAATACAGAGAGTGCTAAGATGGTCCGATGCAGGGAGTGTGTTAAAATGCTCCCATACAGAGAGAGTATTAAGATGTTCTTATTAAGATGTTTTTATTTTATACTAAGATGCTCTGATACTGTTACGAAAGCGTTTCGGTATTTTTTGTTAAGTGTATGTTTTTGAGGACTTATATTTAAATTGTGGAGATGGATTCATTGGAAGGCTGAAGATTTCACAGATGCTGGACTTTGCTTTGTTGTTGATAGTTCATTGAAAGGACACTGAGATGTTGTTTTAAAAACAACCTTGCTGGAAGTCATGTGCTTTATGCAATAAACAGCAGAAACATTGGTGACCTGGGGAAAATGTTTACAGAGAAGTGGCAGGTCATGATTTATAGGGGTCATGAGGCTTGACGCTTGAGATATTGTTTTTGGTTTCGCTTTGGACAGTGTGTTGGGGTGTAAACTGTTTTTAAGAGAGTGGGAGAAAACCAGCCAAGATAGCATCCACCATCAGCTCACCCTCTTCGACCTCTTTGAGAGCTTCCTGAGAATCAAGTGTAATAAATTGAGAAACTGATGCCACATTTCTCCTGGAAAGCCTGCCAAACTGATCCTCAATGTTGCCTGAAAAGAACTGCTCTAGAAAGATCCCAGTGACAGCCACCTATGTGTATTTGGGACGCCAGACCAAAAAGGGACATCTGACATCTTTCCATATCTTCTCTTTTTTCTTCAAGAATTGGCAAGTATTTGGCCAAAGTATTCTTTTGTGTCTTCTTTTGGTAACAGAGCTCTAAAGAGAAAATTTCTGTATTTTTTTCATTGCGTGAGGGTTTCTGTGCGGGGAATTTAAGAAGGAAGCTTTCATATTTCAATCTGTGTGTTAATGCTTTGCTTCATTATTGGTTGTCTTGTTTTATAATAAACTGATAATTTTGCTGTTTATCAAAGAAACCTGGTTGGCTTATTTTATTCTGGGATAAAGAGTAGAGTATATGATTGACCGCATCAGTAACAGGATAAACGTTTAAAAAAATATATATGTTCTGACCTGTGGAGAAGTGGAACTAGAAAAGACAGTGCGCTCCTCCCGCCTCGGTCATAACAATAGAGAGTGTGTTATGATGCTCCAATTGAGGGAGTGCATTAAGATGCTCTGATTCAGGGAGAGTGTGACGATGCTCCGATACAGAGAGAATATTAAGACGGTCCGATACAGAGAGAATATTAAGACGGTCCGATACAGAGAGAATATTAAGACGGTCCGATACAGAGAGAATATTAAGACGGTCCGATACAGAGAGAATATTAAGACGGTCCGATACAGAGAGAATATTAAGACGGTCCGATACAGAGAGAATATTAAGACGGTCCGATACAGAGAGAATATTAAGACGATCCGATACAGAGAGAATATTAAGATGGTCTGACACAGAGAGAATATTAAGACGGTCCGATACAGAGAGAATATTAAGACGGTCCAATACAGAGAGAATATTAAGATGGTCTGATACAGAGAGAATATTAGGAGGCTTTGATACCGGGAGTGTGTTCAGATACTCCGATACAGAAAGCATTAAGATCCGCCGACAGAGCGAATGTGTTCAGGTGCTCTGATACAGGAAGAGTGTTCAGAGGTGTCCTCATTGAAACTTACAAAGTTCTTATAGGCGTCACAGGGTAGATGTGGAGAGGATGCTCCCTCTGGCTGGTGAGTCTAGAACCAGGGGACACAGTCTCAGAATAATGAGTAGGCCAGTTAAGACTGAGATGAGGAGGAATTTCTTTACTCAGAGGGTGGCGAATCTTTGGAATTCTCTGCCCCAGAGGGCTGTGGAAGTTCAATCATTGAGCATGTTCAAGACAGAAATTGACAGATTTCTGGATACTAATGACATCAAGGGATATGCCCCATCAGTCTACTCCCGATCATCAGCAAAATGATGGAAGGAGTCGCCGACAATGCTATTTAGTGGCACTTGCTCAGCAATAACCTGTTCACTGACACTCAGTTTGGGTTCCACCAGGGCCACTTAGTTCCCAACCTCATTGCAGCCTTGGTCCAAACATGGACAAAAGAGCTGAACTCCAGCGGTGACTGTCCTTGACATCAAGGCAGCATTTGACAGAGTACAGCATCAAGGAGCCCAGCAAAGCTGGAGTCAATGGGAATCTGGGGGAAAACTCTCCGTTAGTTGGAGTCATATCTAGTACAAAGGAAGACGGTTGTGATTGTTGGAGTTCAATCATTTCAGTCCCAGGACATCACTGCAGGAATTTCTCAGGGTAGTATCCTCGGCCCAACCATCTTCAGCTGCTTCATCAATGACCTTCCCTCTATATCCGCCGTTCCTTCACTGTCGCTGGTTCAAAATCCTGGAACTCCTAACAGCACTGTCGGCGCACCTACAGGCCAAGGACTGCAGCGGCTCACCACCACCTTCTCTAGGGCAATTAGGGATGGGCAATAAATGCTAGCCAAGCCAGCGATGCCCACATCCCCCAAATGAATGAAAAAAAAGGGGGATAGTGGGGATAAAACGGCGTTGAGGTAGATGATCAGCCATGATGTGCTTGAATGGTGCAGCAGGCTCGACGGG
Source organism: Heterodontus francisci (assembly GCF_036365525.1). Classification (NCBI taxonomy): domain Eukaryota; kingdom Metazoa; phylum Chordata; class Chondrichthyes; order Heterodontiformes; family Heterodontidae; genus Heterodontus; species Heterodontus francisci. The sequence continues at coordinate 13,837,540 of NC_090398.1, read as the reverse complement.
CTGAATGGCCTACTCCTGCGCCTATTTCCTATGTTCCTTATCTCTCATACGGGGAGAGCGTTAAGGCGCTCCCAAACGGGGAGAGCGTTAAGGCGCTCCCAAACGGGGACAGCGTTAAGGCGCTCCCAAACGGGGACAGCGTTAAGGCGCTCCCAAACGGGGACAGCGTTAAGGCGCTCCCAAACGGGGACAGCGTTAAGGCGCTCCCAAACGGGGAGAGCATTAAGGCGCTGTAATACAAGGAGAACGTTAACACTCCCCCTGTATCAGAGGACGTTAAGAACGTCCCATGCAAAGTGTTAAGATGCTCCAACAGAGGGAATATGTTCAGATGCGCTGATACAGGGAGAGTATGTTTAATTGGATGTTAAAATCCCTCCGTCTAATGAAAGCAACATTTACAAATCGGAAAAAAAAAAAGTTCCTTCTGTTTCCCTTATGCTCAAACTGCTCCTGCAGTTTCTCACAAGTAAATAATGAAAAAAACAAACTGTTCAATTTTCTGGATGTTTTCCATAAACATTTATTTAACAACACAAATTCATTGGTCAGTTTTGAGTTTAAACTTAGTAATAACTCTGCTAAATAGGCAGTTCCACCCCAGGCAGGGAGAGGGCGAGATACACAAACTGGGTGTGAGAGGGTGAGAGAGAGATACGCCCCCTCTGTGCGAGCGAGAGAGACAGCGAGTGTGAGAGAGGGAGAGAGTGAGACACACAGCTGTGTAAGAGAGGTTGAAAAAACAGCGAGAGACAGTGAGTGAGAGAGAGAGGGAGTGAGACAAATGCTCAAGGTGTGAGTGTGAGTGAGAGAGAGAGAGAGAGACACAGACAGAGACAGAGGGAGACAGCCAGCCACTTCAAGAGAGAGTATAGACAGAAAACAGATATAAGGGAAAAAGGAACAAAATACAAGACAAACAGAGGGTGGGAGAGCGATAAACATAAGAGACAATACTGAAAGTGTTCCTCCATCTGTCCCACTATCCCTGTGAGTTACCACATTAAAGCAAAGTCAATGGTTGATGAGTGTTGTTGATGTTGGTCTGGCTGGCATCTGCTGGATGGGTAGGAAGGAGACTGGAGTCACCCTGTCGAACATGCGAATTCGGAGGAGGAGTAGGCAACTCGGCCCTTCGAGTCTGCTCCGCCATTCAGTAAGTTCATGGCTGAACTGATTACTCCACATTTCCACCTACCCCCGATAACCTTGCTCATCAAGAATCTATCTTCAGAACTATTGTTGGTATGTCTGAAGCACCGTGTTCTGCATCCAGCACGGCTGAATCTGTAATAAAGTGCCACCCAAGAGCCTTGTGAAGATTGGAGCCAACTGTGCTCGGTAAAGTGACGCCACAGACAGACGGATGAAGACGACGACGACGAAAGGAGAAATGCAAGGCAAAAGATTGCAGAGACCGGATTCTCAGAATGATGCGTGAGGACACGCTGAATAAATAGGAATCATACTGAAATCAACTAATGGTACAGATGTGGAAGGCTGGCAAAATGTGAGGGGAAAAGCCAGGTAGACGCAGGTAAGATAGTGGGAGCTGGGCAGATCGGTGGCAAAGGCAGTTCAGAGATGCATGTATAGTAGGTTTCGGGAATAAAGTACAGAATGGAGGCAGATTCTGAATGGTAACATTCCCTGAATGGAGTGGAGATAGAGAGTGACTGAGGGGGTGGGGGGGGGGTTGAAGAAATAGATAGAGGGAGAGGGGTAGAGAAAGATTGTGTGGGGAGAGAGAGAGAGAGAGAGCAATAGAGAGAAGACTCGGGCCCTTGTGACCAGTGCACCCAGGAGTCGGCTAATTGCTTTGCCTCTTGCTGACGAATGGCCCTTGTTGCCTTGGTGTGGTGCACTCAGCCTCCGGGCATTGAAGAACACAACAGCTGTTTGTTTGCCTTCCGCCACTTGCCGAAACTGGGCACGAGCAGCGAGTAGGCCGCAATGTTAGATGGTTCTTCTTTTCACCAGGGAGTGTGGTGGACTTCTGGAATAGGTTGTCGACTGGCGCTGTCTCCCTGTATGTCTTAGGAAGCTGGACTGGTTTCCCATTGCGGCGAAAATCGCATCATATAGAACGCAAGTGTCTTTGGTCTGTGCGGATCGTAGAGAACACCATATAGGTCAGTTTCTTTGGCCCGTGTGGATTGTAGATAGCTCTGTATAGATTGTCGGTAGCACCATATAGAAGGCTAGTGTCTTTATAGATAACATTCAGTCTGTGCAGATCACAGAAAGCACCATATAGGTCAGTTTCTTTGGCCCGTGTAGGTTGTAGATAGCACTGTGTCGGTCTGTGCTTCGACAGATAACCGTCCTTGTGGATTGTAGATAGCATCTTATAGAAGATCCATACCTATGGTTTTTGTGGATCACAGATAGTAGATCAGTTCATACAGAAAGTTAAGTGTTGTCTCAGATAATACACGATCCGTGTGAACTCCTGGATTGCAGGATGACGGCCTGAGAGCTGTTGCAGAGGGATTTTCCCAGAGTTTATTTGTCCCTTGTTGGCCCTGGGTTTTCCCTCCCAGAAGACTGCCGGGAGCGGCATGATGCTTAGGCCACCATGAGAGTGTGCTCGTGGAAGGGGGCGGGGGAGGGGAGCAGACTTCGATCGACCAGGGGGGCCTTTTCCGAGACACGCACATTTTCTTCCTCTTCCTAGTCGTAGTCGTACAGCTTCCTGTGATTAATCTTGTGCTCCACCTCAGCCAGCTGCTGCTCCAGGGCCTTGATCTTGCTCTCCAGGCGGTGTTGGTGCTGGTCAGCTCTGCCCCACCCGCCCAGGAGTGGGAGCTCCAGTCTGCCCAGGAGCAGGTAGAGGGCTGCCAGGCCCAGCAGCAGGGCGTTCCTCCTCTTCTCGTCCTCGCAGGTGGCCAGAACGTAGGCGCAGGCCAAGAAGAAGAGGCCCAGCTTGACCAGCCAGAGGAGGCGGCCAGCCAGAGTGGCCAGCAGGCGCAGGGCAGTGGAGAGAATCAGGTAGATCAGCAGGGCCGTCAGTGCCCAACTCATGGCCGTCCCCAGGGCCTCGCGGTCCATCCCCAGCTCTCCACCTGGTGGGGGGGGGGGGGGGGGGGGGGGGAGAAAGAGAAAGCAGCTCTGACACTCCAATCGGAACAAAACACATGAACTTGCATCATTCCACCGCGCCTATCATAACTTCAGGGCAACCCCAAATTGCTTCACAGCCACTGAAGCACTCTTCTATTGTAATGTGGGAAAATGCAGCACAGCAAGATCCCACCGATAGCGACATGACCGAGCGTACGGCACAGAAACAGACCATTTGGCCCATCTAGCCTGTGCCAGTGTTACCGTCCCACACGAGTCTCCGCCCATTCCATCTACCTCACCTCAGCCGCTCTGCATCTCTTTCTATCCACTTTTCTCTCACGTACTAATCTAGTTCGCTTCTGAAAGCACCTACACTATTCACCTTTACCACTCCCTCTGGCAACAAGTTCCACATTCTCACCACTGAGTAAATAGATTTCTCCTGATTTTCCTGTCGGCTTTATTCGTAACTATCTTGTTTTTCCGACCTCTAGTTTTGGATTCATCCACAAGTGGAAACATTCCCTCCACTTCAATCCTGTCCAACCCAGTCATAGTTATAAAGACCTCTATCAGGCCACCTCTCAGTCTTCTCTCACCAAAAGAAGATAAAAAGCCCCAAACTGTTCAATTTTTCCTGACAGGTCTAATTTCTCAGTTCTGCCACCAAACTTGTCAATCTTATTTGCACTTTCCCCACAGCTTCTATGTCCTTTTATAGCAATGGATTATGAATAGCAGCAGTCCCAGCACCAGACACGATAGAAGGTTTGTGTCTTTGGATTGTGTGGTTGGAGATCAGTATTTCCAAGAGGAGCACTGGTCCGAAAGCCAAAATTTAATCCCTCAATTGACATCATTAAAACAAATGAACTGGTCATTACCCACTTTAGGGCATGTGGAGGCAGGGAGCAAATAGCTAAAGGGATAGTAAGCTGGCAAACATTAGGCAGCAGAGTTTAGGAATACAGGGTCGTTATTCAGATTGAAGGAACGTAGAAAGTAGTGTTCCGCAAGGTTCAGAGCTGAGTCCGTTGCTATACATAACCCATTACTACACAAAAAAAAGACACAGAATCACTGGAGAAAGTACAAACAAGATTTATTAAAATCTTAGCACAACTGAGAGATTATCGCAATATTGCTGAAACAATGTTGAGCAGGTTGGGGTCTTCTATCTTGGAAAGGGGAAGACTGAGAGGAGAGACCTGATAGAGGTCTTTAAACTTAGCAATGATCTGGACAGGGCAGAGGTGGAAAGAATGCTTAGGAAGGGGTGTAGGGGCTGGAGGAGGTTAGAGAGATAGGGAGGGTTGTAGGGGCTGGAGGTGGTTACAGAGATAGGGAGGGTTGTAGGGGCTGGAGGAGGTTATAGAGATAAGGAGGTGTGTCGGGGCTGGAGGTGGTTACAGAGATAGGGAGGGTTGTAGGGGCTGGAGGAGGTTATAGAGATAAGGAGGTGTGTAGGGGCTGGAGGTGGTTACAGAGATAAGGAGGTGTGTAGGGGCTGGAGGTGGTTACAGAGATAGGGAGGGTTGTAGGGGCTGGAGGAGGTTATAGAGATAAGGAGGTGTGTAGGGGCTGGAGGTGGTTACAGAGATAGGGAGGGTTGTAGGGGCTGGAGGAGGTTAGAGAGATAAGGAGGAGTGTAGGGGCTGGAGGTGGTTACAGAGATAAGGAGGTGTGTAGGGGCTGGAGGTGGTTACAGAGATAGGGAGGGTTGTAGGGGCTGGAGGAGGTTACAGAAATAAGGAGGGGTGTGGGGGCTGGAGGTGGTTACAGAGATAAGGAGGGGTGTAGGGGCTAGAGGAGGTTACAGAGATAGGGAGGGTTGCAGGGGCTGGAGGAGGTTACAGAGATAAGGAGCGATGTAGGAGCTGGAGATGGTTAGAGATAGGGAGGGTTGTCAGAGTTTACCCAGATAGGGAGAGTTGTCAGAGTTTACCCAGATCGGGAGAGTTGTCAGAGTTTACCCAGATCGGGAGAGTTGTCAAGAGTTTACCCAGATAGGGAGAGTTGTCAAGAGTTTACCCAGATAGGGAGAGTTGTCAAGAGTTTACCCAGATAGGGAGAGTTGTCAAGAGTTTACCCAGATAGGGAGAGTTGTCAAGAGTTTACCCAGATAGGGAGAGTTGTCAAGAGTTTACCCAGATAGGGAGAGTTGTCAAGAGTTTACCCAGATAGGGAGAGTTGTCAGAGTTTACCCAGATCGGGAGAGTTGTCAAGAGTTTACCCAGATAGGGAGAGTTGTCAAGAGTTTACCCAGATAGGGAGAGTTGTCAGAGTTTACCCAGATAGGGAGAGTTGTAAGAGTTTACCCAGATAGGTAGAGTTGTAAGAGTTTACCCAGATAGGGAGAGTTGTAAGAGTTTACCCAGATAGGGAGAGTTGTAAGAGTTTACCCAGATAGGGAGAGTTGTAAGAGTTTACCCAGATAGGGAGAGCTGTCAGAGTTTACCCAGATAGGGAGAGTTGTAAGAGTTTACCCAGATAGGGAGAGTTGTAAGAGTTTACCCAGATAGGGAGAGTTGTAAGGGTTTACCCAGATAGGGAGAGTTGTAAGAGTTTACCCAGATAGGGAGAGTTGTAAGGGTTTACCCAGATAGGGAGAGTTGTAAGAGTTTACCCAGATGGGGAGAGTTGTAAGAGTTTACCCAGATAGGGAGAGTTGTAAGAGTTTACCCAGATAGGGAGAGTTGTAAGAGTTTACCCAGATAGGGAGAGTTGTAAGGGTTTACCCAGATAGGGAGAGTTGTAAGGGTTTACCCAGATAGGGAGAGTTGTAAGAGTTTACCCAGATGGGGAGAGTTGTAAGAGTTTACCCAGATAGGGAGAGTTGTAAGAGTTTACCCAGATAGGGAGAGTTGTAAGAGTTTACCCAGATAGGGAGGGTTTTAAAGAGTTCACTCAGATAGGGAGTTGTAAGGCTGTGAGGTGGTGCTGTAACAGAAGGATTTGAATATCAGGATGATAATTTTAATATGGAGGTGTTCCTTGACTGGGAGCCATTGCAGGTCAGTGAGCACAGCGGGTGATGGGTGAACAGGACTTGATGAAAGTTCAACTGCGAGGCAACAGAGTTTGAGATGAGCTGGAGTTTATGGAGGATGGGAAAAGGCGAGGTGGGTCAGGGGAAGTTTGCAATAAAAGAAAAGATATGGGGAATAGCTCAAAGGGAGAAATCGAGTAGTGTATTTGTAGGGGTCTGATTGGGAATGATCTATTCTGGTATATTTACCTGCGTCTATACTTTTATAATTGCTAGGTTTTTCTTAAGTCTAAAAAAAGAAAAGGTAAAATAATATTTGGGTTTTCAACAGACTAAACAGACCATCCTTTCCACAGCATTACCTCAGAAATCCTTCTCCACTTGCAGTCTGACTCAGTTTGCAGGTCCCAGGCTTCCCATCCCCAACTCACACCAAGTCCCATTCACCGATCACCCCTGTGTTCACTGACCTACACTCACACCCGGTTAAACAGCACCTCAATTTTAAAATTCTCATCTTCGCTTTCAAATCCCTCCGTGGACTCAACTCTTCCACTCTCCCTCACCTACTCCAGCCCCTATAACCTTCCCTATCTCTGTAACCTGCTCCAGCCCCTACTACCCTCCCTATCTCTGTAACCTCCTCCAGCCCCTACAACCCTCCCTATCTCTGTAACCTCCTCCAGCCCCTACTACACTCCCTATCTCTGTAACCTACTCCAGCCCCTATAACCTTCCCTATCTCTGTAACCTCCTCCAGCCCCTACTACACTCCCTATCTCTGTAACCTCTTCCAGCCCCTACAACCCTCCCTATCTCTGTAACCTCCTCCAGCCCCTGCAATCCTCCCTATCTCTGTAACCTCCTCCAGTCCCTACTACCCTCCCTATCTCTGTAACCTCCTCCAGTCCCTACTACCCTCCCTATCTCTGTAACCTCCTCCAAACCTCCCCATCTCTGTAACCTCCTCCAGACCCTACAACCCTCCCCATCTCTGTAACCTCCTCCAGCCCCTACAACCTTATGAAATCTCTGCACTTCTGTAATTCTGGCCTCTTGAGCATCCCTGATTTTTATCTCTCCACCATTTGCAGACATACCTTCTGCTGCTTGGTCCTAAAGCTCTGGAATGCGTTCCCTAAGCCTCCCTGCCCCTCTCTCCCCCTCCAAGATGCCCCTTAAAATCTACCACTTCCCCTGTGCCTTTGGTCATCTGAGATAATATCTCCTTTTGGAACTCGGTGTCTAACTTTGTCCGATTGACTCTCCTATGAAGCTGCTTCGGACCCTTAATTCATTAATGTTGCCTTCGAAAGTGTTGTTTGTGCGGAGTGTGTGTTGGCAGTGAGTTGGTGAACATCAGTTGTGGATGGTCTGTGTTGATCAGCACCCTTGCAGCATCACACGAGCGCAGCAGACGATACATGTTTCTGAGGATGGAGCTGGTATGTGTTAGACAGAGTAGAGTGAGCTTTATTTTGTGTCCAGCCTGTGGCTACAGCTGACCTGGCAATGCTTGATACAAATCCAGAGTTGCCTGAGGTTAACAGCCAAAGAAAGACTGATATTTACTTCTCAAAACCTCAAGGGTATCCCACAGATACTGTACAAGCAGTGACGGTACTTCTGAGATGTAGTCACTGTTCTAATTTAAATAATCGTGACAGCCCAATTTGCACACATCAAGCTCCCAAGAACAGCAGTAACCAGATAGATGCTGGCGAAGGGATAAATACTGGGCCCTGCACACCAGGGATAACCCCTCTACTCTTCTTCCAGGAGTGACCATGGGGTCCTTTACGCCAACACGAGAAGGCCTCTGTTTTATGTCTCATCAGGAAAGACAGTACCTCCAATGGTGTGGCGCTCCCACAACACTGGCCCTCCCACAGTGCGGCGCCCCCTCAACGCTGGCCCTCCCACAGTGCGGCGCCCCCTCAACGCTGGCCCTCCCACAGTGCGGCGCCCCCTCAACGCTGGCCCTCCCACAGTGCGGCGTCCCCTCAACGCTGGCCCTCCCACAGTGCGGCGTCCCCTCAACGCTGGCCCTCCCACAGTGCGGCGTCCCCTCAACGCTGGCCCTCCCACAGTGCGGCGCCCCCTCAACGCTGGCCCTCCCACAGTGCGGCGTCCCCTCAACGCTGGCCCTCCCACAGTGCGGCGTCCCCTCAACGCTGGCCCTCCCACAGTGCGGCGTCCCCTCAACGCTGGCCCTCCCACAGTGCGGCGTCCCCTCAACGCTGGCCCTCCCACAGTGCGGCGTCCCCTCAACGCTGGCCCTCCCACAGTGCGGCGTCCCCTCAACGCTGGCCCTCCCATAGAGCGGTATTCCCTCAACACTGGCCCTCCCACAGTGCGGCACTCCCTCAACACTGGCCCTCCCACAGTGCGGCACTCCCTCAACACTGGCCCTCCCACAGTGCGGCACTCCCTCAACACTGGCCCTCCCACAGTGCGGCACTCCCTCAACACTGGCCCTCCCACAGTGCGGCACTCCCTCAACACTGGCCCTCCCATAGAGCGGCACTCCCTCAACACTGGCCCTCCCACAGTGCGGCACTCCCTCAACACTGGCCCTCCCACAGTGCGGCACTCCCTCAACACTGGCCCTCCCACAGTGCGGCACTCCCTCAACACTGGCCCTCCCACAGTGCGGCACTCCCTCAACACTGGCCCTCCCACAGTGCGGCACTCCCTCAACACTGGCCCTCCCACATTGCGGCACTCCCTCAACACTGGCCCTCCCACAGTGCGGCACTCCCTCAACACTGGCCCTCCCACAGTGCGGCACTCCAAAAGTACTGAGGTTAATTTTAAAGAGCATCTTAAAAGGAGAAAGAGGCGGAGAGGTTTAGGGAGGAATTCTGGAGCTTTGGACCCAGGCAGCTGAAGGCTTGGCCGCCAATGGTGCAGCGAATAAAATAAGGGTTGCACAAGAGGCCAGAACTGGAGGAGCGCAGAGATCTCAGAGGGTTGTCGGGGTTGGAGGAGGTTACAGAGATAGGGAGGGTTGTAGAGGCTGGAGGAGGTTACAGAGATAGGGAGGGTAGTAGGGGCTGGAGGAGGTTACAGAGATAGGGAGGGTTGTAGAGGCTGGAGGAGGTTACAGAGATAGGGAGGGTTGTAGAGGCTGGAGGATGTTGCAGAGTTAGGGAGGGTTGTAGAGGCTGGAGGAGGTTACAGAGATAGGGAGGGTTGTAGAGGCTGGAGGATGTTGCAGAGTTAGGGAGGGTTGTAGAGGCTGGAGGAGGTTACAGAGATAGGGAGGGTTGTAGAGGCTGGAGGATGTTGCAGAGTTAGGGAGGGTTGTAGAGGCTGGAGGAGGTTACAGAGATAGGGAGGGTTGTAGAGGCTGGAGGATGTTGCAGAGTTAGGGAGGGTTGTAGAGGCTGGAGGAGGTTACAGAGATAGGGAGGGTTGTAGAGGCTGGAGGATGTTGCAGAGTTAGGGAGGGTTGTAGAGGCTGGAGGAGGTTACAGAGATAGGGAGGGTTGTAAGGGCTGGAGGAGGTTACAGAGATAGGGAGGGTTGTAGAGGCTGGAGGATGTTGCAGAGTTAGGGAGGGTTGTAGGGGCTGGAGGAGGTTACAGAAATAGGGAGGGTTGTAGAGGCTGGAGGATGTTAGAGATAGTGAGGGTTGTAGGGGCTGGAGCAGGTTACAGAGATAGTGAGGGTTGTAGGGGCTGGAGGAGGTTCCAGATATAGGGAGGGTTGTTGAGGCTGGAGGAGGTTACAGAAATAGGGAGGGTTGTAGAGGCTGGAGGATGTTACAGAGATAAGGGAGGGTTGTAGGGGCTGGAAGAGGTTACAGAGATAAGGGAGAGTTGTAGAGGCTGGAGGATGTTGCAAAGATAGGGAGGGTTGTAGGGGCTGGAGCAGGTTACAGAGATAGGGAGGGTAGTAGGGGCTGGAGGAGGTTACAGAGATAGGGAGGGTAGTAGGGGCTGGAGCAGGTTACAGAGATAGGGAAGGTTATAGGGGCTGGAGTAGGTGAGGGAGAGTGGAAGAGTTGAGTCCACGGAGGGATTTGAAAGCGAAGATGAGAATTTTAAAATTGAGGTGCTGTTTAACCGGGTGTGAGTGTAGGTCAGTGAACACAGGGGTGATCGGTGAATGGGACTTGGTGTGAGTTGGGGATGGGAAGCCTGGGACCTGCAAACTGAGTCAGACTGCAAGTGGAGAAGGATTTCTGAGGTAATGCTGTGGAAAGGATGGTCTGTTTAGTCTGTTGAAAACCCAAATATTATTTTACCTTTCCTTTTTTTAGACTTAAGAAAAACCTAGCAATTATAAAAGTATAGACGCAGGTAAATATACCAGAATAGATCATTCCCAATCAGACCCCTACAAATACACTACTCGATTTCTCCCTTTGAGCTATTCCCCATATCTTTTCTTTTAGTGCAAACTTCCCCTGACCCACCTCGCCTTTTCCCATCCTCCATAAACTCCAGCTCATCCCAAACTCTGTTGCCTCGCAGTTGAACTTTCATCAAGTCCTGTTCACCCATCACCCGCTGTGCTCACTGACCTGCAATGGCTCCCAGTCAAGGAACACCTCCATATTAAAATTATCATCCTGATATTCAAATCCTTCTGTTACAGCACCACCTCCCTATCTGGGTAAACTCTTACAACTCTCCCTATCTCGGTAAACTCTTAAAACCCTCCCTATTTCGGTCAACTCTTAAAACCCTCCCTATTTCGGTCAACTCTTAAAACCCTCCCTATTTCGGTCAACTCTTAAAACCCTCCCTATTTCGGTAACCATCTTCAGTCCCTACAACCTCTCCTTACCTTTGTAGCCTCCTCCAGCCCCTACAGCCATCCCTATCTCTGTAAACTCCTCCAGCCACTACATCCCTCCCCATAGAGACATAGAAAGAAACATAGCAAAATAGGAGGTGTAGGCCATTCGGCCCTTTGAGCCTGCTCCGCCATTCAATACGATCGTGGCTGATCACCCAAACTCACTAACCTGTTCCCGCTTTCTCCCCGTATCCCTTGATCCCATTAGCCCGAAGAACTTGGGCGGCGCAGTGGTTAGCACCGCAGCCTCACAGCTCCAGGGACCCGGGTTCAATTCTGGGTACTGCCTGTGTGGAGTTTGCAAGTTCTCCCTGTGTCTGCGTGGGTTTTCGCCGGGTGCTCCGGTTTCCTCCCACCATCAAAGACTTGCAGGTTGATAGCTAAATTGGCCATTATAAATTGCCCCTAGTATAGGTATGTGGTAGGGGAATTGAGGGACAGGTGGGGATGTGGTAGGAATATGGGATTAGTGTAGGATTAGCATAAATGGGTGGTTGATGGTCGGCACAAACCCGGTGGGCCGAAGGGCCTGTTTCAGTGCTGTATCGCTAAATAAAATAAACTATATCCACAGATCTATATCTATGTCTGTAAACTACTCCAGCCTCTACAACCCTTCCCATCTCTGTAACCTCTTACAGCCCCTACAACCCTCCCTATCTCTGTAACCTCCTCCAGCCCCTGCAACCCTCCCTATCTCTGTAACCTCCTCCAGCCCCTGCAACCCTCCCGATCTCTGTAACCTCCTCCAGCCCCTGCAACCCTCCCTATCTCTGTAACCTCCTCCAGCCCCTACAACCCTCACTATCTCTGTAACCTCCTCCAGCCCCTGCAAACCTCCCAATCTCTGTAACCTCCTCCAGCCCCTACAACCCTCCCTGTCTCTGTAACCTCCTCCAGCCCCTACAACCCTCCCCATCTCTGTAACCTCCTCCAGCCCCTACAACCCTCCCTGTCTCTGTAACCTCCTCCAGCCCCTACAACCCTCCCTATCTCTGTAACCTCCTCCAGCCCCTACAACCCTCCCTATCTCTGTAACCTCCTCCAGCCCCTACAACCCTCCCTATCTCTGTAACCTCCTCCAGCTGCTGCAGCCCTCGGAGATCTCTACGTTCCTCTAATTCAGGCCTCTCGCGCGTCTCCCGACTTTATTCGCTGCACCTTTGACGGCCGTGCCTTCAGCTGCCTGGGCCCTCAGCTCTGGAATTCCCTCCCAAAACCTCTCTAGCTCTGGCTCTGTCTCACTCTCTCTCTCTCCCCTCTCGTTTCAGATGCTTCTTAAAACCTGTCTGTTTGATCGAGCTTTTGGTCACCGGTCACAATATTTCCTAATGTGGCTTAGTGTCAGATTGTGTTTGATAATTGCTGCTCTGTCGCACCTTGGGATGTTTTACTAAATTAAATGCACTCTTTAAATGCAATCATGTAATGCCTGTCTTCTGGACTGAGAGCTGCTCCCGGTCATTCTTTAAGACTGGCCTGCATTTCCAGCAGGACAGGCAGGATTGGATTGAAGCCGAAAGGCACAACATACAGCAACGAAGCAAGACCTCCCAAAGGGCTTAACATTTTTACTGTGTTGGATGGCCTACATGAACGAAAGATGTTGCTTTGCCAATACAAGTGATGGAATGTCCCCTTACAGTAGACAGCCCACTGTCACTATAGGCAGACATCAGAGGCAACACAATCAGGGGCTGTTCTCTCCTGCACTTCCCTGTGGTGCTGTCGGATGGTGGAGCAACACTGTCACATGGTGGCGAGAAGTTGGACTGCAGCAGCTGGGATGAGTCAGGCAGGGCAGAAGAGGTATTAGAAAACCCCCTTAACTCCATACTGTCCTGAAGGCGTGGACGCTGGCTGGCGTGCACGAGGCAGTGAGGCCTCACAGGGATAAGCGACTGCAGAGGGCACTGCCATAACGTCCTCGGTGTTGACGTTTATACGGAGCGGCTGGAACAGAGTGACCCAGAACTGGACGGTCGACAGTCAGATCCATGCAGCGGGAGGACAGAGATACGGGGAGATCACCACAAGTGCTGGGGCAACATAGAAACAGAAGACCATTCAGCCCCTCGAGCCTGTTCCGTCATTCAGTGAGACCATGGCTGATTTGTGACCTAACTCCATATACCCACCTTTCCCCATATCCCTCATCACCTTTGGTTGGAAAAAATATATCAATCTCAGATTTAAAACTAACAATTGATCCGGCATCAATTACCATTTGCGGAACTGAATTCCAAACTTCTCCCACTCTTTGTTTGTCGAAACGTTTCCTAATTTCACTCCTGAAAGTTCTGGCTCTAACATTTAGACTTTGCCCCCTAGACCCCCCCCAACCAGCGGGCAACAGTTTCTCTCTATCTACCGTTTCCCTAAAGATCTCAACATTCAATCAAATCACCCCTCAACGTTATAAATTCCAGGGCATACAACCCTACTTTGTGCAATCTCACCTTGTAATTTAACCCTTTGGAGTTCAGGTATCATTCTGGTAAATCTACACTGCACTCCCTCCAAGGCCTTCCTTCCTTATGGCGTGATGCCCAGAACTGCTCACAGTAACTCCAGGTGTGGTCTAACTAGGGCTTTGTATAGTTAAAGCATGACTTCTACCCACTTGTATTCTAGTCTTCTAGATATAAAGGCCAGTATTCCACTAGCCTTTTTGATTAAAATGTCTGGACAGGTACAGAAAATAATGATCTGTGTATCTGGACCCACCTCCCGCATCTCCCCCCACCCCCTCAACAAGTCTCTTTGGGCCTCCGCTGTTTCTAGCTTTTCACTATTTAGAAAGTGTCCCCTTCTATCCTTTCATGGGTCTATTTTTTGGGGGGGATAAAAGAGGCTATTGATGTAAAATGGAAGGAGGTTTAAGGCAAGGAGCTCAAGTGTGTCGGCGCATGGAGGCTGAAGTCTAAAGCACCGGGAAAGACCGTTCAGCCCCTCGAGTCTGTGCTGCCCCTTTGTTGGATGCACACTGAAGCACTTCAAAAGTGCTACTGAAGTTAATCTGCCACCTAGGCTATCTAGTTCCAGTCAAGAATGGGACAATGAGCAGAACTGCCCCCGCTGCTGCCATTTCTATGACGATCCTTTTTTAAACCTGAATTGTATTTAATTTCTTCCTTTCATCCCCTCACTCTCTTTCTCCCCAGTTCCCGCTTCACATTCATTCTTTCCCACTCCACATCATTCATACGCCCCGTCAGCCCTTCACTTAATCATATTCCTCTTTCATAGACTAGTAGAGCACAGAAGGCCATTCTACCCATCAAGTCTGCACTAGCTCTTCCAAAGAGCAATCCTGCGAGACCCACTCCCACCCGCACCCCCCCATATTCCCTGCAATTTATTTCTCCTTCCAGTAATGATCCAATTTCCTTTGGAATATTACTATTGAATCTGTATCCACCGCCCTTTCAGGCGGTGCATTCCAGATCCGAACCACTCGTTGCGTGAAAAAGTTTTTTCCGAATCAGCTTAAAAATGTGTCCTTCTGGTTACCGACTCTCCTGCCACTGTAAACAGTTTCTCCTTATTCACTCTCTCAAAACCCTTCCTGATTTTAAACGCCTCAATTAACTCTCCCCTTAACCTTCTCTGCTGCAAGGAAAAATCATCCCTTTTTCGTTCCTAACTCACTCTTGCAGTTCCTACACCTTTGGGTCTCTCTCATTCCCATGTGTTCCCATCTCTCGAAGCTGCAGCTGAGCTCGTGATATTCACTCAGAGTTTAGAATGTGCTTCTGGTTTATTCTTTGGGCGGCACAGTGGTTAGCACCGCAGCCTCACAGCTCCAGCGACCCGAGTTCGATTCTGGGTACTGCCTGTGTGGAGTTTGCAAGTTCTCCCTGTGACCGTGTGGGTTTCCTCCGGCTGCTCCGGTTTCCTCCCACATGCCAAAGACTTGTGGGTTGATAGGTTAATTGGCCATTGTAAAAATTGTCCCTAGTGTAGGTAGATGGTAGGAGAATTGAGGGAAGGTGGGGATGTGAGAGGGGAAAAATGGGATTCATGCAGGATTAGTATAAATGGGCGGTTGATGGTCAGCGCAGACTCGGTGGGCCGAAGAGCCTGTTTCGGTGCTGTATCACTCTATGACTCTGCCTCTCTCACTCCTGAGCTTACGTAATATTTACAGCACAGGAACAGGCCGGTCGTCCCAACAGGCCCATACCAGTGGTGAAATTCTACATGAGCCTCCTCATCTCACCCCATCATAAAAGAGAACTGGATCATTGTCTGACGAGAAAGAATTTGCAGAGGTAAAGGTGGGGGAGTGGGACGAGGTGAGTTGCTCTTGCAGGGAGCCGGCATAGACACGACAGGCTGAATGGCCTCTTCCCGTTCCCGACCAATTCTATGATTTTACAACCTTCTCTTCCTTTCTCCCTCATGTGTTTCTCCAGCTTCCCCCCTTAAATCCATCGACACTATTCACCTCAACCACTCCCTGAGGAAAGAAGTTTCTCCTGAATTCCCCATTGGATTTATTAGTGACTGTCTTATATTGATGGTCCCCCCCCAGCCTGTTCAATCTTCCCCAATAGATCTAACCTCCCAGTTCCGTTTCTGCCCCTTCTCCAGTACCTCTATATCCTTTATGTAATAGGGGATCCAAAACTGTGCACAGTCACTGCAAGTTAATCCTAAGGTCTGTCAACACAAGTTTAGCATAGCTTCCCTGCTTTTCAATTCTGCCCTTCTAGAAATGATTTTTTTTGTGTTTTGTTTGCTTCTTTTTAATGGATTTATTAACTTGCATCACTACTTTTCCTGACTTGTGTCCCAGACCCCTCTGTTGCTCAACCCCATTCAGATTATTAACCAACACTTATTCTTCGAACCAAAATGCATTATCTTACACTGATCTCTATTGAAATTCATTTGCCATTTGCACGTTCGGGGAAGTTCAGTACAAGAACACAAGAAATAGGAGCAGGAGTAGGCCATTCAGCCCATCGAGCCCGCTCTGCTGTTCAATGAGATCATGGCTGATCTTCTATTTCAACACCATTTTCCTACACGATCCCCGTATCCCTTGAGGTTTTAAATATGTAGAAATCAATCGATCTCTGTCTTGAACGTACTCGATGACTGAACCTCTGCAGCCCTGTGGGGTAGAGAATTCTAAAGATTCACCATCCTCTGAGCGAAGAAATTCCTTCTCATCTCAGTCTTAAATGGCCTGCCCCTTACTCTGAGACTGTGTCCCCTGGTTCTAAACACCCCAGCCAGGGGAAATATCCTTCCTGCATCTACCCTGTCGAGCTCTGTAAGAATTTTGAATGTTTGAATGAGATCACCTCTCATTCTTCTGAACTCCATTTCTGAACATCATCAACCCTCTCTGGGTTCAGTTGTCATTTCTCAGTCACTGCCCTCCTCAGGACCTGCCAAGTCCTGGGACCCTCCACCGCTCGACTAAAAATCTCAATCTCCCACCCCGTCTGAGCCTTACACAGAAGCAGGCCATTCGGCCCGACTGGTCCATGCTGGTGTTTATTCTCCACTCGGTCATCCTCCCACCCCCTCTTCATCTCACCCCATCACCATCTCCTTCTATTCCTTTCTCCCTCATGAGTTTATCCAGCTTCCTCTTAAATACAATCGACACTATTCACCTCAACCACTCCCTGTGGTAGCAAGTTCCACATTCTCACCACTCATACGAACATATGAATTAGGAGCAGGAGTAGGCTACTCGACCCCTCGAGTCTGCTCCTCCATTCAATAAGTTCATGGCTGAACTGATTACTCCACATTTCCACCTACTCCTGATAACCGTCCATCCCTTTGCTTATCAAGAATCTATCTACCTCTGCCTTAAACATATTCAAAGACTCTGCTTCCACTGCCTTTTGAGGAAGAGAATTCCAAAGACTCACGAGCCTCTGAGAGAAAAAGTTTCTCCTCACCTCTGTCTTAAATGGGCGACCCCTTATTTTTAAACAGTGACCCCTAGTTCTAGATTCTCCCTTAAGGGGAAACATCCTTTCCACATCCACCCTGTCAAGACCCCTCAGGACATTACATGTTTCAAGTCGCCTCTTACTC
The DNA here is from genome assembly GCF_036365525.1 of Heterodontus francisci. Lineage (NCBI taxonomy): Eukaryota > Metazoa > Chordata > Chondrichthyes > Heterodontiformes > Heterodontidae > Heterodontus > Heterodontus francisci. The sequence goes on along the minus strand of NC_090398.1, from coordinate 13,820,610 downwards.
TTCTATATTTCAGCAGATACAAGCCTAGCCTGTCCAATCTTTCCTCATAAGACAGCCCACCCATTCCAGCTATTCGTCCAGTAAACCTTCTCTGTACTGCCTCCAAAACATTTACATCCTGCCTTAAATAAGGAAACGAGTACTGTACACAGTACTCCAGATGTAGTCGCACCAACGCCCTGTATCGCTGAAGCATAACCTCCCTACCTTTGTATTCAATTCCTCTCACGATGAATGATAACATTCCATTAGCTTTCCTAATTACGTGCTGTACCTGCATACTAACCTTTTGCGATTCATGCACTAGGACACCCACGTCGTTCTGCATCTCAGAGCTCTGCAATCTCTCACCATTTAGATAATATGTTTCTTTTTTATTCATCCTGCCAAAGTGGACAATTTCCCACATTATACTCCATTTGCCAGGTCTTTGCCCACTCACTTAACCAATCCATATCCCTTTGTAGCCTCCTTATGTCCTCTTCACAAGTTACTTTCCGACCTATCTTTGTGTCATCAGCAAATTTAGCAACCATACCTTTGGTCCCTTCTTCTAAGTCATTTATATAAATTGTAAAAAGTTGAGAGCCTGGAACAGATCCCTGTGGCACACCACTCGTTACATCTTGCCAACCAGAAAATGACCCATTTATTTCTACTCTGTTTCCTGTTAGCTAACCAATCTTCTATCCATGCCAATATGTTACCCCCTACTCCATGAGCTTTTATTTTCTGCAATAACATTTGATGTGGCACCTCATCAAATGCCTTCTGGAAATCTAAGTACAATACATCCACCGATTCCCCTTTATCCACAGCACATGTAACTCCCTCAAAGAACTCCAATAAATTGGTTAAACATGATTTCCCTTTCATAAAACCTTGTTGACTCTTCCTGATTACCTTGAATTTTTCTAAATGCCCTGTTATAACATCTTTAATAATAGCTTCTAACATTTTCCCTCAGACAGATGTTAAGCTAACTGGCCTGTAGTTTCCTGCTTTCTGTCTCCCTCCCTTTTTGAATAAAGGAGTTACATTCGCTATTTTCCAATCTAAAGGAACCTTCTCCAAATCTAGAGAACTTTGGAAAATTAAAAATAATACATCAACTATCTCACTAGCCACTTCTTTTAACATCCTAGGATGAAGTCCATCAGGACCCGGGGACTTGTTAGCCCACAGCTCCAACAATTTGTTCAGTACCACTTCCCTGGTGATTGTAATTTTCTTGAGTTCCTTCCTCCCTGCCATTTCCTGACTTACAGCTAATACTGGGATGTTACTTGTATCTTCTCTAGAGAAAGAAGTTTCTCCTGAATTCCCCATTGGATTTCTTGGTGTCTGTCCTACATTTGATGGCCTCTAGTTTTGCTCTTCCCAACAAGTGGAAACACTCTCTCCATGTCTCTTCTATCAAAACCTTTCATGACATTAAAGACCTCTATTAGTTCTCCCCTCAGCCTTCTTTTATCTAGAGACAAGAGACCCAGCCTGTTCATCCTCTGCTGATAGATATACCCTGTCATTCCTGGTATCATCCTGGTAAATCTTTTCTGCACCCTTTCCAGGGTTGCTACATCTTTTTTTCAATAATACGGTGACCAGAATGGTACACAGTACTCCAGTTGTGGTCTAATCGATGTGCGATACAAGTTTAGCATGACATCCCCTCATTTCAATTCGATCCCTTGTTATGAACACTGGACTTTGCAGCAGGATTGTGTTTTAAAAACTGTGATTTTTTTTTTAAGCGTAGTTTAAAATGGAGCGAGAGAAGTCAACATGCTTAAAGACAATGCAGAAAGCTTGGTTATCAGGACAACAAAGAACCCAGATGAAAGACCCTTCTGAAAAGCAGAGAATACAAGGGTATAACACCTGATGGACAATGCGTTTCACCCTCGCAGACTTATCGTAAACAAGGAGTCAGCGGTTTGGAAAATGCAAATACCAATGGCCGCGAGAGGGGGAGCGAGCGCGAGAGGGAGAATGCCTGCTCTTAGACGTCTTGGTACAGCGATAGGCCGCAAAGAGTTGAACCTGCTTTAAAGTTGAGGTTTGCGGAGATGTAGAAGGCCAAAAGGTTCACCAGGAATTGCCTTATTAATGGAAGTCCAGGTCGAAAGTGCTCGGAAGAAGTGAATGGAGAGGACACTGACTTTGAGAAGGTCTGGGAAATCCAACCTATTGCAACTTGGAGGAGTTTATGACTTTTAACCGCAAAGTTTTTGCCATCAAGGAGGACTGTGTAACCTATCAGTGTGGTGTGAGGTTTTCAAGTGTTTTAATAAGTGAAGGGAAATGCCTTTCACTGTAATTTAGAGTATTAGCTACTTACAAAGCATTATTTAGTTAACAGTGATTTTGAGTTTAGTTATCATAAAAGTCTTAAAACGTGAAATCATGTGTAATTGGTTAAATTGATCGGCGGGGTTCATATCTCATGTTTTAATGTTAACGCTCTCACGTAGGTCTTAACGCCCTCTAGAAGTAAACTCTAGTGCTTAGTTTGCTTTTTCTGTGGCCTTAACATGTGTCGCTACTTTTAGTGATTTGGGTATTTGTATTCTCATATCCCAATGCTCCTCCATCCCATTTAGAGTTTTATTTTCTCAGTAATATGCAACCTCCTTATTTATCATGGCAAAATGTACCACCTCACATTTATCAATGTTAAAATTCATTTGCCAATGTTATGCCCATTCTGCAAGTTTGTTAATGTTGTCTTGTAATTTGTTGCAGTCCTCCACAGTATTGACTATCTCCCCCCCAATTTGGTCACCCGCAAATTTAGAAATTGTTTCTGATTAATGATTAACGTTAATGTAAATTGAGAACAGTACTCCTGGTGGAACGTCGCACCCCACCTCCTGCCACTCTCAATAGCTACACTTTACCACTACACTCTAATTTCTGTTGCGAGACCAGCTAGCAATCCATGCTGCTAATTGTCCGTTGACCCCACCTTCCCTGATCTTATTCTATTAGGAGGTACCTTAACAAAGACCTTTTGAAAGTCTAGATAAATTACATCTACTGCGTCACCCTTGTCTACTTTCCCTGTTCCGCTTCAAAAAATTCAACAAGGTTGGTTAAACAAAATCTTCCCTTTTGAAATCCATGCTGAGTATTCATTATTTTAATTTTGGTTTCTAGATGTTCTTCAAATCTCTTTCATTGGGATTCCACATTTTTCTACCACCGATTTTAAGCTGACTGGTCTATAATTCCCTGGGCATGTTCTGTCCCCCTTCTTAAATATAGGAATTACATTAGCTATTCAACAGTCCTCTGGCACTACACCTTTCTCTAACAAACTATTAAAAATGTGTAGTAACGCCTCTTTCTCTTCCCTAGATCCTTTTGCAACAACATGGAGGCAATCCATCTGGACTAGGGGTTTTATCTTCTTTAAGTTGGATTAGTTAATTTAGTATTTCAGCTGTTTTTATTTTAAAAGCAGTTACCTCATTTTTATCATCGAATGTTATATCCACTTGTCCTGTTTCCCTGTTGAAGTAATTAGGAGATAATCAATGACTTCAACGGGAAATTAGATGCCTACTTGAAGGAAATAGACTGGCAGGGCTATGGGGATCGAGTTGGGGAGTGGGACTGACGGAGTAGCTCTGTGGAGAGCCAGCACTGACAGGCCAAATGGCCTCCTTCTGTGCCGTAAATGATTCTGACTTAATTATCATTTTAAAAGCACGTAATACTATGGTCACTATTGCCTAGATGCTCCCCTATTTTACTTCCTTTATTTGCTCTGGCTCATTCCCCAATACTAGGTCCAATAGCAAATCCTCCCTTGTTGGGATTCTTCCATATTGGATTAGAACAGTGCACATCGTAGCAACTCCATTCCCTTACCCCTTTATCTACCTCTTCTGTCAAATTAATATCAGGATAGTTGAAATACCCCACGATTATCTTTTCTAAATATCCTGCAATGTTTAATTCTCAGTCCTGATTTTTTTCTGTAGCCACGTCTCCATTATTGCCTCCAGTTCCTGTTTTATTCCGGACATTGTGTGTTGTTATAGAGTTTAATTCATTTTTCATTTCAGTTTATTTTTAACCATCTTTCTACACTCCTGTTCCATAATTTTAGTTATCCCCTGCAGCTGAGTCGCTCATGTGCTCACTTCAGAGAGCCAGTTAAGAGGCAACCCACGTTGAGGCGTGGCACTGGAGTCACGTGTAGATCCAGACCAGGGTAACAATGGCAGGCTCCCTATCCCCCACCCAAGGACAGGCACAAACGTGTTGCAGCACAGACATTTGCCAAAATTAATGACTCAGTCATGGACATGGGGGGAATTAATCTGTATATAAAGTGTAGAGCCAATCTAACGCCATCAAAACAGAGACTGATTTAAACACGTCTCCCTATTTAGTGAGATACCTGCCGTTGTTTTTGCTTGCACAAGTAGTCACCTGCCCGCACACTTGATGTAGCGATGCACCCACAGTGCTGTGAGGAAGGGAGTTCCAGGATTTTGATCCAGCGACAGTGAAGGAATGACGATATAGTTCTAAGTTAGGATGGTGTCTGGCTTGGAGGGGAACTTGCAGGTGGTGGTGTTCCCATGCATCTGCTGCCGTTGTCCTTTTAGGTAGCAGAGGTCGCGGGTTTGGAAGGAGGCGTCGAAGGAGCCTTGGCGCATAGCTTCAGTACATCTTGTAGATGATACACACTGCCACCACTGGGCTTCGGTGGTGGAGGGAATGAATTTTTGTGAATGGGGTGCCAATCAAGCAGGCTGGATGGTGTCGATCTTCGAGTGTTGTTGGAGCTGCACTCATCCAGGCAAGTGGAGAGTATTCTATCGCACTCCTGACTTGTGCCTTGTAGATGGTGGACAGGCAATTGGGGAGTCAGTAGGTGAGTTACTCGCCTCAGAATTCCCAGTCTGTGACCTGCTCTTGTAGCCACGGTATTTATATGGTTACTCCAGTTCAGTTTCTGGTCAAAGTTAACCCCCAGGATGCCGATAGTGGGGGATTCAGCGATGGTAATGCCATTGAATGTCAAGGGGCGATGGTTAGCTTCTCTCTTCTTGGAGATGGTCATTGCCTGGCCCTTGTATGGCGTGAATGTTACTTGCACTTATCAGTCCAAGCCTGGATATTGTCCAGGTCTTGCTGCATTTCCAGATGGACTGCTTCAGTATGTGAGGAGTCACGAATGGTGCTGAACATTGTGCAATCATCAGCGAACATCCCCACTTCTGACCTTATGACTGAAGGAAGGTCATTGATGAAGCCGCTGAAGATGGTTGGGCCTAGGACACTACCCTGAGGAACTCCTGAAGTGATGTCCTGGAGCTGAGATAATTGACCTCCAACAACCACAACCATCTTCGTTTGCGTTAGGTATGACTCCAACCAGCAGAGAGTTTTCACCCCGATTTCCATTGACTCCAGTTTTGCTAGGGCTCCTTGATGCCATACTCGGTCAAATGTTGCCTTGATGTCAAGGGCAGTCACTCTCACCTCACCTCTTGAGTTGAGCTCTTTGGTCCATGTTTGGACCAAGGCTGTAATGAGGTCAGGATCTGAGTAGCCCTGGCAGAACCCAAACTGAGTGTCAGTGAGCAGGTTATTGCTGAGCAAGTTATTGCTGAGCAAGTGCCACTTGATGGCACTGCTGATGACACCTTCCATCACTTTACTGATGATTGAGAGTAGACTGATGGGGCGGTAATTGGCCTGGTTGGATTTGTCCTGCTTTTTGTGGACAGGACATACCTAACCAATTTTCCACATTGCCAGGTAGATGCCAGTGTTGTAGCTGTACTGGAACAGCTGGGTTAGAGGCACAACCAGTTCTGGAGCACAAGTCTTAAGTACTATTGCTGGAATATTGTCAGGGACCATAGCCTTGGCAGTATCCTGTGCCTTCAGTTGTTTCTTGACATCACTTGCAGTGAATCGGATTGGCAGAAAGCTGGCATCTGTGATGCTGGGGACCTCAGGAGCTAGACGTTCGTATATTTTAAAACACAAGTTTAAAGGCTTGGAGCAAGACATTTAAAGTACCACAGACCTCAAAATGTTTCCACAGACACTGGTGTCCATGTATGGGCACAATGCCGACCCCCACGCCCACCCCATCTCCTGGCCTCCCATCCACCATTCTCCGTTAACTTGAGCTCATCGAAAACTCTGCCTCACGGATCCAAACTTAAACCAAGTCCCATTCAAGCATCACCCCTTGTACTTGCTGACCTACACTGGCCTCGGGACCAGCAGCGCCTCCCTTTCAAAATTTGCATCTATGCTGACATATCGTTGCAAGGCCTCGCTCCTCCCCATCTCTGTAACCTCCTCCAAACCCTACAACCCTCCCTATCTCTGTAACCTCCTCCAAACCCTACAACCCTCCCTATCTCTGTAACCTCCTCCAAACCCTCCAAACCTCCTTATCTCTGTAACCTCCTCCAAACCCTACAACCCTCCCTATCTCTGTAATCTCCTCCAAACCCTACAACCCTCCCTATCTCTGTAACCTCCTCCAAACCCTACAAACCTCCCTATCTCTGTAACCTCCTCCAAACCCTGCAACCCTCCCTATCTCTGTAACCTCCTCCAAACCCTACAACCCTCCCTATCTCTGTAACCTCCTCCAAACCCTACAAACCTCCCTATCTCTGTAACCTCCTCCAGCCCCTACAACCCTCCCTATCTCTGTAACCTCCTCCATCCCCTACAACCATCCCGATCTCTGTAATTGCCTGCAGCCCCTACACCCTCCCTATCTCGGTTATTTCCTCCAGCCCCTACAACACTCAGAGCTCTTCATCCCATCAATTCTGATCTCTTTTTGGTTATCAAAAAGCTCTCCTGTATGCACTGCAGCCCTCACTATCTCTGTAGCCTCCTCCAGCCCCTACAACCCTCCCTATCTCTGTAACCTCCTCCAGCCCCTACAACCCTCCCTATCTCTGTAACCTCCTCCAAACCCTACAACCCTCCCTATCTCTGTAACCTCCTCCAAACCCTACAAACCTCCCTATCTCTGTAACCTCCTCCAAACCCTACAACCCTCCCTATCTCTGTAACCTCCTCCAAACCCTACAAACCTCCCTATCTCTGTAACCTCCTCCAAACCCTACAACCCTCCCTATCTCTGTAACCTCCTCCAAACCTCCCTATCTCTGTAACCTCCTCCAAACCCTACAACCCTCCCTATCTCTGTAACCTCCTCCAGCCCCTACAACCTGCCTCACCTCTGTACCTCCTCCAGTCCCACAACCCTCCCTATCTCTGTACCTCCTCCAGCTCCTACAACCCTTCCTATCTCTGTAACCTCCTCCAAACCCTACAACCCTCCCTATTTCTGTAACCTCCTCCAAACCTCCCTATCTCTGTAACCTCCTCCAAACCCTGCAACCCTCCCTATCTCTGTAACCTCCTCCAAACCCTGCAACCCTCCCTATCTCTGTAACCTCCTCCAAACCCTACAACCCTCCCTATCTCTGTAACCTCCTCCAAACCTCCCTATCTCTGTAACCTCCTCCAAACCCTGCAACCCTCCCTATCTCTGTAACCTCCTCCAAACCCTACAACCCTCCCTATCTCTGTAACCTCCTCCAAACCCTACAACCTGCCTCACCTCTGTACCTCCTCCAGTCCCTACAACCCTCCCTATCTCTGTACCTCCTCCAGCTCCTACAACCCTTCCCATCTCTGTAACCTCCTCCAGCTTCTAGAACCCTCCCTATCTCTGTAACCTCCTCCAGTCCCGACAACCCTCCCTATCTCTGTAACCTCCTCCAGCCTCTTGAACCCTCCCTATCTCTGTAACCTCCTCCAGTCCCTACAACCCTCCCTATCTCTGTAACCTCCTCCAGCCTCTAGAACCCTCCCTATCTCTGTAACCTCCTCCAGTCCCTACAACCCTTCCTATCTCTGTAACCTCCTCCAGTCCCACAACCCTCCCTACCTCTGTAACCTCCTCCAGCCTCTAGAACCCTCCCTATCTCGGTTATTTCCTGCAGCCCCTACAACACTCAGAGCTCTTCATCCCATCAATTCTGGTCTCTTAGTGCATACCAAAGACATGAAGGGATATGGGGCAAAGGCGTGTAAGCGGAATTAGGTCACTGATCAGCCATCATCTCACTGATTGGTGGAACACGCTCGAGGGGCTGAATGGTCTCCTCCTGTTCCTAGGTTCTCGAGCATTCCCCAATTTCTAATGCTTCAACTTTGGCGGCCGTGCCTCGAACTCTGGAATTCCATCCCTAAACCTCTCCGTTTGTGTCTGTCTCTTCCCCTTTAAGACCCTCTTTAAAACCTACCTCTTTGGCCAAGCTTTTGGTCCACAGCCCTAATAGCTCATTAACAAGTGCTAATTACTTTAGCAGAAGGCTGACTTAGCAGTCGTAACTGGGCTGTGAGTTATAAGCTTCCTAAAAACGTAGACAGTGTTTGTTGCCACACAGAGCGTGGAATACAGAGTGATCAGGAACAGAATGCTTTGTTAACAGAGTGCTGCAGCCAAGAATTTGCTGCGGGAGGGGAAAAGGAGGAGCTGCTTTTTATTCATTTTGTTTTACCTCCAGTAGCTGGTGAGTGTTCTTCTTCTTGTCTCCAAGTTGCAAAACTGTAACGTGCTATTGCTTTACTAAGTTAGTAACTAGTTAACTAATCATATTTATAAATAAGGCGAGACAGGCGCGGCAGGGCAGGTGGCTGTGTCATGACTGCAACACCTGGGAGCTTGTGGAGATCACTGCAAGCCTGAACAACAATATCTACAGTAAGTGTCCGCAGCTCGAGCTAAACGCGGCTCAGAGTTCCTGAGCTGGAGTCTGAGCTGCAGACATTGCAGGGCATCAGGGAGGGGGTTGAATTATCTGGACACTTTGTTCCACGCGACAGTCCCACCCCCTAGGGTTAACTAGAACTTTAGAGTTGGCCAGTAGTCAGGGACAGGAGGGTGTGACTGTGAGTCAGGTAAGTATGGGGATCCAGGATGTAATGATGGAGAAGCCTCAGCCCTTGACTTTAACCAACAGGTGCGAGGTACTTGCTACCCTTGTGGATGAGAGGAAGGACCGCAGGGTAGAGGAGCAAAGTGACCACAGCAGGATGCCATTCAAGTGGGGAAAGTGAAAAGGAATATGGTAGTGATAGGGGACAATACAGTCAGAAGGTAGATCCTGCATTCTGCAGCCATGACCAGGAGTCCCAAAGACTGTGCTGCCTGCCCAGTGCCAGGAGTAGAGACATCTCCTCGAGGCTGGAAATGAACTAGGAGTGGGAGGGGGAGGATCCAGTTGTCATAGTCCAGTAGAGCCAAACAACATCCTGCTGAGAGTGTTTGAGGAGTTAGGGTCCAAATTAAAACACAGAACCTCAGACGGCAATTAGGGATGGGCAACAAATGCTGGCATCCGATGAAAAAAAGGAATAAACTCTGGTATCCACTTGAGCCATATGCCAATTGGCATAGGGTCAAGTGCATTGAAGAATTAAATGCTTAGATCAAAAGTGTGGTGTGGGAAGAATGGGTTTACATTCGTGGGACACTGGCACCAGTACTGGGGAAAGAGGGAGCTGTTCCATTGGGATGGACTCCAATTAAACTGGACTAGGATCAATGTACTGGCAAATTGTATAACTAGGGCTGTGGATAGTGCTTTAAACTAAAAGACTGAGGGGAAAGGGTAAGGTGAAGGGAGATTTAGAAACCTAAAGAGAAAAGTCAAGGCAACACAACAGTGTAACGATTTGGATAATGACAAGCAGAATGGGAAAGGAAGGGGCAGAAAGTTTAACGGTAATAGTGCATCAGCGAATAAGGTCCATGCTAAGAATACTGACAACAGAAAATAAAACTGAAGGCTCTTTATCATGCACATAGCATTCATATTACGATAGATGAAACAGTGGCACAAATATAGATAAATGGTTAAGATCTAATCGCCATTACAGACGTGGATACAAGGTGACAAAGGTCGGGAAATAAATATTCCAGGGTACACAACATTTCGAAAGTGTCATGGTCCTTTAGTCTTTTTTTAAGGGAATATGCAGTTTGCCTTTAAGGCTTGCAAAGGATCAGTATTACTTTAACAAACAGCAAGCCTCAGGAGTTCTAGGAAGGTCTATGTTTGTTGCCTGAGAAACAGCCAATTGGAGACTGCGATTCAAAGGGTGCATTCTCGTTACCATAGATACAGCCACTGGGAGTGAGTATTAAGCGATACATTTGTTACAATTCAATTTTGAACTGGCTTTTTAGTTGAAGACAGTTTGTTCTAACAGAACACAGAGACACAGCTGATGTTGGCACCTGAAAGAAAGAGCTCTCATCCATTTAAACTGAAGGAATAGGATTTTTAGACTGTTTAATTATCTCTCAAAATTCTAAAAAAAGTCAAGCTAAAACAGAGATCTCTGGTAATTTAAACCGAAGGAAGGGAAGTTAGACTGTGACAATCTTTTATCCCTCAAACTCTAAAGTCAGACTGATTCTATTGAAAAAGTGTTTGCAAGTCGTTAATTGTTGAAATTCGCTGGAGAAGGAAAGCATCACCTATTGCTGGAGTTAGACTACGGACTGTTCTACTGTGGAAGAACCTTTTTTGCGCATCGGATGGCTGTGAGGACTTCAAGCAACATTCTGTGAGGACTTCAAGCAACATTGGACTGTAAATTTACAAGGACTCTAATTTTTTCTATTTTAAATGTTGGTTATATCTTCCTAGTGTTTAAGAATTCAGTTCTTCTCATTAAAAGAGTTAATTTGTTGATTTAAAGACACCTGGCTTGGTTAGCCTCATTCGGGGGTTAATAGATGGTACAATTTGGCTGGGTCTTTCTTTAATTTGTAAAGTTTTAAATGATATGTTCGGCAATCTGTGGAGCGACGGAATTGAATTAACTGTGCGTTTCTCCCACCACAATCAGAATCGTATATTTTAATTGGGGGCTTTGACTGGAGCGGTCAGTCCCAACAAAAAGACTGACAAAATAGCAAAGGAGAAGCAGCCCTGATAGTAAAGGATGACATAAGGACAGTAGTGAGAAAGGATATTAGCTCCAAAGATCAGGAAGTAGAATACTTATGGGTGCAGATTAGGAATAATAAGATGCTGGTGGGAGTAGTTTATAGACCCCCGACCAGCAGTTATACCGTTAGACAGACCTTTAAGCAAGTAATAACTGGAGCTTGTTACAAAGGAAATGTAATAATCGTGGAGGACTTTAACTTTCATATAGACTGGACCAATCAAATTGGCAAAAATAGACTGGAAGATGAGTTTGTAGAATGCTTTTGCAACAGTTTCCAGGTGGAACAAACTAGGGATAAAGCTATTTTAGATCAAGTATTGTGCAATGAGGCACGTTTAATTAGGAATCTCACAGTAAAAGATTCACTGGGAAATAGTGATCATAACACAATTGAATTCCATATTAAGTTTGGAAGGTACATATCCCAATCCCAACTAATGGAGGGCTGCAAGGCTCAGTGCTCGGGCCTCAGCTTTTTACAATGTATATTAATGACACAGATGAAGAGACAGACAGCAATGTATCTAAGCTTGCTGACGATACAAAGCTAGATGGGAATGTAAGCTGTGAGGAAGACACAGAGAGGCTGCAAAGACATATAAGCAGGTTAAGTGAATGGAGAACAAGGTGGCAGATGGAGTAAATTGTGGGGAAGTGTGAGATTATTCATTTTGGTAGTAAGAATAAAAAAGCAGAATATTTTTTAAAAGGCATGAAGTTTGCAAATGTTGATGTTCAGAGGGACTGGGGTGTAGTCATACAAGGAACACAAAGTTAGCATGCAGGTACAGCAATTAATTAAGAAGGCAAATGGCATATTGGCCTTTATGGCAAGGGGCTTGGAGTACAGGAATAAGGAAGGCTGGAACACTGGGTGCAGCTTTGGTCTCCAAATTTAAGGAAGGATATACTGTATTGGTGGTGGTATGGCAAAGGTTCACTAGATTGGTCCCTGGGATTAAAGCCTGGCTTGGGTATAAAATTAAAACCCGACCCGGGCCCAACCTGACAACAGCCAACCCAAACCCAGCCCGAGCCCAAGTCCTTTAATTTTTTTAAATGCCCGATCCAACCCATGTTTGGTCGGGTAGCCAGGCTTTAGGCCAGTGATCGAGTACAAGTGCCAGTTGTTGATGTACCCCTGTTAATTATCATAAAGCTTAAAAACTACAACAAACACTGATTTGAAACAGGCAAAGGCACCGCGACCCTAAGCACTCGCGGGAAAAAAAGTATCCACTCCAGGAAACCATGCAACGTAACAAGCTTCTGAACTGCATCAAGTTCCGATGTCATTAACAAAAAAAAATCTCTGCGGAGAACTCAGGTTGGGAAGTTTAATCTCCCTATTTCCAGATAATTTTAAAATCCTTGGGCCAAGTATAGATTAAAGCAAGAGCTCAGTTGATGTTTCTGTACTTACTGCAGTTACTGGTATCTTCCCCGGGCTTGTCAGCTTCTCCCGGACTTGATAGATTTCAGAGCGGAAGGGGCTGGGTTAATTTCGCTCGGGTGCTTTATGTCCCAACTTGTAGCTGTTTCTTTCCCCTCCTTCCCCCCACCCGCTCCTTTCACCTCAGATTTCTGTTTGTCTTGATCTCAGTCCACGTCCAGCCCGACCCGAGCCCGAATTTTGGACCCAGAAGAGAGACCCGACCCAAACCCAACAATGTTGTCGGGTCCCATCGGGTTCTGGTGGGATAGCCATGCTCGACCTGCCCTGTGATGAGAGGATGACTAGACTGGGCCTGCACTGTCTGGCGTTTAGAAGACTGAGAGGTGATCTCATTGAAACATATAAGATTCTGAAAATGCTTGACAGGGTAGACATTAAGAGGTCGTGTCCCCTGGCTGGGGAATCCAGAACACAGGGGCACTGTCTCAGGGTTAGGGACTGTAAATTTCAGACTGAGATGAGGAGAAATTTCTTCACTCAGAGGGGTGTGAATCTTTGGAATTCTCTACCCCAGAGGGCTGTGGAGGCTCAGTTGCTGAATATGTTCAGGACTGAGATAGGCAGATTTTTGGTCTCTCGGAATCACGGAATATGAGGATTGGGCAGGAAAGTGGAAGTGAGGCAGAGATCAGCCATGATCATATTGAAAAGCAGAGCAGGCCTAAGGGGCCGAATGAGCTACTCCTGCTGCTATTTCCTATGTTTTTATGTAGCTCTGAGTCAAATTCAATTGTGATGAAGGAGACACCGGCCCCAGCCCAGCCATACCTTCTTCCATCCCATGAACAATTATCCCCGTTCCCCACAACATTCCCACAAGTCAGTCCTCAAAAGCTGCTTACCTTTAATCCCCAAATAATCCAGTAGATCAGAGCACGATTCGGTGAACAGACTGGCGAGCGCCGAGGTGCCATCGATCACAACTTTCCAGTAGCGTAAAAGTGCCTACAGATAAAACGCAAATCGAGAGTCACATGGTGCAGTTACAGGGGTTCATTAGCAAAGACAAAAAAAAAAACCGCAGAAACTGAGACTCCGAGAGTGTAAGGCACAGCACAGTACAGGGTCGAGGAACGCTGGTTGAGAAATTCAGAGCAGAAAGATAAAGGACACATTACAGCCCCATCGACGGGAATGTACAAGGACACATTACAGCCCCATCGACAGGAATGTACAAGGACACATTACAGCCCCATCGACGGGAATGTACAAGGACACATTACAGCCCCATCGACAGGAGGGTAAAAGGACACATTACAGCCCCATCGACGGGAATGTAAAAGGACACATTACAGCCCCATCGACAGGAGGGTAAAAGGACACATTACAGCCCCATCGACGAGAATGTAAAAGGACACATTACAGCCCCATCGACAGGAGGGTAAAAGGACACATTACAGCCCCATCGACGGGAATGTAAAAGGACACATTACAGCCCCATCGACGGGAATGTAAAAGGACACATTACAGCCCCATCGACAGGAGGGTAAAAGGGCACATTACAGCCCCATCGACATTAGGGTAAAAGGGCACATTACAGCCCGATCGATAGGAGGGTAAAAGGGCACATTACAGCCCCATCGACGGGAATGTACAAGGACACATTACAGCCCCATCGACGGGAATGTACAAGGACACATTACAGCCCCATCGACAGGAGGGTAAAAGGACACATTACAGCCCCATCGACAGGAGGGTAAAAGGACACATTACAGCCCCATCGACAGGAGGGTAAAAGGACACATTACAGCCCCATCGACGGGAATGTACAAGGACACATTACAGCCCCATCGACGGGAATGTACAAGGACACATTACAGCCCCATCGACAGGAGGGTAAAAGGACACATTAAAGCCCCATCGAGGGGAATGTAAAAGGACAGATTACAGCCCCATCGACAGGAATGTAAAAGGACACATTACAGCCCCATCGACAGGAATGTGAAAGGACACATTACAGCCCCATCGACAGGTGGGTAAAAGGACACATTACAGCCCCATCGACAGGAATGTAAAAGGACACATTACAGCCCCATCGACAGGAGGGTAAAAGGACACATTACAGCCCCATCGACGGGAATGTAAAAGGACACATTACAGCCCCATCGACAGGAATGTAAAAGGACACATTACAGCCCCATCGACAGGAATGTAAAAGGACACATTACAGCCCCATCGACAGGAATGTAAAAGGACACATTACAGCCCCATCGACAGGAATGTAAAAGGACACATTACAGCCCCCATTGACAGGTGGGTAAAAGGACACATTACAGCCCCATCAACAGGAATGTAAAAGGACACATTACAGCCCCATCGACAGGAGGGTAAAAGGACACATTACAGCCCCATCGACGGGAATGTAAAAGGACACATTACAGCCCCATCGACAGGAATGTAAAAGGACACATTACAGCCCCATCGACAGGAATGTAAAAGGACACATTACAGCCCCATCGACAGGAATGTAAAAGGACACATTACAGCCCCCATCGACAGGAATGTAAAAGGACACATTACATTACAGCCCCATCGACAGGAATGTAAAAGGACACATTACAGCCCCATCGACAGGAATGTGAAAGGACACATTACAGCCCCATCGACAGGAATGTGAAAGGACACATTACAGCCCCATCGACAGGTGGGTAAAAGGACACATTACAGCCCCATCGACAGGAGGGTAAAAGGACACATTACAGCCCCATCGACAGGAATGTAAAAGGACACATTACAGCCCCATCGACAGGAATGTAAAAGGACACATTACAGCCCCATCGACGGGAATGTAAAAGGACACATTACAGCCCCATCGACAGGAATGTAAAAGGACACATTACAGCCCCATCGACGGGAATGTAAAAGGACACATTACAGCCCCATCGACAGGAATGTGAAAGGACACATTACAGCCCCCTTCGATAGGAATGTAAAAGGACACATTACAGCCCCATCGACAGGAATGTAAAAGGACACATTACAGCCCCATCGACAGGAGGGTAAAAGGACACATTACAGCCCCATCGACAGGAATGTAAAAGGACACATTACAGCCCCATCGACAGGAATGTAAAAGGACACATTACAGCCCCATCGACAGGAGGGTAAAAGGACACATTACAGCCCCATCGACAGGAATGTAGAAGGACACATTACAGCCCCATCGACAGGAATGTAAAAGGACACATTACAGCCTCATCGACAGGAGGGTAAAAGGACACATTACAGCCCCATCGACAGGAGGGTAAAAGGGCACATTACAGCCCCATCGACATTAGGGTAAAAGGGCACATTACAGCCCGATCGATAGGAGGGTAAAAGGGCACATTACAGCCCCATCGACGGGAATGTACAAGGACACATTACAGCCCCATCGACGGGAATGTACAAGGACACATTACAGCCCCATCGACAGGAGGGTAAAAGGACACATTACAGCCCCATCGACAGGAGGGTAAAAGGACACATTACAGCCCCATCGACAGGAGGGTAAAAGGACACATTACAGCCCCATCGACGGGAATGTACAAGGACACATTACAGCCCCATCGACAGGAATGTACAAGGACACATTACAGCCCCATCGACAGGAGGGTAAAAGGACACATTAAAGCCCCATCGAGGGGAATGTAAAAGGACAGATTACAGCCCCATCGACAGGAATGTAAAAGGACACATTACAGCCCCATCGACAGGAATGTGAAAGGACACATTACAGCCCCATCGACAGGTGGGTAAAAGGACACATTACAGCCCCATCGACAGGAATGTAAAAGGACACATTACAGCCCCATCGACAGGAGGGTAAAAGGACACATTACAGCCCCATCGACGGGAATGTAAAAGGACACATTACAGCCCCATCGACAGGAATGTAAAAGGACACATTACAGCCCCATCGACAGGAATGTAAAAGGACACATTACAGCCCCATCGACAGGAATGTAAAAGGACACATTACAGCCCCCATTGACAGGTGGGTAAAAGGACACATTACAGCCCCATCAACAGGAATGTAAAAGGACACATTACAGCCCCATCGACAGGAGGGTAAAAGGACACATTACAGCCCCATCGACGGGAATGTAAAAGGACACATTACAGCCCCATCGACAGGAATGTAAAAGGACACATTACAGCCCCATCGACAGGAATGTAAAAGGACACATTACAGCCCCATCGACAGGAATGTAAAAGGACACATTACAGCCCCCATCGACAGGAATGTAAAAGGACACATTACATTACAGCCCCATCGACAGGAATGTAAAAGGACACATTACAGCCCCATCGACAGGAATGTGAAAGGACACATTACAGCCCCATCGACAGGAATGTGAAAGGACACATTACAGCCCCATCGACAGGTGGGTAAAAGGACACATTACAGCCCCATCGACAGGAGGGTAAAAGGACACATTACAGCCCCATCGACAGGAATGTAAAAGGACACATTACAGCCCCATCGACAGGAATGTAAAAGGACACATTACAGCCCCATCGACGGGAATGTAAAAGGACACATTACAGCCCCATCGACAGGAATGTAAAAGGACACATTACAGCCCCATCGACGGGAATGTAAAAGGACACATTACAGCCCCATCGACAGGAATGTGAAAGGACACATTACAGCCCCCTTCGACAGGAATGTAAAAGGACACATTACAGCCCCATCGACAGGAATGTAAAAGGACACATTACAGCCCCATCGACAGGAGGGTAAAAGGACACATTACAGCCCCATCGACAGGAGGGTAAAAGGACACATTACAGCCCCATCGACAGGAATGTAAAAGGACACATTACAGCCCCATCGACAGGAATGTAAAAGGACACATTACAGCCCCATCGACAGGAATGTAGAAGGACACATTACAGCCCCCTCGACAGGAATGTAAAAGGACACATTACAGCCTCATCGACAGGAGGGTAAAAGGACACATTACAGCCCCATCGACGGGAATGTAAAAGGACACATTACAGCCCCATCGACAGGAATGTAAAAGGACACATTACAGCCCCATCGACAGGAATGTAGAAGGACACATTACAGCCCCATCGACAGGAATGTAAAAGGACACATTACAGCCTCATCGACAGGAGGGTAAAAGGACACATTACAGCCCCATCGACAGGAGGGTAAAAGGACACATTACAGCCCCATCGACAGGAATGTAAAAGGACACATTACAGCCCCATCGACGGGAGGGTAAAAGGACACATTACAGCCCCATCGACGGGAGGGTAAAAGGACACATTACAGCCCCATCGACGGGAGGGCAAAAGGACACATTACAGCCCCATCGACAGGAATGTAAAAGGACACATTACAGCCCCATCGACAGGAGGGTAAAAGGACACATTACAGCCCCATCGACAGGAATGTAGAAGGACACATTACAGCCCCCTCGACAGGAATGTAAAAGGACACATTACAGCCCCATCGACAGGAGGGTAAAAGGACACATTACAGCCCCATCGACAGGAATGTAAAAGGACACATTACAGCCCCATCGACAGGAGGGTAAAAGGGCACATTACAGCCCCATCGACAGGAGGGTAAAAGGGCACATTACAGCCCCATCGACAGGAGGGTAAAAGGGCACATTACAGCCCCATCGACAGGTGGGTAAAAGGACACATTACAGCCCCATCGACAGGAATGTAAAAGGACACATTACAGCCCCATCGACAGGAATGTAAAAGGACACATTACAGCCCCATCGACAGGAATGTAAAAGGACACATTACAGCCCCATCGACAGGAATGTAAAAGGACACATTACAGCCCCATCGACAGGAATGTAAAAGGACACATTACAGCCCCATCGACAGGAGGGTAAAAGGACACATTACAGCCCCATCGACGGGAATGTAAAAGGACACATTACAGCCCCATCGACAGGAATGTAAAAGGACACATTACAGCCCCATCGACAGGAGGGTAAAAGGACACATTACAGCCCCATCGACGGGAATGTAAAAGGACACATTACAGCCCCATCGACAGGAATGTAAAAGGACACATTACAGCCCCCTTCGACAGGAATGTAAAAGGACACATTACAGCCTCATCGACGGGAGGGTAAAAGGACACATTACAGCCCCATCGACAGGAATGTAAAAGGACACATTACAGCCCCATCGACGGGAGGGCAAAAGGACACATTACAGCCCCATCGACAGGAATGTAAAAGGACACATTACAGCCCCCTTCGACAGGAATGTAAAAGGACACATTACAGCCCCCTTCGACAGGAATGTAAAAGGACACATTACAGCCCCCTTCGACAGGAATGTAAAAGGACACATTACAGCCCCATCGACAGGAATGTGAAAGGACACATTACAGCCCCATCGACAGGAATGTAAAAGGACACATTACAGCCCCATCGACAGGAATGTGAAAGGACACATTACAGCCCCATCGACAGGAATGTAAAATACACATTACAGCCCCATCGACAGGAATGTAAAAGGACACATTACAGCCCCATCGACAGGAATGTAAAAGGACACATTACAGCCCCATTGACAGGAATGTGAAAGGACACATTACAGCCCCATCGACAGGTGGGTAAAAGGACACATTGCAGCCCCATCGACAGGAATGTAAAAGGACACATTACAGCCCCATCGACAGGAATGTGAAAGGACACATTACAGCCCCATCGACAGGTGGGTAAAAGGACACATTACAGCCCCATCGACAGGAATGTAAAAGGACACATTACAGCCCCATCGACAGGAATGTAAAAGGACACATTACAGCCCCATCGACAGGAATGTAAAAGGACACATTACAGCCTCATCGACAGGAGGGTAAAAGGACACATTACAGCCCCATCGACAGGTGGGTAAAAGGACACATTACAGCCCCATCGACAGGAATGTAAAAGGACACATTACAGCCCCATCGACGGGAGGGTAAAAGGACACATTACAGCCCCATCGACGGGAGGGTAAAAGGACACATTACAGCCCCATCGACGGGAGGGCAAAAGGACACATTACAGCCCCATCGACAGGAATGTAAAAGGACACATTACAGCCCCATCGACAGGAGGGTAAAAGGACACATTACAGCCCCATCGACAGGAATGTAGAAGGACACATTACAGCCCCCTCGACAGGAATGTAAAAGGACACATTACAGCCCCATCGACAGGAGGGTAAAAGGACACATTACAGCCCCATCGACAGGAATGTAAAAGGACACATTACAGCCCCATCGACAGGAGGGTAAAAGGGCACATTACAGCCCCATCGACAGGAGGGTAAAAGGGCACATTACAGCCCCATCGACAGGAGGGTAAAAGGGCACATTACAGCCCCATCGACAGGTGGGTAAAAGGACACATTACAGCCCCATCGACAGGAATGTAAAAGGACACATTACAGCCCCATCGACAGGAATGTAAAAGGACACATTACAGCCCCATCGACAGGAATGTAAAAGGACACATTACAGCCCCATCGACAGGAATGTAAAAGGACACATTACAGCCCCATCGACAGGAATGTAAAAGGACACATTACAGCCCCATCGACAGGAGGGTAAAAGGACACATTACAGCCCCATCGACGGGAATGTAAAAGGACACATTACAGCCCCATCGACAGGAATGTAAAAGGACACATTACAGCCCCATCGACAGGAGGGTAAAAGGACACATTACAGCCCCATCGACGGGAATGTAAAAGGACACATTACAGCCCCATCGACAGGAATGTAAAAGGACACATTACAGCCCCCTTCGACAGGAATGTAAAAGGACACATTACAGCCTCATCGACGGGAGGGCAAAAGGACACATTACAGCCCCATCGACAGGAATGTAAAAGGACACATTACAGCCCCATCGACAGGTGGGTAAAAGGACACATTACAGCCCCATCGACAGGAATGTAAAAGGACACATTACAGCCCCATCGACGGGAGGGCAAAAGGACACATTACAGCCCCATCGACAGGAATGTAAAAGGACACATTACAGCCCCATCGACAGGAATGTAAAAGGACACATTACAGCCCCATCGACAGGAATGTAAAAGGACACATTACAGCCCCATCGACAGGAGGGTAAAAGGACACATTACAGCCCCATCGACGGGAGGGTAAAAGGACACATTACAGCCCCATCGACAGGAATGTAAAAGGACACATTACAGCCCCATCGACAGGAATGTAAAAGGACACATTACAGCCCCATCGACAGGAATGTAAAAGGACACATTACAGCCCCATCGACAGGAGGGTAAAAGGACACATTACAGCCCCCTTCGACTGGAATGTAAAAGGACACATTACAGCCCCATCGACAGGAATGTAAAAGGACACATTACAGCCCCATCGACAGGAATGTAAAAGGACACATTACAGCCCCATCGACAGGAATGTAAAAGGACACATTACAGCCCCATCGACAGGAATGTAAAAGGACACATTACAGCCCCATCGACAGGAATGTAAAAGGACACATTACAGCCCCATCGACAGGAATGTAAAAGGACACATTACAGCCCCATCGACAGGAATGTAAAAGGACACATTACAGCCCCATCGACGGGAGGGTAAAAGGACACATTACAGCCCCATCGACGGGAATGTAAAAGGACACATTACAGCCCCATCGACAGGTGGGTAAAAGGACACATTACAGCCCCATCGACAGGAATGTAAAAGGACACATTACAGCCCCATCGACAGGAATGTAAAAGGACACATTACAGCCCCATCGACAGGAGGGTAAAAGGACACATTACAGCCCCATCGACAGGAATGTAAAAGGACACATTACAGCCCCATCGACAGGAATGTAAAAGGACACATTACAGCCCCATCGACAGGAATGTGAAAGGACACATTACAGCCCCATCGACAGGAATGTAAAAGGACACATTACAGCCCCATCGACAGGAATGTGAAAGGACACATTACAGCCCCATCGACAGGTGGGTAAAAGGACACATTTAGAGAACCCCCGCGACCCTCCATGGGTCCTTGGGCCTAACTCCCTCCCTGAAGCCTGGGCCTTTCCTGCTCCGCTCTGCACGGGATTCACCTCCCTCGCTCCGGCCGGCAGCAGCTCCTCGGCCGCCGTCCGGATGACGTTGGGCCGTCTCTCCTGCCTTTCCCTGCCGCTCTCCTTCGCGGCCTCCATGAGCAGCGGAGACGCGGAGAACAGGAGCCACAACCTGAGCGCCGCCATATCCCGCTGCTCTCAGCCCACTCCGGGCGCCACAAGACACACGCCCCTCATCCCGTGACACTGAGACTTTGCAACGATAAGTCAGTCTCCTGGGCAACTTAATACGCATGCGCAATTAGTGGCGCAGCGGACAAGTCGCTCGTCTGTGTTGCTGCTGGAAGTTCATATTGAGGAACTGGTTTCGATCCCCGGCACCGCCACTGACCTTAACCTCAGTCTTCTTTCAACCTTCCCCAATCCAGTTGTATAAAACCAAAATACTGCAGATGCTGGGTCGGTTTCTTCCAGTTCTACCTGTTACCTTCTGACTGTGCAGCACTCCCTCAGTACTGACCCTCTGACAATACACTGCTCCCTCTCTACTGACCTTCCGATAGTGCAGTGCTCCCATAGTAATGACCCTCTGACAGTGCAGCACTCCCTCAGTGCTGACCCTCTGAAGGTGCTGTGCCCTCTCTGCACTGCCTTGATTTTTGTGCTCCAGGCGTGGGACTCAAACCTCGAGTCTTGTAACTCAGAAGCACGGGTTTTCCCTCATGAGCTCTCGCTGACACAACTACCAAGCGTCTTCTACCAATGATGAGCGAGAGCTCTTGAGCTTCCAAACTGCATCTCCCCAACCCCCGCTCAGATCTGCAATTTGCACAACGTCATGGTCCTGTAATTTTTTTTTCCGGGAATATGCGGTTTGCCTTTCAGGTTTGCAAAAGATCAGTGTTGCTTTAAGAACAGGTAAGCCTCAGGAGTTACAGAAAAGTGCATTTTCGGTTGCCGTTAGAAACAGCCATTTGGAGACTGTGATTCCAAGGGTGCATTCTTGTTACCATAGAGACAGCCACTGGGAGTGAGTAGCAAGCGATACATTTGTTACAATTCAATTTTGAACAGGCATTTGGACAGTTTGTTCTAACAGAACACACAGACAGAGGACGTAGCGGTGGTGTCAGCACGTGGAAAAAAGAGCTCTCAGCTGTTTAAACTGAAGGAATAGGATTTTAGTCTGTTTAATTATTATCTCTCAATATTCTAAAACATCAAGCCAAAACAGACATCACTGGTAATTTAAACTGAAGGAAGGGAAGTTAGGCTGTGACAATCTTTTATCACTCAGAAACTCTAAAGTCAGATTGATTCTATTGAAAGTGTTTGCATGTCGTTAATTGGTGAAATTTGCTAGAGAAGGAAAGTAACATTCTGTGAGGACTTCAAAGCAACATTCTGTGAGGACTTCAAGCAACATTTGACAGTAAATTTGCAATGACTCTAATTTTTTTCTATTTTCAATGCTGTTTATATCTTCATAGTGTTTAAGAATTTAGTTCTTCTAATTAAACAGTTAATTTGTTGATTGAAAGACACCTGGTTTGGTTAGCCTCATTCGGGGGTTAATAGATGGTGCAATTTGGCTGGGTCTTTCTTTAATTTGTAAAGTTTTAAATGATATGTCAGGCGATCTATGGAGCGACGGGATTGAATTAACAGTGCGTTGGTCCCATCACAATCAGAATCGTATATTTTGATTGGGGGCTTTGACTGGAGTGGTTGGTCGTAACAACAAGCACATCCACTTTCCCATGGAATGGGCCAGCACACGTTCAAAATCATTCGCGTCCAACACATCCAGGCCAGTTTTTATTCCCAAAGTATTCGCTTCAGATCCAGCCCTTGGCAAAGCCTATCTCGGCCTCTGGTGGTTAGTCATCGCGCTGGATTAAAATGTGACCTGGTGTTTCAGGTCATTGGATCATAACTGTGTCCAGTCAGGGTGCCCGAATCACCTCAGCAAAGTAAAGGAAGGTGTCTTCACATGTTGGTTCTTTTAAGGGTTTAGAATCGAATTACACTGTTGTTCACTGTGTCACGCTGCTTGGTGTCGTTCTATTGCAGTTAATTTTAAAAACACAATCTGCACACAAACAGCACAAAAGCATGATACACACACACACACACATACACACACACAAACCATGAATGATAACCATGAAAGTATTGGACTATCATTTAAATCCCATCTGGTTCCCTAATGTCCTTTAGGGAAGTAAATCTGCCGTCCGTACCCGATCTGGCCTACACGTGACTCCAGACCCAACAGAAATGTGGTCGACTCGTAACTGCCCCCTGAAATGGCTGTGCAAGACATCCAGATGTATTCAAGAAGGCAACTCACCACCACCTTCTCAAGGACAATTTAAGATGGGTAATAGATGCTGACCTTGTCAATGATGCATGAATAAAAAAACAATTATACACACCCATCAATGTTTTGGGTTAAGAACAGAAGAAATAGGAGCAGGAGTAGGCCATTCGGCCCCTCAAGTCTGCTCCGCCATTCAATAAGATCTTGGCTGATCTTCTACCTCAACTCCATCTTCCCGCACTATCCCCATATTCCTTAATTCCCTCAGTGTCCAAAAATCTCTCGAACTCAGTCTTTAATACACTCAACAACTGAGCATCCACAACTCTCTGGAGTAGAGAACTCTAAAGATTCACAACCCTCAGAGTAAAGAGATTTCTCCTGATCTCAGTCCAAAATGACCGACCCCTTATCCTGGGACTGCATTCCAATGTTCTGGACTCTCCAGCTGGGGGAAATTTTCTATATTTACATATTTGCAAGTGTTAAGCGTGCTTCCATTTTTTTTGTTAAATTTTGAGAATTTGTGTTTTAAAACTGAAATGGATTCTATAGATGCTGGAACTTTGGGTGTCTTAAAGGACGTCATCAGAAGGTTTAGACTGAATTTGAACTGTAAACAGTTACTGGAAGGCACCTGTTTTCAAATAACCCAGCAGGGGTTGTTTTCGACTTGGAGAGGTGTTTACAAAGAAGTGACAAGCCAAGATTTATGGTTGGCAGGAGGCTTGCTTTCTGAAAAGTTTTAGTTTCAATTTGAACTGTTCAAAAGGACAGTTGTTGCTTCTCGCCTGCCAGAGAAGACAGCTCATCTCTCTTTCTCTCTCTCGAAAAGAAATCCTGTATTTCTGGTGTGTCAGATTCCTATTTCCTCCTGTATTGAAGAAACCCTGCCTGTTTGAAGAATCTTTTGCATCGAATGTGTGGGAATGGAAAATTTGTTGCTGCCTTCCTGCTGTAAGACCTATTTTTGGAGCCTCTGTAGCTGCGTTTCTTGGAAAGCCTATGCAAACTGATCATCAACATGGCCTGGAAAGAACTGTTCTAGGAAGATCAGCCATCGACATGCATTTGGGAAAAATAAGAGTCTTTGGTTGACCGTATCGGTAAGTGGGAAAATTTAAATGTATGATGTGACCTGTGGAGAAGTGGGACTGAATTAACAGTGCACTCTCCCGCCTCGGGCATAACACAAGTCTTCATTTTCAATCTCTGCTCACGGGGCAACCCTCTCATCCCAGGGCTTCGGAACTGTCAGAGAATCCTCCCCACTATTCACGCTGTTCTTTAAGAGAAGAAACCGAAGGTAGAAAAACAACAAGCATTCCACCCTATCTGACATTGAATTAGCCTGCGAACCCTCCCACTATGACACATCAATCTCCAACGGAAAATCTGCGAATACAAAACCAACTAACTTTTGGACATAAAGCAGCGACACTTTGGTGTAGAGAGTACAATACTGAAGTGCATGTACAATTCAAAGCTTGGGAACGTGGTAAATCGTGAGCAGGTCAGCAGCAGACTTCAGGGGAATATGGATAGACTAGTGAAATGGGCAGACAGGAGGCAGATGCAGTTTAATGTGGTTAAGGGTGAAGTGATGCACTTTGGGAGAATGACATAAAGAAGCATTAGAATCGAAATGTACGATTTTGAAGTGGGTAAAAAACAGAGGGACCTGGTCGGTGGGGGGTGGTGGATGGCACATTTACAAATCTTTGGCAGTGGCAACGCATGTTGATAACATGGATAAGAAAGTGCATGAGATATGTGGCTGTGTAAGTAGCGGCATTGAAAAGAATAACAAGGAGGTCCCGCTACACATTCACAAATAGATCTTGGCTGCAGCATTGTGTTCAGTTCTGGGGATGAGGTAGTTCAGTTAATGTGGAGAGACTAGAGAAGCCGGGATGGTTCTCCTCAGAGCAGAGAAGGTTAAGAAGAGATATATGAGAGCGTTGAAATCAATGAGGGGATTCGATGAGAACAACAACACCGCGCCTTTAAAATAAGAAGGATATCAGCAGGTGGTCTGTTCAAATCCCATTCCAAGACTTCAGTACAAACATCAAGCGTGGCAATTCCAGTGCAGTACTGAGGGAGTGCTGCACTGTCGGAGGGTCAGTACTGAGGGAGTGCTGCACCGGCGGAGGGTCAGTGCTGATGGAGTGCTGCACGGTCGGAGGGTCAGTACTGAGGGAGTGCTGCACTGTCGGAGGGTCAGTGCTGATGGAGTGCTGCACGGTCGGAGGGTCAGTACTGAGGGAGTGCTGCACGGTCGGAGGGTCAGTAATGAGGGAGCGTTGCACTATTGGAGGGTCAGTACTGAGGGAGTTCAGCACCGGCGGAGGGTCAGCACTGAGGGAGCGCTGCACTGTCGGAGGGTCAGTGCTGAGGGAGTGCTGCACTGTCGGAGGGTCAGTATTGAGGAGGAGCTGAACTGTCGGAGGGTCAGTACTGAGGGAGTGCTGCACTGTCGGAGGGTCAGTACTGAGGGAGTTCAGCACCGGCGGAGGGTCAGCACTGAGGGAGCGCTGCACTGTCGGAGGGTCAGTGCTGAGGGAGTGCTGCACTGTCGGAGGGTCAGTATTGAGGAGGAGCTGAACTGTCGGAGGGTCAGTACTGAGGGAGTGCTGCACTGTCGGAGGGTCAGTACTGAGGGAGTTCTGCACCAGCGGAGGGTCAGTACTGAGGGAGTGCTGAACTGTCGGAGGGTCAGTACTGAGGGAGTGCTGAGCTGTCGGAGGGTCAGTACTGAGGGAGTGCTGCACTGTTGGATGATCAGTACTGAGGTCGTGCTGCACTGTCGGTGGGTCAGTACTGAGGGAGTGCTGCACTGTTGCAGGGTCAGTACTGAGGGAGTGCTGAACTGTCGGAGGGTCAGTAATGAGGGAGTGCTGCACTGTTGGATGATCAGTACTGAGGTAGTGCTGCACTGTCGGGGGGTCAGTACTGAGGAAGTGCTGCGCTGTCGGAGGGTCAGTACTGAGGCAGCGTTGCACTGTTGGATGGTCAGTACTGATGGAATGCTGCACGGTTGGAGGGTCAGTACTGAGGGAGCGTTGCATTGTCGGAGGGTCAGTACTGAGGGAGTTTTGCACCGGCGGAGGGTCAGTACTGAGGGAGCGCTGCACTGTCGGAGGATCAGTATTGATGAAGTGCTGAACTGTCTGAGGGTCAGTACTGAGGGAGTTCTGCTCCGGCGGAGGGTCAGTACTGAGGGAGTGCTGCACTGTTGCAGGGTCAGTACTGAGGGAGTGCTGAACTGTCGGAGGGTCAGTACTGAGGGAGTGCTGCACTGTTGGATGATCAGTACTGAGGTAGTGCTGCACTGTTGGAGGGTCAGTACTGAGGTAGAGCTGCACTGTCGGGGGGTCAGTACTGAGGGAGTGCTGCACTGTTGGATGATCAGTACTGAGGGAGTGTTGCACTGTGTCAGGCAAAACCCCCACCTGCAAAGACTGAGGCACTAATGATTTCGCCACATGAAGATTAAAGCTTAAAATTGCAGGTCCCTGACTGTATTGACATATGCAGAGTAACCGACAGTGTTGGAACAATGGGGACCCAGTCGTTGCTTCCCCAATACACAGAAAAAGTGGTCAAACCAGTTTTGGTCACATGACTGACTGACTGTTAGAGGTTTTGAATCTGAACTTCCAACAGAGAATTTGATCTCAGAAATCTGTGTGCTCCTGGTTGGAACGGAACCTCCTCTCCAGTCCTGCCTGCCTCCACCTCTTTCCCACGGAACTGAATCTTGTGAAAACACATGAATCTCAAAGAGTGAAAAGTCTCTCAGTGAACAAGGTTTAAGAAGAACACTGGGTCTGGATGAACAGCAAGACTACCTGCAATAAAGTGAGCTCGAAGCACAGTTATCAAGAAACTCCTCTGATGTTGCCTCAAACCCCTCCCTATTATATTTTCCTCTCTTTCCTGTCCCCATTTGCATGTGTTTATCGCATTTGCATGCGAGCATGAGTGCGTCGTAGATCCGCAGGTGTTAACCATATTACAGGTTAAGTTTAAGTTTTCATAAAATTTCATCTTTCTTCTTTAAAGTACTGAAAACCTGTGTGAATTGGAGTGACATATAGGCCAGACCAGGTAAGGACGTCAGATTTCCTTCCCTAAAGGACATTAGTGAACCAGATGGGTTTTTATAACAATTGATGATAGGTTCATGGCACAATTACTGAGACTAGCTTTTAATTCTGGACTTTTTTTGTTAATTAATTGAATTTAAATTCCAGCAGCTGTCAAGGTGGGATTTGAACTTCTGCTCCAGAGCTTTGTCTTGGGCCTTGAAGATTATTAGCACAGTGACATTACCACTACACCACTATCAGATTATGTCTTTTTCATTTGTTGGTGGTCTCCACGGGGATCACAACACCAACCTTCCCATAAATCACTGCCTTAGCCAAATATCCCCACTAACCCCTAATCCCCAGCAATCTCAACATCATAAATTGCAACTGTACGCACTGTTCTCCAATAAACACTAATCCCTGACCTTATCACCCTAACTGCTAGCCCGTCATAACTCCAACCCTAATCGCTACTCTGTAATATAAAATCATAAGAAATATGAAACAAGAGTAGGCCATACAGACTCTTGATCTGGCTGCACCATTCAATGAGGTCTTTTACTTCAACTCCACTTTCCCACCGAATCCCTTGATTCCCTTCGTAACCAAAAATTTAGCAAATTCTTGTCTTGAAGGTCCTCAATGGCTGAGCATCCATAACCCTCTTGGTAGAGAATTCTAAAGATTCATGACGCCTTTGAGTGAAGAAATATCTTCTCATTTCAGTCCAAAATGGCCGACCCCTTATCCTGAGATTGTGACCCCTAGTTCTAGGCACTCCATCCAGAGGAAACACACTCCCAGAATCTACCCTGTCACGCTCCTTAAGAATTTTAAGTTTCAATGAGATCATCTCTCATTCTTCCAAATTTTAGGGAATATAGGCCTAATCTACTCAAGCACTCCTCATGGGACTATTCTCTTACCTCAGGAATTAGTATAGTAAACCAATGTTGGACTTCATCTATGGCAAGTATATTCTTCCTTATGTAAGGAGACCAAAACTGTACACAGTACTCCTGATGCACTCACCAGTGGCCTGTGGAATTGCAGTAAAACTTGTTTACTCTTTATAATCCAATCCCTTTTGAATAATTTGCCTTCCTAATTGCTTGTTAACTTTCTGCGATTTGTGTACATGGACACCCTCGGAATGCCAACATTTCCCAAGCTCCCTCAACATTTAAAAAAAACACTTTGCTTTTCTATTCTTCATACCAAAATGGAAAACGTCCCATTTCTCCACATTATAGTCCATCTGCCACGTTCCTGCCCACTCACTTAAGCTGTCTATATTGTATTGGAGCCTCTTTGCATCCTCCTCACAGCCTACCTAACTTGGTATCGCCAGCAAACATAGACACTCAGTTCCTTTATCTAAATCATAAATAGCTGAGGCCCCAGCACTGATCCTCGTGGTACTTCACCAGTTACAGCCTGCCAACCTGAAAATGACCCATTTAATCTAACTGTGTTTTCTTTTTGTCTATTATCCAATCCTCAGTCAGTCTGTGCTAATATATTAGCCCCAATCCCATGAGCCCTAATTTGGTGTAATAACCTCCTGTGTGGACCCTTATCAAATACTTTTAAAGAATTTAAGTAACTATATTCACTGGTTTCCCCTTATCCACCCAACTAGTTACATCCTCAAAAAACACGAATAGATTTGCAACACCATTTCCCTTTCATAAATACGAACATACAAACACACAGCTGATCTGATTGTAACGAACCCCACATTCCCGCCTACCCCCGATAACCTTTCACCCCCTTAACAAGAATCTATCTACCTCTGCCTTAAAAACTATTCAAAGACTCTGCTTCCACTGCCTTTTCAGGAAGAGAATTCCAAAGACTCACGACCCTCTGAGAGAAAAAGTTTCTCCTCATCTCTGTCTTAAATGGGCGACCCCTTATTTTTAAACAGTGACCCCTAGTTCTAGATTCTCCCACAAGGGGAAACATTCTTTCCACATCCAACCTGTCAAGACCTCTCAGGATCTTATATGTTTCAGTCAAGTCGCCTCTTATTCTTCTAAACTCCAGCGGATGCAAGCCTAGCCTGTCCAACCTTTCCTCATAAGACAATCTACCAATTCCAGATATTAGTCTAGTAAACCTTCTCTGAACTGCTTCCAACACATTTACATCCTTTCTTAAATAAGGAGACCACAGTACTCCAGATGTGGTCTCACCAATGCCATGTAGAACTGAAGCATAATCTCTCTACTTTTGTATTCAATTCCCCTCGCAATGCACGATAATATTCTATTAGCTTTCCTAATTACGTGCTGTACCTGCACACTAACCTTTTGCAATTCATGCACTCGGAAACCCAGATCCCTCTGCATCTCAGAGCTCTGCAATCTATCACTACATCGATAATATGCTTCATTTTTTATTCTTCCTGCCATAATGGGCAATTTCACATTTTTCCCACGTTTTACTCCATTTGCCAGATCTTTGCCCACTCACTTCACCTATTTATATCCCTTTGTAGCCTCCTTATGTCTGCAGTAAGTGTCTGCACCCTCCATGTAGACTCTACTCAATCATAATAGCATTGTTACTACATCCAACAAATAGATTCTAGCATTTTACCCACGACTGATGTCAGGCTAACTGGCCTATAGTTCCCTGTTTTCTCAAATAAGGGACCGTTATAGAATCTATCACTTTATTAATAATAATGTCCTTAAAGTCCCTCATTTTCACTAGCCTCTTGATTCCCCGCTACTTCCGAAACATGTTTTTGTGTCTTCTGCTGTGAAGGCAGATATAAAAGATAATTAATTTAATGTCTCTGCCATTTCCGTATTCCCATTATAATTTCTCCTGTCTCTGCCTCTAATGGAGACATGTTCACTCACGCTAATCTCTCCTATTTACCATACCTATGGAAGCTTTGTCAATCTGTTTTTATGTCACTTGCGAGCCTACCCTCTCATCTCAGCAAGCAGTTAGGAAGGCGAATGGTATGTTGGCCTTCATTGCAAGAGGACTTGGGTACAGGGGCAAGGATGTCTTAACTGCAGTTATACAGGGCCTTGGTGTGACCACACCTGGACTATTGTGTGCAGTTTTGGTCTCCTTATCTGAGGAAGGATGTTCTTGTTATGGAGGAATTGCAAAGAAGATTTACTAGGCTGATTGCTGGGATGGCAGGATTGATGAATGAGGAGAGATTGGGTCGACTAGGCCAATATTCACGAGAGTTAAGAAGAATGAGAGGGGATCTCATAGAAGCCTATAAAATTCGAACAGAACTAGGCAGGCTAGATGCAGGGAGGATGCTCCCGATGGCTGGGGAGTCCAGAACCAGGGGTCACAGTCTCAGGATACGGGGTATGCCATTTAGAACTGAAATGAGGAGAAACTTCTTCACTCAGAGGATGGTGAACCTGTGGAATTCTCTACCGCAGAAGGCAGGGGAGGCTAAATTATTAAATATATTCAAGAAGGAGATAGATATATTTCTTAATGCCAAAGGGATCAAGGGATATGGGGAGAAAGCGGGAAAAGGGTACTGAATCAGACGATCAGCCATGATTCTTTTTGAATGGCGGAGCAGGCCCGTAGGGCCGAATGGCCTACTCCTGCTCCTATTTTCTATGTTTTTTTCTATGTTTAATTTGTTTTCATGTTATTTGCTAGTCTACCCTCTTATCCTATTTTCTCGCTCTTTATCAATTTCTGCTGAATTCTAAAACCTTCCCAATCCTCGGGCATTTTGGCAACATTATAAGCCTCTCCCCGTGACCTAATCCCATCTTTAACTAGTCTTGTTAGCCACAGTTGGACCGCATTTTCTGTGGGGATTTTTATTCTTTAAGGGAACGCACAATTGTTGTGAGTTATAGATTATTTCTTTAAATGTTTGGCATATTTACAACTTTAATATTGAGAACTTTATTTTCAAGAATAGAAATTTCAGTTACTGAAGAAAATGGCAAATAATTTTTCTTTTCAGCAGGTACTTTGATTAATCTGATTTGTTCATGAAGAAACTCAGTCCTGTGACAGCTCTTTGAAACAGCTTTCTAGTTGGTCCCATGGCCCTGCTCCTTCCCCAGAACCCTGAAAATTTCTCCCCTTCAAATATTTCTCCAATTCCCCTTTTGAAAGTTCCTATTGAATCTGCTTCCACCGTCCTTTCAGGCAGCACATTCCAGATCACAACAACTCACTGTGTAAAAACATTTCTCCTCATCTCCCCCTCTGGTTCCACTGCCGATTATCTTAAATCTGTGTCCCTCTGGTTACCGACCCTCCTGTCACTGGAAACAGTTTCTCCTTATTTACTCCATCAAAACCCTTCCTGATTTTGAACGCCTCGATTAAATCGCCCCTTAACCTTCTCTGCTCTAAGGAGAACAATCCCAGCTTCTCCAGTCTCTCCACATTAACTGAAGGAGTTTGATTGAGTAAATAAGGAGAAACTGTTTTCAGTGGCTGATTTCCCCTCTCTCTCTAACCCAATGGAAACCCAACATGATCCTTCTAGGTTTAATTAGGACAGGTTTGGAGGTAAGCAGGAAACCCACAGGAACTGGTGGTTCAGTCATTTAAATCATTAAAAAAATCAACGGAGCCTTTAACCCTGAATTCTTGCTCTAACAGCCAGCGCATGGGGTCTCCAAGCAGCCTGGGACTCGCCAGGGTCAAGAAGGCGAGAGCACAGCGTGGACTCATTGATCAATGAAACTGACAGGCTTGAAATCCTGTAAACAGTGAAACTGCACAGCTGCTACCCTGCCTAGATGAAAGGCTTGTGCTCTCAGTATTTGTTCGGAGAGTGCGCTTTTGCTGCACGACTGGTGATTTCCAAATTTTTGGGCAGTCATTTCACTGGCCCTTGGACTTTACTCACCCTGGTCTGCACTTCCTTGCTGTCAGCCTTCACTGCAGAATGGGACCAGTCTATGCAGCTCTACCTTGGACCTCTGACGAGGAACAAAAGGAGAACGCATCAGCAACACCAGCGGCACTAGGAATGACAGGAGCAACACCACCAGCAGCAGCACCAGCAGCACTAGGAATGACAGGAGCAACACCACCAGCAGCAATACCAGCAGCACTAGGAATGACAGGAGCAACACCACCAGCAGCAATACCAGCAGCAGTAGGAATGACAGGAGCAACACCACCAGCAGCAGCAGCAGCAGCACTAGGAATGACATAAGCAACACCACCAGCAGCAACACCAGCAGCACTAGGAATGACAGGAGCAACACCACCAGCAGCAGCACCAGCAGCACTAGGAATGACAGGAGCAACACCACCAGCAGCAGCACCAGCAGCACTAGGAATGACAGGAGCAACACCACCAGCAGCAATACCAGCAGCACTAGGAATGACAGGAGCAACACCACCAGCAGCAATACCAGCAGCAGTAGGAATGACAGGAGCAACACCACCAGCAGCAGCAGCAGCAGCACTAGGAATGACAGGAGCAACACCACCAGCAGCAGCACCAGCTGCAGTAGGAATGACAGGAGCAACACCACCAGCAGCAACACCAGCAGCACTAGGAATGACTGGAGCAACACCACCAGCAGCAGCACCAGCAGCACTAGGAATGACAGGAGCAACACCACCAGCAGCACTAGGAATGACAGGAGCAACACCACCAGCAGCAGCACCAGCAGCACTAGGAATGACAGGAGCAACACCACCAGCAGCAATACCAGCAGCAGTAGGAATGACAGGAGCAACACCACCAGCAGCAATACCAGCAGCAGTAGGAATGACAGGAGCAACACCACCAGCAGCAGCAGCTGCCTTTTCCTCAGCCACATGCCCCTTCACAGGGCAGAGGGGATGGATGTCAAGATCCAGCTCGAAGGAGACGAGACCGCCGGACTCAGGTTCTATAGGCAGAGGATCAGCTCTCTCGACATGTCTGAGCACCAGTGCCTCAGGAGGCTCGGGGTTTCATGGGAGGCCTTTGCTGACAGCTGCAGCCTCCTGGAGGAAACCTCCTGCTCAATGGACCGGGTGGGCTTTGCCAGTGGCGGTCACTGGAGGACCGCCCCCTGGTTTTCTGCCTCTCCCTTGGCGTTTGCGCTCTCTTCTGCGAGGGGAGAAAGCAGAGAGTTATGGAGTGACCACACTCCTGCCCTCACTTCCTCAGCCGCTTCCAACTTGCTTTGAGAGGCTGGCGTCTTCCTCCTATCTGCGAGAGGCAACACCTCACTGCAGCCTCTCAGATCCTGCAGCAGGACCTCCAGGTAAGAAGGAGAGACCGGGGGAGCAGCTTCCCCAGGCCTCCTCTCCATTCCTGTTGAAGGACAACCTCCTTGTCTGAGACTCTGCTGAAGTTACAGGTTTCAATGGAAACAGACAGTCACATAGCCCAGTCGAGAATTAAGGGTTGCAATAAGCATATGTATCGTTTAACCGCAATAGAGGAAGGGATTAAGGCCTGATGACCTTGAGAATCGGACAATGGAAGGAGATGGGCTCAAGTACTGTGTAGATCTAAGGATTGAAGAAGTGTGAAAGACTGGCCTTCCTGAAATCGACGATCAGCAGGAAATTGTGTCTTTCGCAGTAGACCTTTCTTTAAAAAAAAAAGCAATATCAAGAATGAGGACGTAAGTTTCCAATGAGAACTACAGGTTTGGAGCATTGCCAAACTTGGAGACGAGATGGACCGGTCAGCAGCAAGACATGTATAAATGAGGAGATGGGGGTATGATACTGTCCCTGCAGGCAGTCGAGGAAGACGGTAAAGTTTGGTCAACTTCACTGCGGGGCCGACAAACACCATGGGCAGACCAACTGAGGGCTGATTGTAAGTATTAAGTTAGCAAATTAAGTTAGGAATGGTTGGGGAGGAGGTGCGGGTTTAGCCTCTAACAGGACGGGGTCCTGGGTCACGTAACTGTTGTTGCGACTGTAACTTGTGATTGCTGAGTGTAACCCCTCTCTAAGTATTGCGGATAATTCAATAAAGCGAGTTATCAGAAGAAACTTGTCTCGCTGGTTATTCTGGTTCAAGTCAGACATTTGTAATTCTCATGTCATGAACTCGGGTGTGGCTGGGGGGTGTGGGGGAGGGTCTTTGAGTGAGGAAGAGAACGCCCTACACTGTGGTTGCTGCAGCCTCAGGAACCAATGTACCATTATGTCCCTTCCTCTCTCCCACTCCCAACCCCTTTAGCTGGACAGAGTGTGGGTCACCATCACACCCAGCCTCTGTGACTGGTCGGGAAACCTGGAAACGGGATGCTAATGCCGCAACTGAGTTAGAGAGCCTCGGGAGTCCTGCTCCGTGAACAAGCTGCCAGCCCCCCATATCCCCGCTGCGGGCGGATATGTTTCAGTTAAATTCCGCCTGTTCACTCTCATTCCCTCTCCATGGATGCTGCCAGACGTGCTGAGTATTTCTGGAATTTTCCATTTTTATTTGTAATTATGGCATGGATGGTGAATACGGGACGTTTCCATAATAAACTAGCAGAGACCCGCCAAATATTTGCGCTGAAATTTGTATCTTGATTGCAACAGGACCTCTTTAAGTCCCCATCCCTTTCCATCCCTCTCATGCCATCCCTCTCATTCCATCCCTCTCATGCCATCCCTCTCATTCCATCCCCATCCCATTCCACCCCTTCTTCCTATGTCATCCCCATCTCCGAGTCCATCCCTCCCATCACATCCCATCCCCATACAATACCTCCCCATGCATTCCCCGCTCCCATGCCAGCACTTGTCTTGAATGCCACCGCCCTCCACATTGCCATTGCAACCCCCGCCCCCCCCCACCCCGATCCCTCCAGCCAGGATAACTTCGTTGTTGGGCTCCCCTGACCTTCCAGCAGCCCCTACACCCACCCACTGCCAATAGCTATTGTCAGCCGCACGTGCCTCGGTTGAGAGCATGTCAGAGCAGCTAGGCCTCAGAGCAGCAAGCATTAAGTAAAGCTCACGGAAAGGTAAGGTTCCTTTTTTGAGCTTCAAGCCCCACTCCTCGCATTTTCCGACCTCTCGGCCTACATTCATCACCCATCTGCAAGGTAGGAGACGGAGCAGGGAGAGGGGTAAATCCGACGAGGGAGTCCCATCAGGTGGGCACTGGCCTTTCATGTCCACAGGGGCTTCGGTAGTGCCAGGGGAGCCAGGTTTGAGTGTTCAGCCAGCCAGAAAAAGAGGCCATGAAAATATTCAAAACAAATAAAAACATGACAACCGGGCTGCTTTGCAAGGTCTGAATTGAGCTGTTCTCTCTGACCCCCAAATTAATACAATGCATGCCAAATGGGCTGCAGCTACCTCCGTGCCCCCGCTTGC
Source organism: Heterodontus francisci (assembly GCF_036365525.1). NCBI lineage: Eukaryota > Metazoa > Chordata > Chondrichthyes > Heterodontiformes > Heterodontidae > Heterodontus > Heterodontus francisci. The sequence goes on along the minus strand of NC_090398.1, from coordinate 13,784,373 downwards.
TGAGGTTTTTGCGACCAACTTCAAACAGAAGTACCGAGTTGATGATCCATCTCGGCCTCCTCCTGACGTCCCCAGCATCACAGATGCCAGTCTTCAGCCAATCCAATTCACTCCACGTGATATCAAGAAAGGACTGATGGCACTGGAGACTGCAAAGGCTATGTGCCCTGACAATATTCCGGCAATAGTCCTGAAGACCTGTGCTCCAGAACTTGCCGCGTCCCTAGCCGAGCTGTTCCAGTACAGCTACAACACTGGCATCTACTGGGCAATGTGGAAAATTGCCCATGTATGTCCTGTCCACAAAAAGCTGGACAATCTAACCCGGTCAATTACAACTCCATCAGTCTACTCTCGATCATCAATAAAGTGATGGAAGGTGTCATCGAAAGTACTATCAAGTGGCACTTGCTTAGCAATAACCTGCTCAGTGACGCTCAGTTTGGGTTCCACCAGGGCCACTCAGCTCCTGACCTCATTACAGCGTTGGTTCAAACATGGACAAAAGAGCTGAACTCAAGAGGTGAGGTGAGAGTGACTGCCCTTGACATCAAGGCAACATTTCACCGAGTATGGCAAGTTTGCAAGTTCTCCCTGTGTCTGCGTGGGTTTCCACCGGGTGCTCCAGTTTCCTCCCACATGCCAAAGACTTGCAGGTTAATAGGTAAATTGGACATTATAAATTGCCCCTAGTATAGGTAGGTGGTAGGGAAATATAGGGACAGGTGGGGATGTGGTAGGAATATGGAATTAGTGTAGGATTAGTATAAATGGGTGGTTGATGGTCGGCACAGACTCGGTGGGCCGAAGGGCCTGTTTCAGTGCTGTATCTCTAAATAAAAAAAAAATAATAATAAATAAGGAGCCCCAGCAAAACTGGAGTCAATGCGAATCAGGGGGAAAACTCTCTGCTGGTTGGATTCTAAGATGGTTATGGTTGTTGGAGGTCAATCATCTGAGCTCCAGGACATCACTGCAGGAGTTCCTCAGGGTAGTGTCCATGTAGAAATGCAGCAAGACCTGGACAATATCCGGGCTTGGGCTGATAAGTGGCAAGTAACATTCTCGCCACACAAATGCCAGGCAATGACCATCTCCAACAAGATTACAATTGCTGAATCCCCCACCATTAGCATCCTGGGAGTTACCATTGACCAGAAACTTAACTGGACCAGCCACATAAATAATGTTGTTACGAGAGCAAGTCAGAGGCTGGGAATTCTGCAGCAAGTAACTCACCTCCTGACTCCCCAAAGCCTGTCCACCATCTACAAAGCATAAGTCAGGAGTGTGATGGAATACTCTCCACTTGCCTGGATGGGTGCAGTTCCAACAACACTCAAGAAACTCGACACCATCCAGGACAAAGCAGCCCGCTTGATTGGCACTCCATCCACAAACATTCACTCCCTCCACCACCGATGCACAGTGGCAGCAGTGTGTACCATCTACAAGATCCACTGCAGCAACTCACCAAGGCTCCTTCAACAGCACCTTCCAAACCCGCGACCTCTACCAACTAGAAGGACAAGGGCAGCAAATACATGGGAACACCACCACCTGCAAGTTCCCCTCCAAGTCACACACCATCCTGACTTGTGAACTATATCGCCATTGCTTCACTGTCGCTGGGTCAAAATCCTGAAACTCCCTTCCTAACAGCACTGTGGGTGTACCTACCCCACATGAACTGCAGTGGTTCAAGAAGGCAGCTCACCACCACCTTCTCAAGGGCAATTAGGGATGGGCAATAAATGCTGGCCTAACAAGCAACGCCCACATTCCATGAACAAATAACAAAAAGGCTCCACCCACCGACTCAACCCACTGACAAATCAGAAAACTGCATATTATTATTATTACTGATGTGAACAGAAAGGAGGAAATGAGTGCAGTTATAAACTTTTCAGTAGAGCAGAGATAAACCAAACACCTCGTCACATCTCGGAGAGACATCTCAAAGCACTTGTCACTGATTATTTTGAAGGTGCGGTGAGTATTATGCCCACACAGCAGCCATGTCAGAGATGGGATCTTACAAGGGTGTAATGATGCTGAATAATAAAGGGTTTGGGGCAATTGCATTGTGAAGGGTAAGTGACAGACCTCTTCAAGGTGGCCTGCTTCACGCACTTCAAGGGCAGTCTTCAGCAATGGCATCTTCTAGTGCTTTCCAGTAGAGCAGCAGCTCGTAGGGTTTCACCCCGTGAGAGGTCACGAGTTTCCGAAAGGCACAAACAGAAAACCCGACCTTTGATTTGTGGAACGTCGCGAGTGAGTGGATGTTTACCGGCTCGATCTTCAACTCCGCCAGGCACAGCCCGATATAAACATCCTCCAGTTTGAATTGGGGGATGCTCCGGGAAACATTCCAGACTCCGCGAGAAACATCGGCTGAGAGCACGTACCCTGTACCGGAGCAGAATGGCGGATACGTTTCCAGGGGGTATTCTTGTTCACTGGCATATCATTTACTGGCTTTGTTCCTGATGGGCCTTGCATGCCTAAAGATGAAGCCGGTGAAGATGTTCCTGTGACTGGTTGGCAACAAGAGCTCCGTCAGATAATCAGCATTGACAAACATGTCGGAGTCAGTTTTCATCACAAAGGAGGCGGACGGACAGAATCGATTCTGCCATTCCAGGCCCATCAGCACCTTGGTGGTCAGGTTGTAATAAGTGTCGATGAAGCTTTTCTGGATGATGTCCTTGTACAGCGAACCTTCCTGTAGCAGCTGCTCCTGATGGTCCCGGCTGTACCCGAGCAGGAAGTAGGTCACCACTCTCTTGCCATGTGTTATCCGCTCTCTCCCCCAGGTCTGGCGAATGGCCGAGCGAGTTTCCAACTGGTTCAGGGAACTGGTGACAAGAAGGACCAGGAATGGGGGACTGGTGTCACACCTGCTATCAGGCACCATTAGGAAGGAGGTGTCACTGAACTTTGGAGGATGCCAAAGATCAACATTGCGGTAGTCTAAATATCCATATATAATAAATATCAGCAAAGGGGCACAAATACAAATGAATGTTTCTTTTTTAGAAATGATTTGAAACGACAGTGTTCCTGAGGTGCGATCTTCATTCTGCGAACTGCCTGCAAAATAAAATAAACAAACTGATTTTGATGGAGTCCAGATTCTCACAACACAATATAATTTTACGTTTTTTATGAAAGGGAGAAGTGTGGGTCTAACATTCGTGTTTTATACCTAAATAGCAAGGTAATTACAAGGGTATGAAGGCAGAGTGAACTGGGAAATGAGGTAAAAAGGTAGGACCGTAGAGATGCAGTGGCAGACTTTTAAGGAGAAATTCAATAATTCTCAGCAAAGATTTATCCCGGTGAGAAAGAGATTCCTTGAGACGGATGCATCATCCGTGGCTAAATAAGGAAGTTAAGGATATAGTCTCAAATTGAAAGAAACACTGTACAAATCTGCAAAGATTAGTGATGGGTCAGAAGATTGGACAGATTTTAAGAACCAGCAAAGAATGATGAAAAAAAATAATCAAGAGGGAGAAATTAGAGTATGAGAGAAAACTAGCTAATAATACAATAACAGATAGAAAGGGTTTCTACAAGTATTTAAATAGGAAAAGAGTAACTAAAGCTAGTGTTGGTCCTCCAGAGAGTGAGTCTGGGGAATTGATAATGGAAAATGAGGAAATGGCGGTGGCATTGAACAGGTATTTTGTGTCTGTTTTCACTGTAGAAGACTTAGAAAACCTGCCAAAGATATTTGAAAACCAAGAGGTGTAAGAGAGGGAGGAACTGAAAACGCTCACCATCACCAGGGAAAAGGTGCTGGGAAACCAATTAGGCCTAAAGGCTGACAAGTCTCCAGGACCAGTTGACCTGCACCCTGGGGGGTCTTAAAGGAAGTGGCTGCAGAGATAGTGGAGGCTTTGGTTATAATTTTCCAAAATCCCTAGATTCTGGAGGGGTCCCAGCAGATTGGAAAATAGCAAATGTAACACCTTTATTCAAGAAAGGAGGGATAAAGAAAGCAGGAAACTATAGGCCAGTTAGCCTAACATTTGTCACAGGGAAATTACTCGAATCCATTATCAAGGAGGTTATAGCAGGATACTTCGAAATCATATTGGAAACAGACAGAGTCAACATGGTTTTGTGAAAGGGAAATCGTGTTTTACAAATTTATTAGAGTTCTTCGAGGAAGTAACAAGCAATGTGGATAAAAGGGAACCTGTAGATGTGGTGCACTTGGCTTTGCAATAGGCATTTGATAAGTTGCAACATCAAAGGTTACTACACAAGATAAGAGGACATGGTGTAGGGGGCAAAATATTAGCGTGGATAAAGGACTGGTTAGCTACAGGAATCAGAGAGTAGGGATAAATAGGTCTTTTTTGGGTTAGCAAGCTGTAACTCATGGAGTGCCACAGATATCAGTGCTGGAGCCTCAATTATTTACAATCATATCAATGAATTAGATGAAGGACCCGAATGTATGGTAACTAAATTTGTCGATGACACCAAGATAGGGAGGAAATTAAGTTGTCAAGAGGAGGTAAAGAGTCGACAAAAGCATATAGATAGGTTAAGTGAGTGAGCAAAAATTTTACAGATGGAGTATAATGTGGGAAAATGTGATCTTGTCCACTTTGACAGGAAGAATAGAAAAGCTGTATATTATTTAAATGGAGAGTGATTGCAGAACTCGGTGATACAGAGGGATCTGGGTGTTCTGGTACATGAATCACAAAAGGTTAGTCTGCAGGTACAGCAAGTGATTAGGAAGGCAAATGGAATGTTGGTGTTTATTGCAAGGGGAATTGACTTTAAAAATAGGGTGGTTTTACTGCAGCTGCACAGGACCTTGGTGAGAGCACATCTGGAGTACTGTGTACAGTTTTGGTTCCCTATTTGAAAAAGGATATAATTGCATTAGAATCAGTTCAGAGAAGGTTCACTCGACTAAGTCCAGGGATGAAGGGTTTATCTTATGAGGAAAGGTTGAACAGGTTGGGCCGATACCCACTGGAGTTTAGAAGAATGAGAGGTGATCTGAGTGAAACATATAAGATCATGAGGGGCCTTGATCGAGTGGATACAGGGGGGATGTTTCCTCCTATGGGGGAGACTAGAACTAAGGGGCAATGTTTAAGAATAAGAGGTCTCTTATTTAAGATGGAGATGAGGGGAATTTTTTTTCCCTCAGAGGTTCGTTATTCTGTGGAATTCTCTTCCCCCAGACAGCAGCAGAGGTTGGGTCATTGAGTATATTCCATGCTGAGTTAGATTGATTTTTAAGAGGCAAGGGAGTCAAAGGGTCATGAGGGACAGGCAGGAAAGTCAAATTAAGGCCACCAGCAGATCAGCCATGGTCTAATCGAATGGCAGAGCAGTCTCAGGGTGCCAAATGGCCTAGGCCTGCTCCTAAGTCTATGTTCCTATGTAATACAAAGGCTTGACAAGCAACACAGGAACAGGAGGAGGTCATTCAGCCCCTCGAGCCTGCTACACAGGAACAGGAGGAGGCCCATTTAGCCCCTCGAGCCTGCTACACAGGAACAGGAGGAGGCCCATTCAGCACCTTGAGCCTGCTACACAGGAACAGGAGGAGGCCATTCAGCCCCTTCTTCAGCCTGTTACACAGGAACAGGAGGAGGCCATTCAGCCCCCTCGAGCCTGTTACACTGGACCAGGAGGAGGCCATTCAGCCCCTTGTGCCTACTCCATCATTCAGTTAGATCATGACTGACCTCATGGATAAGCCTTGGTTCCATAACTCTTAAGACACTTGCCCAACAAAAAAATCTACCAATCTCAAGCTCAAAGCCTTTAATTGACCCCCAGTCCCGACAAATGTTTGGAGGAGAGAGTTCCAGATTACTATTCCCCTTTGTGTGAAGACATTCTTCCTGACATAATGACTGAACTGCCTGGTTCTGAGAGATGAAGTGATGGAGACACTGAGAGATGAAAGGATGGAGACACTGAGAGTTGAAAGGATGGAGACACTGAGAGGTGAAAGGATGGAGACACTGAGAGATGAAGGGATGGAGACACTGAGAATGAAAGGATGGAGACACTGAGAGATGAAAGGATGGAGACACTGGGAGATGAAGGGATGGGAACACTGAGAGATGAAAGGATGGAGATACTGAGAGATGAAGAAATGGAGACACTGAGAGATGTAGGGGTGGAAACACTGAGAGGTGAAAGGAGGGGACACTGAGAGATGAAGGGACGGGAACACTGAGAAATGAAAGGATGGGGACAGTGAGAGCTGAAGGTATTGGGGCACAGAGATGAAGGGATGGAGACACTGAGATGAAAAGATGGAGACACTGAGAGATCAAGGGATGGAGATATTGAGGGATGACGGGATGGGAACACTGAGAGATGAAAGGATGGAGACACTGAGAGATGTAGGGGTGGAAACACTGAGAGATGAAAGGAGGGGATACTGAGTGATGAAGGGATGGGAACACTGAGAAATGAAGGGATGGGGACACTGAGAGCTGAAGGTATGGGGGCAGAGAGAGATGAAGGGATGGAGATCCTGAGAGATGAAGGGATGGAGACACTATGAGATGAAAGGATGGAGACACTGAGAGATGAAGGGATGGAGATACTGACGGATGAAGGGAGGGTGACACTGAGGGATGAAGGAATGGAGATACTGAGGGTTGAAGGGATGGGAGCACTAAGAGATGAAAGAATGGAGACACTGAGTGATGTAGGGGTAGAGACACTGAGAGATGAAAGGATGGAGACATTGAGAGATGAAGGGATGGAGATACTGACGGATGAAGGAAGGGTGACACTGAGGGATGAAGGAATGGAGACACTGAGAGATGAAAGGATGGAGACATTGATAGATGAAGGGATGGAGACACTGAGAGATGCAGGGGTGGAAACACTGAGAGATGAAAGGATAGAGACATTGAGAGCTGAAGGGATGGAGATACTGACGGATGAAGGGAGGGTGACACTGAGGGATGAAGGAATGGAGACACTGAGAGATGAAAGGATGGAGACATTGATAGATGAAGGGATGGAGACACTGAGAGATGCAGGGGTGGAAACACTGAGAGATGAAAGGAGGGGTCACTGAGAGATGAAGGGATGGGAACACTGAGAAATGAATGGATGGGGACACTGAGAGCTGAAGGTATGGGGGCACAGAGAGATGAAGGGATGGGAACACTGATGGATGAAGGGATGGAGATATTGAGAGATGAAGGGATGGAGACACTATGAGATGAAAGGATGGAGACACTGAGAGATGAAGGGATGGAGATACTGACAGATGAAGGGATGGGAACACTGAGAGATGAAAGGATGGAGACATTGAGAAATGAAGGGATGGAGATACTGAGGGATGAAGGAATGGAGATACTGAGGGATGAAGGGATGGGAGCACTAAGAGATGAAAGGATGGAGACACTGAGAGATGTAGGGGTAGGGACACTGAGAGATGAAGGGTTGGGAACACTGAGAGATGAAAGGATAGAGACACTGAGAGCTGAAGGGATGGAGATACTGATAGATGTAGGGGTGGAGACACTGAGAGATGAAGGGATGGGAACACTGAGTGATGAAAGGATGGAGACACTGAGAGCTGAAGGGATGGGAACACTGAGAAATGAAAGGATGGAGACACTGAGAGATGAAAGGATCGATACACTGAGAGCTGAAGGGATGGGAACACTGAGAGGTGTAGGGGTGGAGACACTGAGAGATGAAAGGATGGAGACACTGAGAGATGAAGGAATGGAAATACTGAGGGATGAAGGGATGGAGACACTGAGGGATGAATAGAATGGAGATACTGAGGAATGAAGGGATGGAGATACTGAGGGATGAAGGGAGGGAGACACTGAGGGATGAAGGGATGGGTACATTGAGAGATGAAAGGATGGGGACACTGGGAGATGAAGGGATGGAGACACTGAGAGATGTAGGGATGGGAACACTGAGAGATGAAAGGATAGAGACACTGAGAGCTGAAGGGATGGAGATACTGAGAGGTGAAGGGATGGGAACACTGAGAGATGAAAGGATGGAGACACTGAGAGATGAAAGGATGGAGACACTGAGAGCTGAAGGGATGGGAACACTGAGAGATGAAAGGATGGAGACACTGAGAGATGAAAGGATGGAGACACTGAGAGCTGAAGGGATGGGAACACTGAGAGATGAAAGGATGGAGACACTGAGAGATGAAAGGATGGAGATACTGAGAGGTGAAGGGATGGGAACACTGAGGGATGAAGGGATGGAGACACTGAGAGATGAAAGGATGGAGACACTGAGAGCTGAAGGGATGGGAACACTGAGGGATGAAGGGATGGAGACACTGAGAGATGAAAGGATGGAGACACTGAGAGCTGAAGGGATGGAGATACTGATAGATGTAGGGGTGGAGACACTGAGAGATGAAGGGATGGGAACACTGAGAGATGAAAGGATAGAGACACTGAGAGCTGAAGGGATGGGAACACTGAGAGATGAAAGGATGGAGACACTGAGAGATGAAAGGATGGAGACACTGAGAGCTGAAGGGATGGGAACACTGAGGGATGAAGGGATGGAGACACTGAGAGATGAAAGGATGGAGACACTGAGAGCTGAAGGGATGGAGATACTGATAGATGTAGGGGTGGAGACACTGAGAGATGAAGGGATGGGAACACTGAGAGATGAAAGGATAGAGACACTGAGAGCTGAAGGGATGGAGATACTGATAGATGTAGGGGTGGAGACACTGAGAGATGAAGGGATGGGAACACTGAGAGATGAAAGGATAGAGACACTGAGAGCTGAAGGGATGGAGATACTGATAGATGTAGGGGTGGAGACACTGAGAGATGAAAGGATGGAGACACTGAGAGATGAAGGGATGGAGATACTGAGGGATGTAGGGAGGGTGACACTGAGGGTCGGAGGAATGGAAATACTGAGGGATGAAGGGATGGAGACACTGAGGGATGAAAAGAATGGAGATACTGAGGAATGAAGGGATGGAGATACTGAGGGATGAAGGGAGGGAGACACTGAGGGATGAAGGAATGGAGATACTGAGGGATGAAGGGATCGAGATACTGAGGGATGAAAAGAATGGAGATACTGAGGAATGAAGGGATGGAGATACTGAGGGATGAAGGGAGGGAGACACTGAGGGATGAAGGAATGGAGATACTGAGGGATGAAGGGAGGGAGACACTGAGGGATGAAGGAATGGAGATACTGAGGGATGAAGGGATCGAGATACTGAGGGATGAAGGGAGGGAGACACTGAGGGATGAAGGGATGGAGACACTGAGAGATGAAGGGGTGGAGATGCTGAGGGATGAAGGGATCGAGATACTGAGGGATGAAGGGGTGGAGATGCTGAGGGATGAAGGGATCGAGATACTGAGGGATGAAGGGAGGATGACACTGAGGGATGAAGGGATGGAGACACTGAGAGATGAAGGGTGGAGATGCTGAGGGATGAAGGGAGGGAGACACTGAGGGATGAAGGGGTGGAGATGCTGAGGGATGAAGGGATCGAGATACTGAGGGATGAAGGGAGGATGACACTGAGGGATGAAGGGATGGAGACACTGAGAGATGAAGGAATGGAGATACTGAGGGATGAAGGGATCGAGATACTGAGGGATGAAGGGAGGGAGACACTGAGGGATGAAGGGATGGAGACACTGAGAGATGAAGGGGTGGAGATGCTGAGGGATGAAGGGATCGAGATACTGAGGGATGAAGGGAGGATGACACTGAGGGATGAAGGGATGGAGACACTGAGAGATGAAGGGTGGAGATGCTGAGGGATGAAGGGATGGAGACACTGAGAGATGAAGGGGTGGAGATGCTGAGGGATGAAGGGATCGAGATACTGAGGGATGAAGGGAGGGTGACACTGAGGGATGAAGGGATGGAGACACTGAGAGATGAAGGGTGGAGATGCTGAGGGATGAAGGGAGGGAGACACTGAGGGCTGAAGGGATGGGAACACTGAGAGATGAAGGGATGGAGACACTGAGAGATGTAGGAGTGGAGACACTGAGAGATGAAGGGATAGGAACACAGAGAGATGAAGGGATGGAGATACTGAAGGATGAAGGGAGGGTGACACTGAGGAATGAAGGGGTACCAATCACAATAAATCTGTGTCCTCTGGTTCCCGGCCCTTCTGCCTTGGAAACAGTTTCTCCTTATTTACTCCTCCTGATTTTGAACATCTCTATTAAATCTCCCCTGAACCTTCTCTGCTGTAAGGAGAACAATCCCAGCTTCTCCAGTCTCTCCACATGAACTGAACTCCTCATCCCGGAGACCATTGTGGTCAATCTCGTCTGCTCCCTCTCCAAGTCCTTGATATCCTTCATAAAGTGTTGTGCCCAGAATTGGACACAATACTGCAGTCTGGGGGCTAATTGGTGTTTTATAAATGCTTAGCATAACTTGCTTACTTTTGTAGTTTATTCCTGTATTAATAAAGCCAGGGATCCCGTATGCTTTTTTTTTCACAATAGCCGTCTCAGTTTTTTTTTTATTTAGAGACACAGCACTGAAACAGGCCCTTCGGCCCACCGAGTCTGTGCTGACCAACAACCACCTAATACTAATCCGACATTAATCCCATATTCCGTACCACATCCCCACCATTCTCCTACCACCTACCTACATTAGGGGCACTTTACAATGACCAATTTACCTATCAACCTGCAAGTCTTTGGCTGTGGGAGGAAACCGGAGCACTCGGCAGAAACCCACATGGTCACAGGGAGAACTTGTAAACTCCGCACAGGCAGTACCCAGAACTGAACCCGGGTCCCTGGAGCTGTGAGGCTGCAGTGCTAACCACTGCGCCGCTGTGCCGCCCTCTCCCACCTTCAATGGTTTGCGTACTGGCACGTCCAGGTCTCTCTGTTCCAGCATCCCGTTTGAAATGGTCAGTTTAATTTCTTTGTCTCTCCTCATTCTTCGTACCAAAATGAATCAATTCACCCTACTCGGTGTTAAACTGTATCTGCCCTGTGTCTGCCCATTTCACCAGTCTGTCTATGTCTTCCTGAGTTCTGTAATTCTCCTCTTCATTGTTTAATCCATTTCCAAGCTTTGTATCATCTGCAAACTTTGAAATTATATGATGCCCTTTGTACTTGAGTCGAAACCATGATGAGATTTCAAAAAGAGCACTGGCCCAAAAACCGAGCCCTGGGGAATGTCACTGAATCCTTCCCAACAGTCTGAACAACAACTGTTCACAGCTACTCTCTCACCTTAGCTGAATTTTTATCCGTGGATCTAGTTTTTCCATGTGACTCAATTCTTTTAAGAAATAGATGAATACTTGTGAGTATGTGTAGACTGTTTCCACGGGCACGGATACACTGTTTCCAAAGGTACGGGTACACCATTTCCAGGGCTATGGGTACACTGTTTCCAGGGGTATGGGTACACTGTTTCCAGGGGTATGTGTACACTGTTTCCACGGGCACGGATACACTGTTTCCAGGAGTATGGGTACACTGTTTCCAGGGTACAGGTACACTGTTTCCAGAGCTATGGGTACACTGTTTCCTGGGGTATGGGTACACTGTTTCCAGGGTACGGGTACACTGTTTCCAGGGGTATAGATACACTGTTTCCAGGGGCATGGGTATACTGTTTCCAGGAGTATGGGTACACTGTTTCCAGGGTACGGGTACACTGTTTCCAGGGGTACAGATACATTGTTTCCAGGGGCATGGGTATACTGTTTCCAGGAGTATGGGTACACTGTTTCCAGGGCTATGGGTACACTGTTTCCAGGAGTATGGGTACACTGTTTCCAGGAGTACGGGTATACTGTTTCCAGGAGTATGGGTACACTGTTTCCAGGAGTACGGGTATACTGTTTCCAGGAGTATGGGTATACTGTTTCCAGGAGTACGGGTATACTGTTTCCAGGAGTACGGGTATACTGTTTCCAGGAGTATGGGTACACTGTTTCCAGGAGTATGGGTACACTGTTTCCAGGAGTACGGGTATACTGTTTCCAGGAGTATGGGTACACTGTTTCCAGGAGTATGGGTACACTGTTTCCAGGAGTACGGGTACACTGTTTCCAGGAGTATGGGTACACTGTTTCCAGGAGTATGGGTACACTGTTTCCAGGAGTACGGGTATACTGTTTCCAGGAGTATGGGTACACTGTTTCCAGGAGTACGGGTACACTGTTTCCAGGAGTATGGGTACACTGTTTCCAGGGGTACGGGTATACTGTTTCCAGGAGTATGGGTACACTGTTTCCAGGAGTACGGGTATACTGTTTCCAGGAGTATGGGTACACTGTTTCCAGGAGTATGGGTATACTGTTTCCAGGAGTACGGGTATACTGTTTCCAGGAGTATGGGTACACTGTTTCCAGGAGTATGGGTACACTGTTTCCAGGAGTATGGGTATACTGTTTCCAGGAGTACGGGTATACTGTTTCCAGGAGTACGGGTATACTGTTTCCAGGAGTATGGGTACACTGTTTCCAGGAGTATGGGTACACTGTTTCCAGGAGTACGGGTATACTGTTTCCAGGAGTATGGGTACACTGTTTCCAGGAGTATGGGTACACTGTTTCCAGGAGTACGGGTATACTGTTTCCAGGAGTATGGGTACACTGTTTCCAGGAGTATGGGTACACTGTTTCCAGGAGTACGGGTATACTGTTTCCAGGAGTATGGGTACACTGTTTCCAGGAGTATGGGTACACTGTTTCCAGGAGTACGGGTATACTGTTTCCAGGAGTATGGGTACACTGTTTCCAGGAGTATGGGTACACTGTTTCCAGGAGTACGGGTATACTGTTTCCAGGAGTATGGGTACACTGTTTCCAGGAGTATGGGTACACTGTTTCCAGGAGTATGGGTACACTGTTTCCAGGAGTACGGGTACACTGTTTCCAGGAGTACGGGTATACTGTTTCCAGGAGTATGGGTACACTGTTTCCAGGAGTACGGGTATACTGTTTCCAGGAGTATGGGTACACTGTTTCCAGGAGTATGGGTACACTGTTTCCAGGAGTATGGGTACACTGTTTCCAGGGGTACGGGTATACTGTTTCCAGGAGTATGGGTATACTGTTTCCAGGGGTACGGGTATACTGTTTCCAGGAGTATGGGTACACTGTTTCCAGGAGTACGGGTATACTGTTTCCAGGAGTATGGGTACACTGTTTCCAGGAGTATGGGTACACTGTTTCCAGGAGTACGGGTATACTGTTTCCAGGAGTATGGGTACACTGTTTCCAGGAGTATGGGTACACTGTTTCCAGGAGTACGGGTACACTGTTTCCAGGAGTACGGGTATACTGTTTCCAGGAGTATGGGTACACTGTTTCCAGGAGTATGGGTACACTGTTTCCAGGAGTACGGGTATACTGTTTCCAGGAGTATGGGTACACTGTTTCCAGGAGTATGGGTACACTGTTTCCAGGAGTACAGGTATACTGTTTCCAGGAGGATGGGTACTCTGTTTCCAGGAGTATGGGTACACTGTTTCCAGGGTACGGGTACACTGTTTCCAGGGGTACAGATACATTGTTTCCAGGGGCATGGGTATACTGTTTCCAGGAGTATGGGTACACTGTTTCCAGGAGTATGGGTATACTGTTTCCAGGAGTACGGGTATACTGTTTCCAGGAGTATGGGTACACTGTTTCCAGGAGTATGGGTACACTGTTTCCAGGGGTACAGATACATTGTTTCCAGGGGCATGGGTATACTGTTTCCAGGAGTACGGGTATACTGTTTCCAGGAGTATGGGTACACTGTTTCCAGGAGTATGGGTACACTGTTTCCAGGAGTACGGGTATACTGTTTCCAGGAGTATGGGTACACTGTTTCCAGGAGTATGGGTACACTGTTTCCAGGAGTGCAGGTATACTGTTTCCAGGAGGATGGGTACTCTGTTTCCAGGAGTATGGGTACACTGTTTCCAGGGTACGGGTACACTGTTTCCAGGGGTACAGATACATTGTTTCCAGGGGCATGGGTATACTGTTTCCAGGAGTATGGGTACACTGTTTCCAGGGTACGGGTACACTGTTTCCAGGGGTACAGATACATTGTTTCCAGGGGCATGGGTATACTGTTTCCAGGAGTATGGGTACACTGTTTCCAGGAGTACGGGTATACTGTTTCCAGGAGTATGGGTACACTGTTTCCAGGAGTATGGGTACACTGTTTCCAGGGGTACAGATACATTGTTTCCAGGGGCATGGGTATACTGTTTCCAGGAGTATGGGTACACTGTTTCCAGGAGTATGGGTATACTGTTTCCAGGAGTACGGGTATACTGTTTCCAGGAGTATGGGTACACTGTTTCCAGGAGTATGGGTACACTGTTTCCAGGAGTACGGGTATACTGTTTCCAGGAGTATGGGTACACTGTTTCCAGGAGTATGGGTACACTGTGTAGACCCAGTAAAAACACATACAGTAATAACACATATCGCAGAAACACATAAGAACTTCGTAAAAACAAAGGGGCACAGCATGCAGATCGCTGGGGAATTGTAGATAGGATAGAAAAGGTATTGAGGTGGATCCCAGACAGTGTCCTTGCATGCAGCAGATAAAGGAGTCGTCATGGACACCAGATATGATTAGACTCATAGTAGACAATGGGAAACTGTGAAGTTTTGAACATGTTCTCACTGAGCCAAATAAGGAATTATCATTATGTCATTATACCAGACACCTCTGGGTAAGTAAGAGGGGAGGGTCTTGGAAACAAGATTTAACCCCTGACTGAAACTGAGGAAGGTACGAGAACCCCGGGGAAGAACACTTGAGAAGATGTCCTGAGCCAGGGGCTCGGAGAACAGAAGAGCAGCCGCAAGTCCGAGACTGATCACCTCGTGCCTTGACGGGTAGTATACTGTACAAGTAGTGAGAGCTTGTACTTTGATGATTTAGTGTGTGAATAAAATATTGATATACCTTTCACCAAACAGATTCCGCGGATTCTTTAAGAGTAAGTGCGTGTTGGGCACAACAACTGCTTCCTGGGGTACGGGTACACAGTTTCCAGGGGTACAGGTACATTGTTTTCAGGGGCATAGATGCACAGTTTCCAGGGGTACGGATACACTGTTTCCAGGGGCACCAATACATTGTTTCCAGGGGTATGGGTATACTGTTTCTAGGGGTACGGCTAGACTGTATCCAACGGTACGGGTACACGGTTTCCAGGGGCACGAGTACACTGTTTCCAGGGGGTACGGGCACACTGTTTCTAGGGGTACGGGTACACTGTTTCTAGGGGTACAGGTACACTGTTTCCAGGGGGTACGGGCACACTGTTTCTAGGAGTATAGGCATACTGTTTCCAGGGGTACGGCTAGACTGTATCCAAGGGTACGGGTACACTGTTTCCAGGGGGACGGGTACACTGTTTCTAGGGGTACGGGTACACTGTTTCCAGGGGTACGGGTACACTGTATCCAAGGGTATGGGTACATTGTTTCTACGGGTACTGGTACACTGTTTCCAGGGGTACGGGTACACTGTTTCTAGGGGTACAGGTACACTGTTACCAGGGGTACGGGTACGCTATATCCAAGGGTACGGGTGCACTGTTTCCAGGGGTACGGGTGCACTGTTTCCCGGGGCATGTGTACACTGTTTCCAGGTGGTCCAAGAGACTAAACGTTTGATAGCGCCCTGATCAACCGGCTTTTGATGCAGAGTTGGGCCTCAGGATTGGATGAATGCTGTGAGGTTGGGTTTGATTTTTTTATTTATTCATTCATGGGATGTGGGCATCGCTGGACAGGCTAGCATTTATTGCCCATCCTTAATTGCCCTTGAGAAGGTGGTGGTGAGCTGCCTTTTTGAACCGCTGCAGTCCATGTGGGGTAGGTACACCCACAGTGTGGTTAGAAAGGGAGTTCCAGGATTTTGACCCAGCGACAGTGAAGGAACGGCGATACAGTTCCAAGTCAGGATGGTGTGTGACATGGAGGGGAATTTGCAGGTGGTGGTGTTCCCATGCATTTGCTGCCCTTGTCCTTCTAGTTGGTAGAGTTTGCAGGTTTGGAAGGTGCTGTCTAAGCAGCCTTGGTGTATTGCTGCAGTGCATCTTGTAGATGGCACACACTGCTGCCACTGTGCATCAGTGGTGGAGAGAGTGAATGTTTGTAGATGGGGTGCCAATCAAATGGACCGCTTTGTCCTGGATGGTGTCGAGCTTCTTGAGTGTTTTTGGAGCTGCACCCATCCAGGCAAGTGGAGAGTATTCCATCACACTCCTGACTTGTGCCTTGTAGATGGTGGACTGACTTTGGGGAATCGGGAGGTGAGTTGCTCGCCTCAGGATTCCTCGCCTCTGACCTGCTCTTGTAGCCATGGTATTTATATGGCTATTCCAGTTCAGTTTCTGGTCAATGGTAGCCCCTCGGATGTTGATAGTGGGGGAATTCAGCGATGGTAATGCCATTGAATGTCAAGGGGAGATGGTTAGATTCTCTCTTGTTGGAGATGGTCATTGCCTGGCACTTGTGTGGCGCGAATGTTACTTGCCACTTATCAGCCCAAGCCTGGATATTGTCCAGGTCTTGCTGCATTTCTGCACAGACTGCTTCAGTATCTGAGGAGTCACGAATGGTGCTGAACATTGTGCAATCATCAGCGAACATCCCCACTTCTGACCTTATGATTGAAGGAAGGTCATTGATGAAGCAGCTGAAGATGGTTGGGCCTAGGACACTACTCTGAGGAACTCCTGCAGTGATGTCCTGGAGCTCAGATGATTGACCTCCAACAATCACAACCATCTTCCTTTGCACGAGGTATGAATCCAACCAGCGGAGAGTTTTCCCCCTGATTCCCATTGACCTCAGTTTTGCTCGGGCTCCTTGATGCCATACTCGGTCAAATGCTGCCTTGATGTCAAGGGCAGTCACTCTCACCTCACCTCTTGAGTTCAGCTCTTTTGTCCATGTTTGAACCAAGGCTGTAATGAGGTCAGGAGCTGAGTGGCCCTGGTGGTACCCAAACTGAGCGTTACTGAGCAGGTTATTGCTAAGCAAGTGCCGCTTGATGGCACTGTTGATGACACCTTCCATCACTTTACTGATGATTGAGAGTAGGCTGATGGGGCGGTAATTGGCCGGGTTGGACTTGTCCTGCTTTTTGTGCACAGGACATACCTGGGCAATTTTCCACATTGCCGGGTAGATGCCAGTGCTGTAGCTGTACTGGAACAGCTTGGCTAGGGGCGCGGCAAGTTCTGGAGCACAGGTCTTCAGTACTATTGCTGGAATATTGTCAGGGCCCATAGACAGTGCAGTATCCAGTACCTTCAGTTTATATTTCTTGATATCATGCGGAGTGAATCGAACTGGCTGAAGACTGGCATCTGTGATGCTGGGGACCTGAGGAGGAGGCCGAGATGGATCATCAACTTGGCACTTCTGGCTGAAGATTGTTGCAAATGCTTCAGCCTTATCTTTCGCACTTATGTGCTGGGCTCCCCCATCATTGAGGATGGGGATATTTGTGGAGCCACCTCCTCCAGTTAGTTGTTTAATTGTCCACCCCCATTCACGACTGGATGTGGCAGGACTGCAGAGCTTAGATCCGATCCGTTGGTTATGGGATCACTTAGATCTGTCTATCGCATGCTGCTTATGCAGTTTGGCATGCAAGTAGTCCTGGGTTGTAGCTTCACCAAATTGACACCGCATTTTGAGGTATGCCTGGTGCTGCTCTTGGCATGCCCTCCTGCACTCTTCATTGAACCAGGGTTGGTCTCCTGGCTTGATGGTAATGGTAGAGTGGGGGATATGCCGGGCCATGAGGTTACAGATTGTGGTTGAGTACAATTCTGCTGCTGCTGATGGCCCACAGCGCCTCACGGATGCCCAGTTTTGCATTGCTAGATCTGTTCGAAATCTATCCCATTTAGAACAGTGGCAGTGCCACACAACACGAAGGACGGTATCCTCAATGTGAAGGCAGGACTTCGTCCCCACAAGGACTGTGCGGTGGTCACTCCTACCAATACTGTCATGGACAGATGCATCTGCAGCAGGCAGATTGGTGAGGACCAGGTCAATTATGTTTTCCCCTCTTGTTGGTTCCCTCACCTCCTGCCATATACCCAGTCTAGCAGATATGTCCTTTAGGACTCGGCCAGCTCGGTCAGAAGTGGTACTACTGAGCCACTCTTGGTGATGGATGTTGAAGTCCCCCACCCAGAGTACATTCTGCACCCTTGCCAGCCTCAGTGCTTCCCCCAAGTGGTGTTCAACATGGAGGAGTACTGACTCATCAGCTGAGGGAGGGCACTAGGTGATAATCAGCAGGAGGTTACCTTGCCCATGTTTGATCTGATGAATGAGACTTCATGGAGTCTGGAATCAATGTTCAGGACTCCAAGGGCAACTCCCTCCCGACTTTCTACCACGAGCTAGTTCTGCTGATTCTATCCTGCCAGTGGGACAGGACATACCCGGGGATGGTGATGGCAGTGTCTGGGACATTGTCTGTAAGGTATGATTCCGTGAGTATGACTATGTCAGGCTGTTGCTTGACTAGTCTGTGGGACAGCTCTCCCAACTTTGGCACAAGCCCCCAGATGTCAGTAAGGAGGACTTTGCAGGGTCAACAGGGCTGGGTTTGCCGTTGTCGTTTCCGGTGCCTACGTCGATGCTGGGTGGTCCGGCCGGTTTCATTCTTTCTTGACTTTTTAGCGGTCAGATACAACTGAATGGCTTGCTAGGTCATGTCAGAGGGCATGTAAGAGTCAACCACATTTTTGTGGGTCTGGACTCACATGTAGGCCAGAACAGGTAAGGACAGCAGATTTCCTTCCCTAAAGGACATTAGTGTACCAGATGGGGTTTTCACAACAATCAACAATGGTTTCATGGCCAGTCATTAGACTAGCTTTAAATTCCAGATTTATTAATTGAATTTAAATTCCACCTTCTGCTGTGGTGGGATTCGAACCCATGTCCCCAGAGCAATACCCTGGGTCTCTGGGTTACTAGTCCAGTGATAATACCACTACGCCACCCCCTCCCCGATTGGGAACAGATTTTCAGTTTCAGCGCTCCTGGATTGAATAGATGGATAATCTCAGGCTCGGGGAGTGCCGGGAATTCTCTGATGCCCTCTTGACGATTGCGGAAGATTAAAGCCAGAAATCTCCCACAATGTCTCCACGTGTTTCGGTCTGGTCAAATCTGCTCAACCCGTTACTTCGAGGTGACCTTCAGCTGCAACCTGTTGCTGGGGCACACAACCCCCACCCTCTGTCCCAGCAAATGCGATATGTGCACTGGAGGGCTTGTAGTCTTAGACCCGTCTCCCTATCCTGGTTTAGAAATGGGGCCTACAGCCCACCCTCTGACCTGTGCTGAGCCTCAGTGACCACCCAGTTGCCCCCTTCGGCTAGTGTGAGGCAGCACTTGGCTGAAGAACCTGAACTCTCTGTGTCTCATTTCTGGAAGGGCATAGAGCCATTCACAGTTTAACTCACTCCCACACTATCAAACCCTGCCTTCAGCTGCTTCTCTCCCCTCCCTTGGAGAGGCTTAAGTAACAAGAAGAACCAGCATGTATTTGTAAAAGGCAGATCAGGCTTGACTAATCGATTTTTTTTACATGATGTACCAGAGAATGTTGATGAAGGGAATGTGGTGGATGTTGTTTATTTAGATTTTTAGAAAGCATTTGATAAAGTACCACATAAAAGACTGGTTGACAAAACTGAGGCTCATGGAATAGGAGGGTCGGTGTCCTATTAGATACAAAATTGGCTGAAGTACAGAAAATAATGAGTTGTGGTAAATGGATGTGGGATTCGAGGCAGTAGTGTTCCCCAAGGGTCAGTACTAGGACCACTACTTTTTGGATATATATAAATGACTTGGAATCTTGGAATGCAGAATAACGTATCAAAATTTGCCAGTGATATCAAACTTGGAGGTGTGGCAAACAACGAGGATGATATGAAAGGCCTGCAACAGGGCATCGATAGGCCAGCAGAATGGGCAGACTCGTGGCAGATGGAATTTAATACTGACAAGTGTGAGGTGATGCATTTGGGCAGAAGGAATAGGGAGAGGCAGTATATACTTATATACTTAATGGCACAGCTCTAAAGAGTTTGCAGGACCAGAGGGAGCCGGCGGTGGGGTGGGAGTGGGGGGTGGGTTGTGGGGGGAGCACGTACATCAATCTTTGAAGGTGGCAGCACATATTGAGAGACTGGTTCATAAAGCATGTGTGATCTTGGGCTTCATAAATAGAGGCATTAAGTACTAAAACAGCGAAGTTATGCTGAACCTTTATAAAGCTCTGGTTGGGCCCCAACTACAGGATCGCATCCAGTTCTGGTCACCACACTTTAGGAAGGACGTGAGGGTCCTTGAGGGGCTGCAGAGGAGATTTCCGAGAATGCTTACAGGGATGGAGGATTTTAGTTACAAGGTTAGATTGGAGAAGCTGGGGTTGGTCTCTTTAGAACAATGGAGATTGAGGGGAGATTTAGTAGAGATGTACAAGATTATAACAGGCTTCGGTAACGCAGACAATGAAAAGCTGTTCCCATTAGTTAACTGCGCAAGGACTAGCGACACAGATTTAAAAGATTTTGGGAATGAGGTGCAGGGGAATGTGAGGAAGAACTTTCTTAAGCAGCGAGTGGTAATGACCTTGAACTCACTGCCGACAAGGGTGGTAGCCTCCTGTGATGTAAAGACCCGATGACTCTGTTTCTTTCCTGTTTTCAATCTCTCTCCCCAATCTATCTCTTCCTCTCTCCACTCCACTCCGCTTTCTGCCTTCAACGCTTGACTTGAAAATGACCCCCACCACGTGTTTTAGTTGATGTGGTGCATATGGACTTCCAAAAGGCATTTGATAAAGTGCCGCACAACAGGCTTGTTAGCAAAGTTAGGGCCCATGGAATAAAAAGGACAGTAGCAGCATGGATAGAAAATTGGCTGAGTGATAGGAAACAGGGAGTAGTTGTGTACACTTGTCTATCGGACTGGATAAAGGAATACAGTGGGTCCCCCAGAGATCGGTGTTAGGACCACTGCTTTTTTAAAATCGATATTAATGACCGAGACCTGGGTGTACAGGGCACAATTTCAAAATTAGCAGATGACATTGTCATCTTGTGTAGATGAAGGACCATTCCACTGTTCAACCCACAGTGGATGTTGATCACTGGACAGTGAGGGGATGGGGAAGCGCATTCCAGGGCTTGATGGGGTGATGTAATCCACAGGGACCAGAGCTGGTTGGACCAGCTGGTCACATGACTAACTGACTGTTGCAGGGTCTTTCGAACTAGCCACAGTGAGTTTGAACTGAGAAAGGCTGTTTGTTCCTGGACTGAGAAGATCTTTCTCCTGTCTGCTCCCATCTCTTTCTCACAAGCTTCTGAATCTATTGAGGACACATGAACCCCAAGAGAGAAAAGTCTCCTACAGCAAACAATGTTTAAGAAGAATACTGGGCCCCAACAAAAAGCAAGGTCTACCCACAATCAAGGACTATACAGTGAGCTCGAAGAACCGTAACAAAAACTCTTCTGATATTGCCTCAAACCTTTCCACTTTATTTCTCTTCTGCCCTTTTCTGTCTCTGTTTGTCGATCGCGAATGCATGCCAGCGTGGGGCGTATCGTGTACCTGTAGGCGTTAACCGAATGAGAGTTTAAGTTTAATAAATTTCAATCTTTCTTCTTTGAACCTAAGAAAACCTGTTTGTGCTGGTTTCTTTGCATTATAATTGAAAAGGAGTGAACAAGGATTCACCAAGGCGGAGCTAAAAACACGGTGTGTTTAAAATTAAACCCTGTTACGGTAAGACCAGGTGAAGGCAGAGAGGGACACCTAGACACCTTGCTCACCTGGTCGTAACTACATAAAAGTTGGAAGTATTGTAAACTGTGAGGAGGATAGTGATTGACCTCAAGAGGACATAGACAGGCTGGTGGAATGAGTGGACGGGAGCAGATGAAATTTAATGCAGTGAAATGCATTTCAAGTGATGCAAATTGGTAGGAAGAACAAGGAAATGCAATATAAAATAAAGGTTACAATTCTAAAGGGGGTGCAGGGGCAGAGGGACCTGAGGGTACATTTTCACAAATCGTTGAAGGTGGCAGGGCAGGTTGAGAAAGGGGTTAATAAAGCATACGGGATATTGGGCTTTATAAGTAGAGACACAGAGTACAAAAGCGAGGAGGTTATGATGAATGTTTACAAAACTGTGGCTTGACATTAACTGGAGCATTGTGTCCAGTTCTGAATGTGAAGGCATTGGAGAGGGTGCAGAAAAGATTCACGAAAATGATTCCAGGGATGAGGGACTCCAGTTACGTGAATAGATTGGAGAAGTGGAATGCACTGCCTGAGAGTTGGTGGGGGCAGGATCAACTGAGGCTTTCAAAAGGGAACTGGATAACTATCTGAGGAGAAAACAATTGCAGGGCTGCGGCGAAAAGGAACTAGGGCTAGGCTTTGGCAGACAGCCAGCACCGACATGACGGCCCGAATGGCCTCCTTGCATGCTGTCACCATTCTTAAATTACAATGAGGAGTCAGCTAGGCCCGAATGAATTTACATGCTGAAGTTTACTCGTCAAGAATTGAATTATCACTTTCAAACAGGCCGAGATGTTTTCCTTGGCCGGTTTTTGCTGTGTCATTTCAGCACATTCCCAGATGGGCCGAGTTTCAACTCAGAAAGCCTGAGCCCAGAAGTTTAGTCTGCCGAGGTACTGGCAACTCTGCTGGATTTTAAGCTCTGATCGGCTGAGTGAAAACTGTTATCAATGAGTTGTTCCGCAGCACAAACATGGCAGTAGGGAGTAAGCAGCAGTATGCTGGTGTAATAGTCGTTTGAGCAGTGAAGGGAGATTTGGCTCACAGTTCAGCACCTTATTCTCGATCAGTTATTAGTTATAAAGCCTGGAAATGACAGCGAGTGGTTTTAGCGGACAATTAACATGCTCTTTTGCAACCTTCTTTCTTTGTAATCCAGAGGCCCGGACAAACGATCCTGGGGGAATTTCAATTCAATCAATTAAATATATCTGGAATTAAAAGTTAGTCTCAGTAACAATGACCAGGAAACTATCAGATTGTCGTAAAAACCCGTCTGATTCATTAATGTCCTTTAAGGAAGGAAATTTTCCATCTTTACCCAGTCTGGCCGACATGTGACTCCAGTCCCACAGTGATTGACTCTGACGTGGCCTACAAGCCACTCAGTTGCATCTCTAGGGCAATAGGAATGGG
Source organism: Heterodontus francisci (assembly GCF_036365525.1). Classification (NCBI taxonomy): domain Eukaryota; kingdom Metazoa; phylum Chordata; class Chondrichthyes; order Heterodontiformes; family Heterodontidae; genus Heterodontus; species Heterodontus francisci. The sequence continues at coordinate 13,761,098 of NC_090398.1, read as the reverse complement.
CAATAAATGCTGGCATACATTCTGTGAATGAATACAAAAATTGCAGCACAAACAAATTTACTTTTTTTGAGTCAGTCAATCCCTCAATTGCTCTTTGGGCCAGGGAATCATTAAACAATCATGTTAATACAATGGCCACTCATATCAAGGACAGCCATTTCCACTCTCCCATCCCTCTATTTATCTTTCTCTCTCTGCCTCTTTCCCTCCCCCTTTCTGTTTCCCTCGTTTCTGTCTCTTCGCTCCATCTCTCTTTCTCTCTCCCTTCTCTCTCTGTGTCTCGTCCTTTCTGACCCTTTCGCCTCCTCTCTCAGTCATCAGTTGCTGACTCAGCCTTGGGCCTCTCTCTCTTCCTCTCTCTCGGCTTTTTTCCCTGCTCTCTGTCTGTTTTGCTCTCTCTCTCTATCCTTCATCTGCTGGACTCTTTCTATCCTCTCTACCTTTGTTATCTCCCCTCTGTCTCTCTTCTTTTTTTTATCTCTCTCCCCAATCTAACTCTTTCTTTATCCTCTCTCTCGTTTCCCTATCTCTTTCTCCTCTCTGTGGGACTCTCTCCTTCTCTCCTCCTTGGCTGTCCCTCCTTATCTCTTCACTCGCTCTCTGTTTACCCACTATCACTCTCTTCCCCTCTCTCTCTGTCTCTCTTTCCCCACTATCGCTCGCTTCTCTTTCTCACTCTCGCTATCTTCCCTACTATCTCTTTCTCTCTCACTCTATTTCTCTTTCCTCATTACCTCTTGCTCTCTCCTCTCTCTCACTGTCACTCACTTTCTTTGTCCTCTTTCTCCGTCCTGTCTCTCAACCTGTCATGTTCTTTGCTCGCTACCTCTTTCTCTGTGTTCCCTCACTCTTTCCCTCCTCGCTATCACTTTTTCTCTTCTCTCTCTCATTTACTTTCTTCCCCCACTATTCTTCTCTCTCCTCTCTCTCTATCTCTCTTACCTAGCTATCTTTCTCTCTCCTCTCAATTTGCCACCCTGTGCATGTTATCTCTTTTTTTTATCTCCTCTCTCTCTCACTCTATCTCTTTCCCTGCTATCTCTCTGTCTCTCTCCTCAATCCCTGTCTCTGTCATGCTCCCTTCTGTCTGCCAGACACTTACATTTTAGCCTTATTGTCAACCTGCCTATTTTATATGTGTCTGTACTTCCATTAAATTAGCCCAGAGATGGGAACAGTTCACAAACCCACTAACCTTTCACCTGAGAATCACTCACAGCCGTGTCAAATCTATCGCCACTCCCCTCACCGTCAATCTAAACATTTTCTGTTCACTTTTCCGCAGCCTCCTTAGATACTGCGACCCGAGGGTTCAGTTGGCTTTTCATTGCTGGCCAGTGCTGCTTCCTCTGGCACTGGGACTGTGTGGGGGAACTTTCAGACAGGAACAGTATAAACAGTCGTTTGGTCTCGACAGCACGGCTTGTTTCAACACCTAACCCAAACCCTGATAAAGAGTCATAGAGTCACAGAGCGATACAGCACTGAAACAGGCCCTTTGGCCCACCAAGTCTGTGCTGAGCAACAAACACCCATTTATACTAATCCTACATTAATCCCATATTCCCCTACCACTTACCTACCTACACTAGTGGCAATTTATAATGGCCAATTTACCTATCAACCTGCAAGTCTTTGGCTGTGGGAGGAAACCAGAGCACCCGACGGAAACCCACGCGGTCACAGGGAGAACTTGCAAAATCCACACAGGCAGTACCCAGAATCGAACCCGGTTCGCTGGAGCTGTGAGGCTGGGGTGCTAACCACAGCACCACTCTGCCACCCTAAATGAACATTAACAAAACCCAGAGGCAATTTTTGCTGCATTTCCTGTGCTAGGATTTGTTGACATAATATGATGTAACAGGAAGCACACTTTCATTTGGAAACTGATATAAATATTACGGACAGGAAATCGAAACTGACATTTATAGAGTAACTTTCACAACCTATGTAGATCAAGGACCACAGGGTGGTGCTGGCTGGACAGAACTTGCTGCAAGTTAAGATACAGATAGCAGAGTTCTGGATGAACTGACGTTTGTAGAGTGTGGAAGATGGGAGGAGAGAGAGGAGTGCGCTGGAATAATCGCGTACAGTGGTAACAAAGGCACAGATGAGGGTTTCAGCAGCAGATGAGCTGAGGCAGGGGATGTGTCTGACGATGTTACGAAGGCAGTTTTAGTGATAGAGTAAATCGCAGGTGGTAGAGTAAGTCTGGCTGGGTTAGAATAACATTTCCTACGATTCAGAGTAACGCACAAGTGTTACAGGAAGTGTGTGACAGTGAGTGCTATTTGCAAACTTTTTAAAGGTGGGGGGGGGGGGGGGGTGGTGCGCAGTGGAGGGGGTGTTTGCTACTTGAATGTGAGGAAAACAGATCAGTAAATTGTGTTCTCCCAGCCCATGGATTAATATTTACTGGATGTAAATATAATATGGGCCGGATATAATTTATCTGATGTTCACTGGCAGAGTGTGCTGGGAGGGAGGAAGAGGAAAATCTCTCCTGAGGGACAGAGAATTGGAATCATGAGAGATGAAGGGATGGAGAGACTGAGAGATGAAAGGGTGGAGACACTGAGTGATGAAGGGATGGAGACACTGAGAGATGAAGGGATGGATACACTGAGAGATGAAAGGGTGGAGACACTGAGTGATGAAGGGATGGAGACACTGAGTGATGAAGGGATGGATACACTGAGAGATGAAAGGGTGGAGACACTGAGTGATGAAGGGATGGAGACACTGAGAGATGAAGGGATGGAGACGCTGAGAGATGAAGGGGTGGAGAAACTGAGGCTATGGGGTCTAAAATGGAGCTTCCTGGATACCAGGTTCAATGTCGAGCGATTGTGAACAGAGGACTGGAGTAACTTATTCACACTGGGTAGTTATGTTGTGGGATTGATATTCAGGGTTAGTGAACGAGGCAGGAGCTATGCCAACATTCAAGATTCAAGGAACAGAAGATAAAGGGCTATTGATCAAATTCTGTCACGACACAGCACGAAGGAAGGCCGGTGACTCAAGGTACCTGTGTCGGCTCTTTTAAAGAGCTATTCAATTTATCACACTGCTCCATTCTTTCACCTGTAAATATTTACCCAATTCTCATTTTGAAAGTTACGATTGAATCTGCTTCCACTGCCCTCTCAGTCAGTGCATTCCAGATCATAACACCTCACCTTGTGAAAACATGTTACCTCATTTCACCTCTGGTTTGTCCGCCAAATACCTTAAAAATAGGAAGAGATTGAATCAGGGTGGGTACATATTATTGGAACTATATCCACTTATTTGCGAAACACACATTGCGACTGGCAACCTACAGGTGTAAGGTTTGGGACCAAGTGTTACCAAGGCTGTTCTTCGTGCATTACCAATAGCATCGAACACACCTCGACTGAGGCACAACCGACTGCAGCCCGTTAAAAGGATCTGTGACCCCAATATCTACCAGTGTACACAAGGTTTGATAAGCCTCTCAGCTAATCCATTGTATGAAAGCTACTCTTGCTGTCTTCTGTACAACTGCCCAGTGTACTGTTCTCTCTCTCTCTGTCTGTTTCTATCTTCATTGAACATTCAATCGGACCAGACTAACTCAGTCCCCTGATTCTCCATGCATGTGCCCTCAGCCTAGGTCTCTCTACCTTCCCCCACATCTCTCTTTTTCACTCTCATCCTTCTCTTCATTCATGGTTCTATCTCTCTCCCTCTTTCTTGTTTCTATCTTTCCCCCTCTTTCTCAAGCTTTCACTTCTTCCTCACTTTGTTGCTCACTTTGTGTGTTTATAACTTTTCTGTTTTTCCTTTTTGCTTCCTTGCCTCTTTCGCTGAGTCATTTTCTTCTTCTTTATATTTCTATCCTTTTTCTGTCCATTCTGTTTCTCTCAGTCTCTTTGCTCCCTCTTTCTGTTGCACACTCTCTTTTTCTTACTTATTCATTCCTCCTTCGCTCTCTAATTTATGGCCTTCTCTCTCTCTTGTTTCAATTTCTCCTTTCCCTCTTTTTCTCTTCATTTTGAATTCTTTCTGAATCAGATTCTTTGTCCATCTTCCTACTGTCCTTCTTCTTCTATCCCTTTCTCCCTCATGTGTTTATCTAGCTTCCCCTTAAATCCATCGACACTATTCACCTCAACCACTCCCTGTGGTAGTGAGTTCCACATTCTCACCACTCTCTGGGAAAAGAGGTTTCTCCTCAATTCCCAATTGGATTTATTAGTGACCATCTTGATGTCTACGCTATCAAAATTGTAATTTTAAAGACCTCTATTAGGTCACTCTTTCCTTCTATCTTTCCATGACTTTCATGATTACTTCTCTTATTTACTTTCTCTCCTCCTGTCTTTCCACTTTCTGTCTCTTCAGCTCTTTCTCACAATTATTCCTTCGGTCTCTTTATTTGTTACTTGTAATTACCTCCCTTCTTCATTCCTTCTCATTCACCCCCCATGTCCTACAACAGGAATGTAGGAACAGGAAGAGGCCATTCAGCCCCTCGAGCGTGCTACACCATGCAACAAGATCATGGCTGAACTGTGACTTAACTCTGTATATATTTTTAATTATTTCATGGGATGTGGGCATCGCTGGCCAGGCCAGCATTTATTGCCCATCCCTAATTGCCCTTGAGAAGGTGGTGGTGAGCTGCCTTCTTGAACCGCTGCAGTCCTTGCGATGTAGGTACACCAAAAGTGTTGTGAGGGAGGGGAGTTCCAGGATTTTGATCCAGCGACAGTGAAGGAACGGCGATATAGTTCCAAGTCAGGATGGTGTGTGGCTTGGAGGGGAACTTGCAGGTGGTGGTGTTCCCATGCATCTGCTGCCCTTGTCCTTCTAGTTGGTAGAGGTCACAGGTTTGGAAGGTGCTGTCTAAGGATCCTGGGTGCATCTTGTAGATGGTACACACTGTTGCCACTGTGTGTCGCTGGTGGAGGGAGTGAATGTTTGTGAATGGGGTGACAATCAAGTGGGCTACTTTGTCCTGGACAGTATTGAGCTTCTTGAGTGCTCAATACTTGAGCTTGTTGGACCTGCACCCATCCAGGCAAGTGGAGAGTATTCCATCACACTCCTGACTTGTGCCTTGTAGATGGTGGACAGGCTTTGGGGAGTCAGGAGATGAGTTACTTGCCACAGGATTCCTAGCCTCTGACCTGCTTTTATAGCCTCAGTATTTATATTGCTACTCCAGTTCAGTTTCTAATCAATGGTAGCCCCTAGGATGTTGATAGTGGGGGATTCAGCGATGGTAATGCCATCGAATGTCAAGGGGAGATGGTTAGATTCTCTTTTGACGGAGATGGTCATTGCCTTGCACTTGGGTGGCGCGAATGTTACTTGCCACTTATCAGCCCAAGCCTGGATATTGTCCAGGTCTTGCTGCATTTCTACACAGACTGCTTCAGTATCTTAGGAGTCACGAATGGTGGTGAACATTGTGCAATCATCAGCGAACATCCCCACTTCTGACCTTATGATTGAAGGTAGGTCATTGATGAAGCAGCTGAAGATGGTTGGGCCTGGGACACTACCCTGAGGAGCTCCTGCAGTGATGTCCCGGAGCTCAGATGATTGACCTCCAACAACCACAACCATCCTCCTTTGCGCTAGGTACGACTCCAACCAGCAGAGGGTTTTCCTCCTGATTCCCATTGACCTCAGTTTTTCTAGGGCTCCTTGATGCCATACTCGGTCAAATGTTGCCTTGATGTCAAGGGCAGTCACACTCACCTCACCTCTTGAGTTCAGCTCTTTTGTCCATGTTTGAACCAAGGCTGTAATGAGATCAGGAGCTGTGTGGCCCTGGCGGAACCCAAACTGAGTGTAACTGAGCAGGTTATTGCTAAGCAAGTGCCGCTTGATGGCACTGTCGACGACACCTTCTATCACTTTACTGATGAGAGTAGGCTGATGGGGCGGTAGTTGGCCGGGTTGGACTTGTCCTGCTTTTTGTGTACAGGACATACCTGGGCAATTTTCCACATTGTCGGGTTGATGTCAGTGTTGTAGCTGTACTGGAACAGCTTGGCTAGGGGCGCAGCAGGTTCTGGAGCACAGGTCTTCAGTACTATTGCCGGAATATTGCCAGAGCCCATAGCCTTTGCAGTATCCAGTGCCTTCAGCTGTTTTTTGATATCACGTGGAGTGAATCGGATAGTCTGAAACCTGGTATCTGTGATGCTGGGGACTTCAGGAAGAGACCGAGATGGATCATCAACTCGCCACTTCTGACTGAAGATTGTTGCAAATGCTTCTGAAGGAAGGTAATTGATGAAGCAGCTGAAGATGGTTGGGCCTGGGACACTACCCTGAGGAATTCCTGCAGTGATGTCCTGGAGCTCAGATGATTGACCTCCAACAACCACAACCATCTTCCTATGTGCTAGGTATGACTCAAACTAGCAGAGAGTTTTCCCCCTGATTCCCATTGACCTCAGTTTTGCTAGGGCTCCTTGATGCCATACTCGGTCAAATGCTGCCTTGATGTCAAGTGCAGTCACTCTCACCTCATCTCTTGAGTTCAGCTCTTTTGTCCATGTGTGGACAAAAGCTGTAGTGAGGTCAGGAGCTGAGTGGCCCTGGCGGAACCCAAACTGAGCATCGGTGAGAAGGTTATTGCTGTTTAAATGCTGCTTAACAGCACGGTCGGTGACACCTTCCATCACTTTGCTGATGATCGACAGTAGACTGATGGGGCGGTAATTGGCTGTGTTGCGGACATACCTGGGCAATTTCTCACCTTGCTGGGTCGATACCAATGTTGTAGTTGTACTGGAACAGCTTGGCTAGGGGCGCGGCTAGTTCTGGAGCACAGGTCTTCAGCACTACAGCCAGTATGTTGTCAGGACCCATAGCCTTTGCAGTATCCAGTGCCTTCAGCTGTTTCATGATATCACATGGAGTGAATTGGATTGGCTGAAGACTGGCATCTGTGATGCTGGGGACTCCAGGAAGGGTTAAATGGCCTCCTCTTTTTCCTATGTAACAGGCTCCTCCTGGACCTATGCAATAGATTTGAGGGGCTGAATGGCCTCCTCCTGTTCCTGTGTTCTTTGTCAATGCAAACAATCTTAAACTGGAAATTATTTCCTCTTGCACTACCTGGACTCCATCAAAATCAATTTGTTTATTTTATTTTACAGGCAGTTTAAAGCATGAAGATAGTGTCTCATGGAAGCTGTTGTTTCAAATTATTACTAAAAAAGAAACATTTATTTGTATTTGTGCCCCCTTTGCTGATATTTATTATTCTCGGATATTTAGACTACCGCAATGTTGATCTTTGGCATCCTCCAAAGTTCAGTGACACCTCCTTCCTAATGCTGCCTAATAGCAGGTGTGACACCAGTCCCCCATTCCTGATCCTTCTTGTCACCAGTTCCCTGAACCAGTTGGAAACTCGCTCGGCCATTCGCCAGACCTGGGGGAGAGAGCGGATAACACATGGCAAGAGAGTGGTGACCTACTTCCTGCTCGGGTACAGCCGGGACCATCAGGAGCAGCTGCTACAGGAAGGTTCGCTGTACAAGGACATCATCCAGAAAAACTTCACCGACACTTATTACAACCTGACCACCAAGGTGCTGATGGGCCTGGAATGGCAGAATCGATTCTGTCCGTCCGCCTCCTTTGTGATGAAAACCGACTCCGACATGTTTGTCAATGCTGATTATCTGACGGAGCTCTTGTTGCCAACCAGTCACAGGAACATCTTCACCGGCTTCATCTTTAGGCATGCAAGGCCCATCAGGAACAAAGCCAGTAAATGATATGCCAGTGAACAAGAATACCCCCTGGAAACGTATCCGCCATTCTGCTCCGGTACAGGGTGCGTGCTCTCAGCCGATGTTTCTCGCGGAGTCTGGAATGTTTCCCGGAGCATCCCCCAATTCAAACTGGAGGATGTTTATATCGGGCTGTGCCTGGCGGAGTTGAAGATCGAGCCGGTAAACATCCACTCACTCGCGACGTTCCACAACTCAAAGGTCGAGTTTTCTGTTTGTGCCTTTCGGAAACTCGTGACCTCTCACGGGTGAAACCCTACGAGCTGCTGCTCCACTGGAAAGCACTGGAAGATGCCGTTGCTGAAGACTGCCCTTGAAGTGCGTGAAGCAGGCCACCTTGAAGAGGTCTGTCACTTACCCTTCACATGCAATTGCCCCAAACCCTTTATTATTCAGCATCATTACACCCTTGTAAGATCCCATCTCTGACATGGCTGCTGTGTGGGCATAATACTCACCGCACCTTCAAAATAATCAGTGACAAGTGCTTTGAGATGTCTCTCCGAGATGTGACGAGGTGTTTGGTTTATCTCTGCTCTACTGAAAAGTTTATATCTGCACTCACTTCCTCAAACTATCATCGAATGTCATTAAAACCCATCTGATTCACTAATGTCCTTTAGGGAAGGAAATCTGCCGTCCTTACTTCGCTTACCTGTGACTTCAGACCAACAGCAATGTGATTGACTCTTAACTGTCCTCTGAAATGGTTTAGCAAACCTCTCAGTTGTCAAGGGCAATAAGGTATGGGCAACAAATGCTGGCCTTGCCAGCAACACCCATTTCCCATGATGGAATAAAACATTCATAGTAACTGGCCATGCTGTAATTACATCCTCCTTCCAGTGATGGTACTGTCGAGCCTCCGTTTGACACATCCCAAGTCCTCATATGAATCCACAGAGAACCCAAATCCACATCTCTCCTTCCCAAATTGTCATTCATTCCGAGTTTTGAATTAATATAATAATATTAAATCAGGATATATATATAAGGTCATTGACAAAAGAACAAGAGGGGGAGATGAGGAGAATTTGTCTTACACAATGAGTTGTTGTGATCTGGAATGCGCTGCCTGAAAGGACGGTGGAAGCAGATTCAACAGGAACTTTCGAAAGGGAAATTGGATAAATATTTGAAGGGGAGAAACTTTACAGAACAGGGGGGTAGTGGAACTGACTGGAGAGCTCTTTCACAGGAAGGAGTTTCTGGAAACAAATTAATCAAAGGACTTTTTAGGGGGAAAATTGTCTGAAATTTCTGATGTTGTAAATAAGATTCCAAACCAAACAAAAAAAAAGTCCCATTTCAGATTCACATGTTTAAATCCAATATTTGCGCTGGTTTTATTATTTGTTTTACTGCCTTCCATAATGGTTTAATTTCAAATTCTCAGCCTGACTCAGAAACCTGGGTTTCAATTGAAGAGATTTTTCTTTACATCAGAAGAGTTGAAGAGATCTTTGAATGAGATTTGTACATCTGGGTTCCCTGGATTTGGAGCTCCCCAAACCCCATGTTTCAGATTTCCCTCAACTACCTAACCCCAGAGATAGTTTGGAGTTTATTCTGAGGTACCAGCTAAGGGGCAGCCAGCCTTTTCACGAAGGTGGATTTGTACTGAAAATGTCCTTGCCAGAGGGACTGAGAAGGCTAAAGTGAGGCTCATTGCTAGGGAATTGAAGATTGACTGGGTGATACAGATACAAACACCAACAGGGAGGTGGTGGCATCGTGGCAACGCCACTGGGCTAATAGTCTAAATACTTGCAGGGTGTGAGTTCAAATCCAACAACAGCAGATAGTAAATTTTGAATTCAGTTAGCACGTTTTGAATCACAGTCACCATCAAGTTGAATGGTGACTATGAAACCATTGTCAATTGTTGCAAAAACCTGGTTCACTAATGTCCTTTAAATGTGCTGTCCTTACCTGGTCTGGTCTACATGTGACCTCCGGATCCACAGCAATGTGGTTGACTCTTAAATGGCCTAAGAAGCCCCTCAGTTCAAGGGAAATGAGGGATGGGCAATAAATTCTGGCCCAGTTCCGCCCACATTCCCCAGATGAATTAAAAAAATGAGAGTGGACTGTAATCTTCAATCATTTTAGCTCTTTTGGCCACATTTTCATGGAAGTGTAGATCAATCCACATAAATGCTGCATTTCTGCAGGGCGATACTTTTCAGGGAAAAGTCAGAGTCATAGAGTCATTTATGGCCTAAAAGGAGGCCATTTAGCCCATCGAGTTCATGCTGGCTCTCCGCGAAGATATCCAGTCAGTCCCACTCTCCCGCTCTATCTCCGTAGCTCTGCAAATTTGTTTCCATCAAGTGGCCATTCAATTTCCTTTGGAAATCAGTTATTGTCTCCACTTCCACCACCCTCGTGGGCAGCGAGTTCGAGGTCTTTACCACTCGCTGCATAAAAAGTTCTTCCTCACATTCTCCCTGCATCTCTTGCCCAAACCTTTCAATACCCTCGTCCGTGTACCATTAGTTAATGGAAACAGTTTCTTCTTGTCTAACTTATCTAAGCCTGTCATCATCTTGTACACCTCTATCAAATATTCCCTCAATCTCCTTTGCTCCTGGAAGAACAATCCCAGCTTTTCCAACCTAACCTTGCGACATAAATCATCCATCCCTGGAATTATTCTGGTAAATTTCATCTGCACCCTCTCAAGGACCCTTACATACCTCCTGAAGTGTGGTGACCAGAACTGGATGCAATATTCCTGTTGGGGCATAACCTGTGTTTTATAAAGGTTCAGCATAACTTCCCAGCTTTTGTACGCAATGCTTCTATTCATGAAGCCCAAGATTCCATATAGTTTGCTAACCAATCTCTCAGTATGTCCTGCCACCTTCAAAGATCAACGCACATGTGCCCCCAGGTCCCTCTGTTCCCACACACTCTCTAGAACTGTGCCATTAAGTATATATTGCCTCTCCCTATTCCTTCTGCCACCTTCATTCTTGTCTGTATGAAATTCCACCTGCCACCACTCTGCCTATTCTGCCAGCCGATCGATGTCCTATTGTAGACAGTTCATATCTTTCTCACTGTTTGTCACAACTCCATCTTTGGTGGTTTTTTTTATTCTTTCATGGGATGTGGGCGTCGCTGGCCAGGCCAGCATTTATTGCCCATCCCTAATTGCCCTTGAACTGAGTGGCTTGCTAAGCCATTTCGAGGGCATGTAAGAGTCAACCACATTGCAGTGGACCTGGAGTCACATGTAGGCCAGACCAGGTGAGGACAGCAGATTTTCCTTCCCTGAAGGACATTAGTGAACCAGATGGGTTTTTACAACAATCGACAATGGTTTCATGGCCATCATTAGACTAGCTTTTAATTCCAGATTTATTAATTGAATTCAAATTCCACCTTCTGCTGTGGTGGGATTCGAACCCATGTTCCCAGAACAATACCTGGGACTCTGGGTTACTAGTCCAGTGGCAATACCAGTACGCCACCGCCTCCCCACTGTTTCCAGCAAATTTTGAGGTTCTGCTCTGTATTCCAAGATCCAAGTCATTTATAATCAGTAACCCTTTGAAGTTCTGATCAAGGGTCATGGACCTGAAATGTTAACTCTGCTTCTCTCGCCACAGATGCTGCCAGACTTGCTGAGTATCTCCAACATTTCTTGTTTTTATACCATTGTCTACCATCCTCTGTAAAACAACCATTCAGCACAGCTTGCTGTTTTCTGTCCTTAAGCCAAATTTTTTTATACAATTAGACACTGACCCTCCTATTCCATGAACCTTACTTTTGTTAACCAAACTTTTCTGTTGTGCTTTACCAAACGCTTTCCTAAAATCCATATAAACATCATCTACCACATTCCCTTCATCAATCTTCTCTGTTACTTCATCAAATAATTCAATTAGATTAGTCAAGCATGATGTGCTGGCTATCCTTAATGAACTCAAACCTCTCCAAGTGCCTGTTGATTTTTTTCCCCTGATTATTGTTTCTAAAACCTAACCTACCACTGATGTTAAGTTAACTGGCTGGTGGTTGCTAAGAATGTCCATACACCTTTTCTCGAATAAGGGGTCAAATTTGTCACTCTCAAAATCCTCTGGCACCTCTCCTATATCTATGGAACATTGGCAGATTGTGACAAGCCATTCCACTTTCTCCACTCCTACAGCCTCTACCAACCTGCAATGCAAGCCATCTGTACCAGGTGACTTATCTACCCCATGTATAGCCAGCCTTTCCAGTACCTCCTCCCTCTCAACTTTTACCCTATCCTTTGCCCCTCCTCTCACCACTTTTAGTGCTATTTTGTCAGTTTCCTCTTCCTTTGTAAACACTGATACAAAGTACTCATTGAGTGTTCTAGCCTTGCCCTCTACCTCTAAACATATATTATCCTCTTTGTCCCGAAAAGACCCACTTCACCTCTTACTACCTGCCATACTACCTTACATACCAGTAGAAGATTTTTGGATTCCCTTTTATGTTAACTGCCATTCTATTCTCATACTCTCCCTTTGCCCGTCTAACTTTCCATTTCATCTCCCCTCTCAACTTATTGAATTTGTCCTGGTTCTCACTTGAAGAATTCATTTGACATGCATCTGACACCTTATTTTTTTTTGTTTAATCTAAATCTCTATCTCCCTCATCATCCAAGGAGCCCTGTTTTTATCTCCCCTACCTTTTGCCCTTGTTGGAATGTACCTAGCCTGTACCTGAAGTATCTCTTCCTTAAAGATAACCCATTGACCATTACAGCTTTTCCTGACAGTCGTTTGTTCCATTTTATCCATGCTGGATCCCTTCTCATCGCATTCATATTAACCCTCTTCCAAGCTGGATGTTCCACCTTATATTCTTTCTTGCTTTGCTGCATAACTAGTCTAAGCCTTATGACATGATGATCACTCTTCCCCAAGTGCTCCCCCACAGATACTTGGTCCACCTCATTTCCCAGTACCAGATCTAACAATGCCTCGTTTCTAGTTGGGTTGAGAACATATAGATCAAGGAATTTCTCCTGAATATATTTTTGAAATTTCTCCCCCAACTTACCCTTTACTCTAATCATATTCCAACTGATATTTGGGTCATGAAAGTCCTTCACTATCATCACTCTATAGTTCTTGCACGTCTCTGTGATTTCTCTGCAGATTTGCTCTTCTATCTCTCTCTCACTAATTGGAGGCCTGTAGACTTCCCCTAGTAACATGATCATACCCTTTTTGCTCCTCAACTCTAAGTAAATGAATTCTGTCCTTGCCCCCAAAGGAGATCCCCGCTTTCCAACACTACAATGTCTTCCCTAATCAGTATTGCCACTCCACCTCCCTTTTTTCCTGCTCTATCTTTTCTGAACACTTTTTGTCCTTCTTTATTAAGTGCTTCTGAAAGTGCCCAAAGAGGCAGAAGATGAAAAAGGGAAACTAAACAATTGTGTCTGTGGTCTGAATGATTTTTCCAGGATGTGTTTATTTTTTTGCTCAGGTCTGCTTTCCTGAAAATTGTTTGTGTTCAACTAAAGATTGTGGGTTTGTAACTCCTCCCACCCCCCCCACCACCACCAACTGGACTTTAAAACTGGACTTTGTGGAGTATGGGAAAGGAACCCCAACCCCCACAGCCAATGGTACTGTGAATGAGAGGCAAAAACTCAACACAAAGCACACAGAGACAGGCTGCATTCCAGTGGGTCAATTTCAAACATTCCAACATCACAACAGAACTGATACAGTTAAAGGACTGGAATTTGGGACATTATCATAACAGTGACACAGCATAACTGCTGTCATGTAACACAATTAAGTAATTGGGGAGGTCATTGTTACAAATAACCGTCCCCAGACCACAGCATTCACTCCTGTCAAGATAGGAGAGAAACCTTTTTCGTGTATATCAGCTCTGGAGCTTGGAATACCTCACCTTGGTGGAGTTCATTGTTCTCAGTCATGGAAATAACATCAGCACTAAGTGGATCTGTCTGGACCAGGCAGGGAACAGAGGAAGGAGATTAAAAGGTGCAAAGTGCTGACCATCCAGCAGGATGGCTTCAGGAGATGTGTTTATGATATTTCAATAAGGATCATCATTAAAAAGGACAAGATCGAAGGGTTTGGCACTGCAGTCAAGAAGAAGGGTCAGGAAAGGTCAACCTGGCTCATGGACTTACAAATTCTCACCGGAAGTTCCAACCGAATGGAGGATTGTAAGTTATCAGTCAAATCCAAGGGGTATTTGGTGCTGAGAGATTAAAGCAATTTTAAGTGTAGCAACCAAATTCTGGGAGGGTTTGGGTTTTGAGTTGAGTGAGTTTCGGGCAGAAATGTAGGGTTTTGCCTGTGGTTTTTGGAAAAAGCGTTATCTTGTAAACCGTTGTGACTTGTGTGTTTGGGTGGGAGCAGAGGTTAAATCGTGGAGGGATTTAAATCGGAGTACAAAGAACAAAGAGCAAAGAAAATTACAGCACAGGAACAGGCCCTTCGGCCCTCCAAGCCTGCGCCGATCCAGATCCTCTATCTAAACATGTCGCCTATTTTCTAAGGGTCTGTATCTCTTTGCTTCCTGCCCATTCATGTATCTGTCTAGATACATCTTAAAAGACACAATCGTGCCCGCGTCTACCACCTCCGCTGGCAATGCGTTCCAGGCACCCACCACCCTCTGCGTAAAGAACTTTCCACGCATATCCCCCCTAAACTTTTCCCTCTCACTTTGAACTTGTGACCCCGAGTAATTGAATCCCCCACTCTGGGAAAAAGCTTCTTGCTATCCACCCTGTCTATACCTCTCATAATTTTGTACACCTCAATCAGGTCCCCCCTCAACCTCCGTCTTTCTAATGAAAATAATCCTAATCTACTCAACCTCTCTTCATAGCTAGCGCCCTCCATACCAGGCAACATCCTGGTGAACCTCCTCTGCACCCTCTCCAAAGCATCCATATCCTTTTGGTAATGTGGTGAACAGAACTGCACGCAGTATTCCAAATGTGGCCGAACCAAAGTCTTATACAACTGTAACATGACCTGCCAACCCTTGTACTCAATACCCCGTCCGATGAAGGAAAGCGTGCCGTATGCCTTCTTGACCACTCTATTGACCTGCGTTGCCACCTTCAGGGAACAATGGACCTGAACACCCAAATCTCTCTGTACATCAATTTTCTCCAGAACTTTTCCATTTACTGTATAGTTCACTCTTGAATTGGATCTTCCAAAATGCATCACCTGGCATTTGCCCTGATTGAACTCCATCTGCCATTTCTCTGCCCAACTCTCCAATCTATTTATATTCTGCTGTATTCTCTGACAGTCCCATTCACTATCTGCTACTCCACCAATCTTAGTGTCGTCTGCAAACTTGCTAATCAGACCACCTATACTTTCCTCCAAATCATTTATGTATATCACAAACAACAGTGGTCCCAGCACGGATCCCTGTGGAACACCACTGGTCACACGTCTCCATTTTGAGTGACCAATCAGGGTGATGTGTGGTGTCCTTTAAATTATTTTAGAGGCCTTTGTATGAGGGTGTTAAGCGGATTTTAATAAACAAATTTGTGGTTCAGCCCAACCCTGTGCCAGTGCAATTTGTCCTTTATAAAATCCTAAAGTCAAAAACCAGCAGTGAGGAGGGGGGTGGCGGGGGGAGCGGGGGTGGAGGGGAGGGGAGGGGAACGGGAGCAGGAACTTCTTACAAAGCAGATCCAGCAATGTTTTATTGGTAGCAGAAAGGGAAACTTTCAGGCAATTTCATGATACAGCTCAATTAATCAGTTGAACTCATTATGCACTTAGACTAGACCAGAAGCTAGCTTTGATGTGTTGCAGTTAAGTACTGCGATTAAACACCCTAAAGGCGAGAATGTGTTAAGGGCAAATAAAACATTAAGAAAGTTATATTCAAATCTTAAAATTATCTTAAAAATCTGGAGAAATAGGCACTTAAGTTCCCATCCTTAAGTGACCCAAAGAACATGAAACTAGTCATTTTTCGAGATGCTTCACATGCTAATCTTCCTGATGTGTATTCTAATGCAGCTGGTTTCATTATATTTCTGAAGGATGAAATTGGGAAATGTTGTCCTTTAGCTTGGAAAGCTGAGAAAATAAAAAGAGTTGTTAAAAATACTTTGGCTGCTGAAACACTTGCTCTTGTTGAGGCAATGGATATGGGGTTCTATTTTTCAAGTAGTTTGAATGTCTACCCATTGCATGTTATGTAGATAATCATGTGTTGTGGGATGATGTGCATTCTACGAAATGTGTGAGTGAGGAAAAGTTAGAGAATAACCTTGCTGGTTTGAAGCAAATACTGGAGAGAAAGGAAATCTCTAAAATTAAATGGGTATCTTCAAGCCAACATATGTCAGATTGTTTCATGAAAAGAAATCCTTGTATGAAGAAATTGTTAATGGTCATAAATGAGAGCTGTCTGAAGAAGTAATGTACAGAATATGGAAGTTTTTAAGAAAGTTAGCTTGAGCATATAAACTCTAATATTTTATTTAAAGAGTGAGAAGGGAGTCTGAGGGAAGCCGAGCAAAAAGGAGAGGGGAGATAGAGTGAGGAAGGAAGAGGGAAGGAGAGAGAAGGAAGAGAGGCAAAGAAAGCAGAAGAAGACCCAGAGGTTGATGGAGGGGGGGGAGAACACTGAGTATGGAGTGACTGGTGCGCAGAGAAGGTAGTGTTGCAGGGTAGATCGCATGTTCCTTACCGAACTTGCTGGATTTTACACCCATTAACTTCAATGGAAACTTAGTCTCATTCTGTGATTCTCCAAACTGGGTTTCTCTCTCTGCACCCCCTCCAGCTGATTTATTTTTTTGGTTAAAAGGATGTGGATGTCACTGACTCGGCTTAATGCCCAGTCGATAAATGTGCAAGCCTAGCCCACTTTGAATTACCATCTCATGTTACAACCACTTCATGCTAGTACTTTGAAGGCTGCACTTGCTGACTTTGTCAGGGCAGGGGTTGCACTTCCCTGATATGTGCCGTTGCACTGCCTGTGAGGTCAAAGCCAGCGACGTCGGAGACAGCGGCCTGCATTAAAGATGGCACAGCTCCTTGCAGAGTCCTCCCAGGTCTGTGCAGAGGGGCTTGGAGGACAGAGAGGGGAGGGTACCTCTTGACAGGTAGGGCCTCTTTGGCATCGCAGCTTGTAAGAGGTGAGCCTGTCGCATTGGCAGCAGCAATCAATCATAGAATAGAATCACAGAATAGTTACAGCACAGAAGCAGGCCATTCAGCCCATCATATCAGCACCAGCTCTTTGTAAGAGCAACTTACCTAGCCCCACTCCCCTGCCCTTTCCCATACCCCGCAAATTCTCTTTTGAAAGCCAGAATTGAATGTACCACACAATGAGTTTGTATATAAATTATGTGTTTATCACTTTGCATCTAGATGGTTAGTTTTGGAGGGGGATTATTTTCCACTATCGGGTGTCAAGGTTTTTGGCTTTCCTGGGCTTCAGAAAGACCTGCCATTTAGCCTTAGAGCCCACATTAAAAAAAAGGTTAAATCTAAATCCCACTGAATTGTTTGCAGGCCAACACACAACATCGCCCCGTTCTGTATAATCTTTTCCACTGTATCACTGTAAGATTACTAAAAGGTTACTTTAGGTTACTAAAAGTTACTAACCAGTATACTAATACAGCTATTATAAATGAACAACTAACTAATTATCCTAAACAAACATGTAGCTTTATTAGAACCCTTCTTTGCAGTATGGTAAAGTGGAAAAACTTAGGAAATAGGGCATAGTATGGACAAAAACTTGGGAGGTGATGTAGAATAACGGTCTGAAAGGTCTGAGATTTGAGACAGTGACAGAATCCTCTCCCACTGTAGTGGCAATGATGTTATAAATAAGGAATACAATGGCTTTCAGAATACTGTAGACACTGATCAAAGTACTGTACAATCAATACACAACACACAACATCCCAAAGTGCAGTAAAACAGTCTTGAGAGAGACACTCTCACATTTGGAGTTTATTTACTGAATTGACACAGTTAAAGAGGACAGTCACATCCCAGAGTGCAGTAAAACAGTCCTGAAAGAGACACTCTCACATTTGGAGTTTAATTACTGAATGGACACAGTTAAAGAGGACAGTCACATCCCAGAGTGCAGTAGAACAGTCCTGAGAGAGACACTCTCACATTTGGAGTTTATTTACTGAATTGACACAGTTAAAGAGGACCGTCACATTCCAGAGTGCAGTAGAACAGTCCTGAGAGAGACACTCTCACATTTGGAGTTTAATTACTGAATGGACACAGTTAAAGAGGACAGTCACATCCCAGAGTGCAGTAAAACAGTCCTGAAAGAGACACTCTCACATTTGGAGTTTAATTACTGAATGGACACAGTTAAAGAGGACAGTCACATCCCAGAGTGCAGTAGAACAGTCCTGAGAGAGACACTCTCACATTTGAAGTTTAATTACTGAATGGACACAGTTAAAGAGGACAGTCACATCCCAGAGTGCAGTAGAACAGTCCTGAGAGAGACACTCTCACATTTGGAGTTTAATTACTGAATGGACACAGTTAAAGAGGACAGTCACATCCCAGAGTGCAGTAGAACAGTCCTGAGAGAGACACTCTCACATTTGGAGTTTAATTACTGAATGTCCACAGTTAAAGAGGACAGTCACATCCCAGAGTGCAGTAGAACAGTCCTGAGAGAGACACTCTAACATTTGGAGTTTAATTACAGAATAGTTACATTGATCTGAACGACGTCACTGAAACAACATGAGATCTCGAAATGGGTCTAATTGTGTTTGGAAGGCCAACCTCATTGCTGGGAGAATTAAAGTTCTAATTTCATTAGTTAATGAATGTCATCAGAATTGTGCAGTCTTTTCAGCTTGCCAGTTCAATCTAAGAAGTAAAACTATTCTATTGCAACACGGACTGAGCTCAATGTTGTAATCTGTTTGTTCAATTAAAAAACCAGTTTGAACAATGTGGTAATGTCATTGTCCCGGTGGAGATTCTACAGGGTATATATTGCAGGCTTTGGGAATGTATCACCTCAGAGTTTAATACAGAGAGATTGTCTGCAGCACAAAGGGACACATCACTTCACATAGAAAATGATTGAAGCATTCAGCAGTATCAGAAAGATATATTACCTGCTCCTCGCTGTCATTGGTGTTCCTGGTAAGTGACTGTAACTAGTGCAAATCTGTGCGTGAGCTGCTCTCTGGTTTTACTGTGTGACTGATAATGTTACATGCTGAATCAGTGCTCACCACGATATAGACACCGGATCAGTGTTATCATTTTCTTACGTCAAATATCCTGAAAAATCTCTGTGGTTTTATTCTAATTACTCAACTGATAATAAACTTCAGGTTGTAACTGACAGGCTGTCTGAATTCTCAAGTTATTGTATTCAGTGGAGTATCGTGTAATGTTCAATTAGACCTCAGTGAAAGCAACTCTGAACAAAGGTGCTCGTGGATGTATCAATTAGAGCAGGTTGTCCAAACCTTTTCATGTGAGGGGCCAAATTACAATTTCTGTCTTACAAAGGAGGCCAGTGTGACAATTTTGCAAAGATAAAGGCATTAAAAATTATCTTACTATTAATCAATACAACAACAAATGTGCATTTTTATGAAGATGCTTTAGATTAGAATGTTAATTTATTGACTTACTTTCTCATCACTATGTTGGACATTGATTTAGTGGAATACCTGGCATTTTGTGTTTGCACAGGTAGTCAATGTTTGCTGACGTATTTGTTGTAGTGATGCGGAGTATCCTGGATTGATGTCCCTGTGTCAGGAGCAATCTTGATCACTCTCTCTCTCCCTCTCTCTCTCACTCTGTCTGTCTATCTCTCTCACCCTGTGACCCCACTGTCTGTGTTTCTGTGTTTCCCTCTTTCTTTGTTGTTCCCCACTCTGTGCTATCCTTGATCTCTGTGTCCCCCTTTTTCTGACCCCCTTTCTCTCTCTGACCCCTTCTTTCTCTCTCTGTTCCCTGTTTCTCTCTTTTCTGTTCCCCTCCTCTCTCTTTTTGTTCCCCTCACTCTTTCTGTCCACCCTCTCTTGCCCCCTTTTTGTTCCCTCTCTGCATCTATTCCCCACTCTCTCTATCTGTCACCCTTCGCTCTCCCTGTGCCTGCAATCTCTCTCTGTCCCTCCTGTATCTTTCTCTATGCCTCCCCTCTCTGCCCCTCTCTCTCTCCTTGTTGCCCCCCCTTTCTCTCTGTCCATTTCTCTCTTTCTCTATCCCCCCTCTCTCTCTCTGCCCCCCATTTCTTTGCCTCCCCCCTCTCTCTCTCACTCACCCCTCTCTATCTGACTCTGTTTCCCCCTTTCTTCCTGACAGTTGCTGGGAGCGTGAGCACTCAGCAGAGCAGCTTTTTGGTTGGTCAGTTTTTTAAAAAAAATAATTGCCCTGTCAGTTTCACAGCTGACAGGTTGGGAGAGGGAACAGCGATTTCCCAACTTCGGCCAGATTCGGGATTTTCCAGCAGGATTTAAAAAAAGTGAGAATCTGCCGGAAAACCCAGAATCTGTCTGAAGTTGGGAAATCGCTGTTCCCGATGTCTGCACCTGTCATCTGTGAAACTGACAGCACAATGTATTATAAAACTCGTCTGAAAGAAGAAGAAAATGTACTTTACCTCTGAAATACATCTGCGAGGCAGATGGAAACCTTTCTCGGGCCGGAATAAAATAAACTGAGCCACTAACTGGAGTGGAATACCTGAGCTCAGTGCCTATGTTTTACTGGGAGCATCCGTCACTGCAGAATCGTAGCGAGTGAAACACCGATTTGCTTTCACTTCTTACAATTTAGTAACAGTATTCACTGCTCATGATGGAGTCTCCTGGACATTGGGAGAGGAGCAGTTACAGACTGCATCATTACTTTGCTGAACTCCTCAGTTCAGTCTGCAAGTGTAACCCTGAGCTTCCAGTCGCTTGTCCTTTTATTTTTACATCCCACTCCCACTCTGACCTCTCTATCCTCGGCCTCCTGCACTCTTACACTGAGGCTGAATGAGGAACATTACCATATCATTATTTATGTATTTTATTGCCTGTCGGACTCAGCACTGAGATTAGAAACTTCAGATTATAACCATTGCTCCCACTTTCTTGGACAGCCTGTGCTGGTAATGGTGTTTGGTTACAGCAGAGTCACTGAGAGTGGAGGGGGTCAGGACTGTTGCTTGGGGTGGGGGTCCCCTATTGGTACACAGCTGGCAGGCTGGTCCACACCCCTGAGGTCTACCCACCATTCTCTATCACTTTTCAGGACCACTGGAACCTTCTCCTCTTTGCCAGATTTTCCATCATTCCCTCTCCCTCTGTTATTCTGCTGTAACCATGTACACCTCCTCTGGACCCATCCTCTGTTTCTGTAATTGTTCCATTCACCTTGCACCATCATCCCTTTTCTCATTGAATCACTCCTGCCCTCCACCCGATTACAGACCTTCCCCTTTGTTCTTTCCTCCCCCTATATCCCACTTTTCACCAGCTCTATCATTGCTTTAAAACTGTTAATCTCTAATATCTCCCAGTTCTGATGTAAACCTATCAGACTGAAACATTAACTCTGTTTCTCTCTCCACAGATACTGCCTGACCTGCTGAGTGTTTTCAACATTCTCCTGTTTTTGTCAGATTTACAGCAGTTTCAGTATTTTGTTTTTGCTCCAATGTTTAGGCCTGGATATTAACAGGGGTGAGTGATATAGGTGGGGAGCAAAGGTTCAGAGTTCAAACTCCACAGACTGTCTCTTTTATCATTGACAGGTTCCTCACCCTGGCTTCCAGTGTGACAGGGAGGCCTCTGGAGCAGGCCTCAGGACCAGGGTGATCCAAGTTCAAACCCCAGGGTAAGGTGGGGGTGGGTGTGGGGGGAGACAGCTCCCTGATATCGGGGGCCGTCTAGTCACCAACTCCAGAGGGGGATAGAGTAGTGACAACTCCAATCACTGGGCTGTCGATTCCCAACTCCAGGGAGGGGTCTCCTATCCTGCAGCATGGTCTGAATCTGGAGATAGGAAGGAGGAGGGGTGTGTCTGATCCTCAACTGAGGGGAGGCATATCCTATTCTGGATTTTAATCCCAGTCCAGGTAGGGGGAGCAAGCGGGGCGAGTCTTTGCTCCAAAGCATGATTGGGGAACCTGATTCCCAGGGCTGCTGATCCTGGGAGAGTGCTCCGAGCCCATCAGGTGTTCGAATCAAGGAGGAGAGTCTGATCTCACTGCAGTCGTCATCCTGGGAGTGTTGGGGTCTGATCCTCGGGTGGAGGGGCGGGGAGGGGTGTGTTGGATACAGGGATTGATGAGGTCCGATCCCATGCGTGGTGACATACAATTCATGTGTTTGCTGTCCGATCCTGGAGGGTGCTGGGTCTGATCCCGGAGGATGGTGAGGTCCGATCCAGAAGGGTGATGGGGTCTTTTCCCGTAGGAAGGTGGGTCTGATCCCGGAGGGTGGTGGCGTCTGGTCCTGGAGGGTGTTGGGGTCTGATCCCGGAGGGTGGTGGGTCTGATCCTGGAGGGTGGTGGGTCTGATCCCGGAGGGTGGTGAGGTCTGATCCCGGAGGGTGGTGGCGTCTGGTCCTGGAGGGTGTTGGGGTCTGATCCCGGAGGGTGGTGGCGTCTGGTCCTGGAGGGTGTTGGGGTCTGATCCCGGAGGGTGGTGGGTCTGATCCCAGAGGGTGGTGGCGTCTGGTCCTGGAGGGTGTTGGGGTCTGATCCCGGAGGGTGGTGGGTCTGATCCCGGAGGGTGGTGGGTCTGATCCCAGAGGGTGGTGACGTCTGGTCCTGGAGGGTGTTGGGGTCTGATCCCAGAGGGTGGTGGGTCTGATCCCGCGGGGTGGTGCAGTGTGATCCCAGTGGGTGATGGGTCTGATCCCAGAGGGTGGTGGGTCTGATCCCGCGGGGTGGTGCAGTGTGATCCCAGAGGGTGGTGGGTCTGATCCCGCGGGGTGGTGCAGTGTGATCCCAGTGGGTGATGGGTCTGATCCCAGAGGGTGGTGGGTCTGATCCCGCGGGGTGGTGCAGTGTGATCCCAGAGGGTGGTGGGTCTGATCCCGCGGGGTGGTGCAGTGTGATCCCAGTGGGTGATGGGTCTGATCCCAGAGGGTGGTGGGTCTGATCCCGCGGGGTGGTGCAGTGTGATCCCAGAGGGTGGTGGGTCTGATCCCAGAGGGTGGTGGGTCTGATCCCGCGGGGTGGTGCAGTGTGATCCCAGTGGGTGATGGGTCTGATCCCAGAGGGTGGTGGGTCTGGTCCTGCAGGATGGTGCGCTGTGATCCCAGGGTGGGGTGTCTGATCCTTGGGAAGTGGTCTGATGCTGCAGGGGAGCACAGTTCCAATCACCAACTCTGTGTATCTTTGTGGAGTGGGTTATAACAGGGAAACCTGATTGGGCAGAACTAAACCTTTAAAACAGATTAAATCAGAGACTTCCAGACTCATTACAATATTTAAATTACCAACCCGCGTCCTGGGAGCATTTGTCTGTCCGTCCCCATCCCGATTCCGTTGAACCTGGAACTGAGGCCGGTTGTTGATGGGTTTGAGATTTTTACATTTTAATCTTTGACCCGTTCTGAACCCAACAGTGCTTGGTGCTAAAATCCTGCCCTTATTGTCTGGGTCAGACACGGAGTATGTTTGATCAGTAATTTCCAGTCTCTTTTCCCTTCTCTCTCTTACAGTTAATTTACTGGCGATTGTGATCCTGTCCTGGGGAAAGTGCGGACTCTCCACCTGTACCACTCGCTACCTGGTGGCCATGGCAACTGCGGATCTACTGTTTCTTGTCACTGATGTCATGCTGAGGCGGATCAATTATTATTATTTCCGGGGATCTTTCTTGGACATCAGCTCTGGGTGTAATGTTATCGGTGTCCTGATTCGTACTGCTACAGACTGTTCTGTCTGGTTCACCGTCACTTTCACCTTTGATCGATTCGTGGCCATTTGTTGCCAGAAGCTGAAAACAAAATATTGCACCGAGAAAACTGCAGCTGTGGTTCTAGCAACAACCTGCATTCTGCACTTTTTAACAAACGTCCCCTTCTACTTTATATATGAACGTGTAGATATAATCCGCAATGTACTGGGGGACTGTTATTTAAAGCCAAGCTATTTTATTGAGCCCAGATGGTTGGGATTTAACTGGTTTGATGCGATTTTAACCCCATTGCTCCCATTCACTTTAATTCTGCTGCTCAACGCTCTGACAGTCAGACACATTTTAGTGGCCAGTCGAGTCCGTAAGGTACTGAGGGGTCAGAGCAAGGGAGAGAATCACAGTGACCCAGAGATGGAGAGCAGAAGGAAGTCTGTGATTTTACTTTTCACCATATCCGGCAACTTCATACTTCTGTGGCTGGTGTGTCTTATAAATTTCTTCTATTATAAGATTACAGGAAAAGTTACGGATAGAAGTAATAATTCTGAATATATATTTCAGCAAGTTGGATTTATGCTGCTGGCTTTAAGTTGCTGCACAAACACATTTATTTATGGGATGACTCAGTCCAAGTTCAGAGAGCAGGTCAAGAGTGCGGTGAAATATCCAGTTACATCAATTATTCAATTAATGACTAAACAAAACAACTGAGAGCAGCTCAGAGGCGGGTCCCAGTGTTTCCAGTCCTATGAAGGTAATATTTATCCCCAACAGGCAAGAGGAGATTGACAGCTGGATGACCTGGAATACACTGGCAGAGGGGCGGGATGGAGGGGTGGTGATGTCACACAACTAAAAGAGCATGGGAGTTGCAGGCAAGAAGTGACCTTTGGCAGATCGGATAGAGATGGGGTGGGAGGAGAGTCAGAGAGCCTCCTGCAGGACAGGAGGAGTAACAGCAACTGCAGTCTCTCCTCCACTTCCACCAGTTTCATTTTCAGCTCCTCACATCTGCCCAGAAAACTTGTTCTTATTGTCATGACCGAGTGACGAAGGTGTCTAGGGCTCCCCTCTTGGCCTTTTCCTGGTTTGGACGTAACAGGGTTTAACTTTTAAAACACAGTGTTTTTAGCTTCCCCTCAATGAGTCCTTGCTCACTGGAATCAACCAGACTGCTTTTCTTAGGTTTAAACAAGAAAAGTGTAAGTTTCTTAACCTTAAATCTCTAACTCAGTTAAAACTACTAAAGATACGTGACATGACCACACTAGTATTCATACGTGATAAACAGACACAAATAGATACAAAGGAGGAGTAAGAATTAAAGGGGGGAAGGTTTGAAGTAGTAGATGGAATTCAGTTACTGGTTTTGTGTTGAATGTAAAGTCTTTGACTGAAGTTAAGTCTTGCAGTTCTTGTTGGGGCCCAGTGCACACTTTCAAATTTGTTTCCTTTAACCATAAGGCTGCAGAGTCTTCTGTCCTGAGGTTTACGTTACTTATGTGGGCCCCTGGAACTTTGTCTGAGAGAGAGAGAGAGAGAGAGAGGCCTTGCTTTTCTTTGGTCTTCAAAACGCAGTCTGTCTCAAAACTTTACTGTGAGCACAATTCAATAAACTCCCAGGTTGACCAGCAGGTTAGACATGTGACTAGCTTTTTGCTTGAAGCAGCATCGCCTGCTAAATTTGTTAATTCTTCAAAGCTCGCCAGACACATTCAGTGGTGGGGAAGAAGGGGGGGGCGGGGTTTGGGTGTGGGGGGGGGGTGGGGTTGGAAGGCCGGTGGTGTGAGGTGGGAGTGGGACGGTGGAATGCTGGCTCTTACAGATTCAATGACTCTCAGTCATCACCATTGACAAAACCCATCTGGCTAATTGAATCCGGGAGTACTTGCATTGTCTCTCTGGGTAACCTTCTCTCAGAATGCAAAGGTGCAGCCATGTTTTCAGCCACTGCTCTGCTGTCTTTCTTAAACAAGTCATGTTCAATGTCCAGTAACAGTTCAAAATAGTGTTCCATATGACAAAATTAATGTTTCCATTTGGCAGGTGTGCTTTCCGTCACACCTCCACATCCGGCCGAATGAAATGCGACATTCGGGGAGCATTTCATTCTAAAATAGAAAGAAGAGAAAGTACAGGAAAACACACATGCTTTTCCTCATTTATCATCATTCATTCAGAAATCTTAAAATTGTGACAGCCTGTCTTTCCCTTGCAGCAGTGCTGCTTAAACGGCCGCTTTTCTTGAGGTGTGTCCGAGATAGTTATGTGTTGTCCAAATGGGTTTAAAGTTTCTTCATTATCAGCCTGCAATACATTGGGAATGGGTGTCCCAATAAACATGTGATTTGTGTGGAGGTTTGCAGTTTGCACATTTCCATGATTGTCTAAGGTGCCTTTGTTCCTGTTGAGATTTGCAGGGGGAGGGTTAGACTTAATTAACCCTGGTTTGGAGTTCTGCTCATGAGAGTTGGCAGTGGTTGGATCCATTCTGAACTCCCTTTCAGTGCTTTGATGAGTCATGCAAGTGCTTTTCACTTTAGGGGATGGTTGGTTCCCTTTTCTCCAGACTGTGGGGGGATGATTCTTTGCTAATCTTCCCTTTGTACTCTGGGACACTCCTGCCTGCAGATATTTGTCCAGATTTTACTGCACTTCCCAGCTTTGACTATGTCAGGCATCACCCTCACAGTTTCTCTGCCCTCTTCAGGACTTTCTTTGTCCTTGAAGGTTTCTGTAAATGCTGTTAGCAACTGTGGTGGGGTGCTTCTGGTGTCTGCATTTACACAGGAAGATGTAGGGTCTAATTTTCGAGAAATTTCGGGATTGGCTGATCGCACAGTCAGGGTTTCCA
The DNA here is from genome assembly GCF_036365525.1 of Heterodontus francisci. Classification (NCBI taxonomy): domain Eukaryota; kingdom Metazoa; phylum Chordata; class Chondrichthyes; order Heterodontiformes; family Heterodontidae; genus Heterodontus; species Heterodontus francisci. Next base: position 13,734,532 of record NC_090398.1, on the reverse strand, counting down.
TTTGGGAATCCTCCCAGATCTCCTGCAACCTGTCCCCTTTGGCCCTTTTTCCCCTTTCCTCTCTAACTTTTTGCCAGCCCTGTGCCTCTCTGCCCCCTTTTGGTCTCGGAAGGGGTTCCTTACAGTTCACCAGCCCTCTGCTGGAGGGGCCTCCAAATGCCAGTACAGGACTTAGGGTTGCAGATTCTGCGGCAGGTGGGTTTTCCCCCCAACCTGTTACATCTGGCAACTCCTACAGTACTCCACCTTTGTGGAGTTTTGGCCAGTCAAACCACTTTCTTACTAGAGCTTTGGTCTTTTGTATACCAGCACGTACCACCATTGTAATCTCATGGCCCATTCTTAATATTTCTCTCCGGTACAACTGTGGCGCCACTAACCGGTGAACTACCGCCCACCCTTTGCTCTCAGGTCTTTGAGGAGAACTCCACTTCCTCATCAATACCTCATTCTTGAAATCATAGCAATCAGGGACTCCCTCTGCTTCACTTTCAGACTGGGCAGCCTGTGCTAACTCTTTCAATACTGGGTCGGCTCGCTGAGCCTCAGCTAGGGAAGATCCATTTAATCCATTCCTTGGGTCTTCTAATTTTTCAAAGAAAGTTTCAGACAGACAGACCTCATGGTCATCTATCTGCAGTGCCAATTCAGTCTGCTCTGGGGGAGCTGGTTTGGCCATGGCCAGACTCAATATACATTCAGGGGAACTGCAGGGGACCATCTCCTGCTATTGTCCTGTCCTGTCTCCTGCCATTGCCCTGTCTCTCTGACCTCCTTCGGTCTCTCTTTCATTACTGGGGAAGCTACTGCCGTCACCCCTGCCAAATCATTACCTCGGAGCAGGTCAACTGTGTCCACAGGCAAACTAGGGACAATCCCTAAGGTCACCGGCCCTGAAACTAGGTCGCACTCCAAGTGCACCCGGTGTAAAGGTACGGGAGTACGCTGCCCTCCAGTATCATTCTGGTATTTACTGCATTCTCTGGGGTAAAGGTCAGGACTTTTCCCAGTAAAAGGGATCTAGTGGCCCCTTGTCCCTGAGGATTTCTATGGGCTTGTTTACCCCACTTGAGGGGTTACTCACCCTTCAGACACAAAACACTGATAACCTTTAGGAATCCTATTAAATTTTCCCGCACTTGCAGCAGTATGTTTTCTGGGTCTTGCTATTGCTGCAGTTAAAGCCACAGTTTGTTTAGCTGTGCTTTCCATCAGGCTCCTTTCTTCTTCACTGAGCGGGTGTACTCTGATTAACCCTAAAGTTTTTTCCCTGTAGTTTCCAGCAGTCAGCTCTTCGATGACCTGCCTTATTACAATGGAAGCACATAGATTTCCGGCTCCCACTCCTACTTATAGCGCTATCCTTTTTGGTTGGGGCAGGGGCCCCCGTTTCTCCTGCTTTTCTCCCTCTCCCAGGACTGCTTGGGCTCTTATCACCTTCCCACCCTTTGTCACTTTCGGATTTATGGGGGTGACGAGGAAAGGTTTCCCCCTGGGAAACCGACTTGTAATTTAGAACAAACTCATCAGCCAGAACTGCGGCCTGCCTCACTCTCTGTCCTTTTTATTCCTCCCCAAGGGTCTTTATGGAGAGTGGGAGAGAGTTTAAAAATTCCTCCAGCAAAATCACCTCTCTGAGGCTTTCACAGCTGGGCTGTACTTTAAGAGCCCCCAACCACTGGACAAAAGCCAGCTGCTTACTTCTCTCAAACTCTAAGTAATCTTGATTAGCTTGCTTCCTGAGGGTTCAAAACTTCTGGCGATAAGTTTCCAGTACTAGCTCATATGCCCCGAGGATAGCATTTTTTTTGTCAGTTCTGCTACGACCGACTGCTCCAATCAAAGCCCCCAATCAAAATATACAATTGTGATTGTGGTGGGGGAAACGCACTGTTAATTCAATCCCGTCCCTCCACAGATCACCTAACATATCATTTTAAACTTTCCAAATGAAAGAACGACTTGGCCAAGTTGTGCCATCTATTAATGCCCGAATGAGGCTCACCAAACCAGGTGTCTTTAAATCAACAAGTTAACTGTTTAATTAGAAAAACTAAATTCTTAAACGCTACGAAGATATAAACAACGTTAAAAATAGAGAAAAAAGAGTCCTTGCAAATTTACGCTCCTGCCGGATGTGAAACCATCCAAGGTTGCTTTAAGTCCTCACAGCCTTCTGATGGGGTACAAAAAAGACCCTTCAATAGTAAAACAGTCCGTAGTCTAATCTGGAAGTCGAAATTGTTGCTTTCCTTCTCCAGTCACAATCTGGTGGGAAGTTCTTCTGTTTGGTGAGGTGTCCCAAAGTCGAATAGATGGATGCCACTCACAGTCTTTCTCGGTCAGGTTGATGAACAGTCTGGAATGGGTAGGTACTCAAAGAACTTCAGCAGTAGAAGTCTTCACATAAGGTCTTCCGTCAGGGGTGCAACAATAGGTCTTCTTAGGTCGTACAGCAGCAGTATAGCAGTAGACAATTTGTTCAAATTTCAGGATTTCTTAAAACACAGGAGACAGCATGAACCACACTTGATGCAGGGCTTCTTCAGAGACAGGAGGTAGTAGGGCTCTGCCATATTTGAAATACATCGTTTCTTCTCAAGAGATGATGATTACTTTACAGAAAGTTAATCCTTTCTCTGGGTCTTCTTCTGATCCCAAGGCAGGTCAAAAATCAAATTTCAAATGCCTGCTAGGTGTCTCAACTCACTGGCTTTTTACCATTCCAAACTGAAACTTCCTGATACAGGACAATGCCCAGTCAGAAAGTCTCTCTTGTCACTCAAAGAGTAGCTCTGAGGTCAAACCTCTTCTTTGAAGTGACTTGCTTTCCTGTCCTTTTCCAAGTTCAGTTTCTGTTCAACCTCCTTTCAAAACATCCATAGAGTTCAGCTATTGTTGAACCTCCTTTCAAAATATAAATAAAGCTCAGGTGTCTCAATGTCCACTGAAATCCTTTTCAGTTTTTTTTTTAAACACAGAGAATCCTAAGTTTCAATACAAAAACAAAATTCTTGTAACAACCTTCAAAGGTCAATGCACATGCACCCCCTGGTCCTTCTGGCCCTGAACGTTCTTTAAAACTGTGCCATTCAGTATATATTGCCTCTCCCCATTCATTCAGCCAAAACGCATCACCTCACAATTGTCAGTATTAAATTCCATCTGACACCTCTCTGCCCATTCTGCTGGCCTGTCGATGTCCAGTTGCAGGTGATTCATATCATCCTCAATGTTTACCGCACTTTGAAGTTTGGTGTCGTCAGCAAATGTTGAGGTTCTACTCTGTATTCCACGTCATTTATATATGGCAAAACAAGCAGTGATCCCAGCAATGAACCTTGGGGAAAACCACTGGCCACCATCCTCCAGTCTGAAAAGAAAGCATTTACTATGACTCACAGTTTTCTGTCCTTAAGACGATTTTGTTTCATCCAATTGGACACTGACCCTCCTATTCTATGAGTCTCAATTTTGTTAACCAGCCTTTTATGTGGTACCTTATCAAACGCTTTCCTAAATCCGTATAAACAACATCCACCACATTCCCTTCACCAACCTTCTTTGTTACTTCATCAAAAAATTCAATTAGATTTAATCAAGAATGATATGCCTTTGACTATGCTTGCTCTCCTTAATTAATTCGAACCTCTCCAAGTGTCTGTTGATATTTCTGCTGATTATTGTTTCTAAAACCTTATCCACACTGATGTTAAACTAACTGGCCTCTAGTTTTTTGGGCTGTCTTTGTACACTCTCTTGAATGAGGGTATCACATTTGCCACTTTCCAATCTTCTGGCACCTCCCCCGTATCCAGGAAAGATTGGATGATTATGGAAACCATACTGCTATCTCCTTCCCCATTTCCTTTAGCAACCTGGAATGCAAGCCTCTGGATCAGGTGACTTATCTACTTATCTACCCTAAGCACAGCAATATCTTTTTAGTACATCTCCCCTTTCAATTTATGTCCCATTGCCTCTACCCTCTCTGCTTCTACTGATATTTTTCAGTTTAAATTTTCTTACTGAACATATATACAAAGTACTCATTAAGTATATTAGCCTTGCCCAGTGCCTCTAAGCATATATTACCCTCTCTGTTCCTAATAGGCCCCATTCCCCTTAGTACAAGCTTACTATTAACATGCTTGGAGAAGATCTTTGGACTCCATTTTATGTTGACCTCCATTCTATTTTCATATTCTCTCTTTGCCAGTCTTATTTTCCTTTCATCAGATCCAGAAATGTCTCTTTTCTCACCTCCATCCCCCACCAGGATGGTTTAAGGGCTCTCCGCTTCTTCCTGGAACAGAGGCCCAACCAGTCCCCATCCACCAACACCCTCCTCCGCCTGGCTGAACTTGTTCTCACATTGAACAACTTCTCCTTCAACTCCATGCATTTCCTTCAAGTAAAAGGTGTCGCTATGGGTACCCGCATGGGTCCTAGTTATGCCTGTCTTTTTGTGGGATATGTCGAGCATTCTTTGTTCCAGTCCTACTCAGGCCACCTCCCCCAACTCTTTTTCCGGTACATTGATGACTGTATCGGTGCCGTTTCCTGCTCCCGCCCCGAACTAGAAAACTTTATCAACTTTGCTTCCAATTTCCACCCTTCTCTCACCTTTACATGGTCCATCTCTGACACTTCCCTTTCCTTCCTCGACTTCTCTGTCTCCATCTCTGGGGATAGGTTGTCTACCAATATCCATTATAAGCCCACTGACTCCCACAGCTACCTCGACTACACTTCTTCACACCCTACCTCCTGTAAGGACTCCATTCCATTCTCCCAGTTTCTCCGTCTCCGACGCATCTGCTCTGATGATGCTACCTTCCATGACGGTGCTTCTGATATGACCTCCTTTTTCCTCAACCGAGGATTTCCCCCCACTGTGGTTGACAGGGTCCTCAACCGTGTCCGACCCATTCCCCGCACTTCTACCCTCACCCCTTCCCCTCCCTCCCAGAATCGTGACAGGGTTCCCCTTGTCCTCACTTTTCATCCCACCAGCCTCCATATCCAAAGGATCATCCTCCGCCATTTTCGCCACCTCCAGCGTGATGCCACTACCAGTCGCATCTTCCCCTCCCTTCCCCTGTCAGCATTCCGAAGGGATCGTTCCCTCCGCGACACCCTGGTCCACTCCTCCATTACCCCCACCACCTCGTCCCCGTCCCAGGGCACCTTCCCTTGCAATCGCAGGAGGTGTAATACCTGCCCATTTACCTCCTCTCTCCTCACTATCCCAGGCCCCAAACACTCCTTTCAGGTGAAGCAGCGATTTACTTGTACTTCTTTCAATGTAGTATACTGTATACGCTGCTCACAGTGTGGTCTCCTCTACATTGGGGAGACCAAGCGCAGACTGGGTGACCGCTTTGCGGAACATCTCCGCTCAGTCCGCAAGCAGGACCCTGAGCTTCCGGTTGCTTGCCATTTCAACACTCCCCCCTGCTCTCATGCTCACATCTCTGTCCTGGGATTGCTGCAGTGTTCCAGTGAACATCAACGCAAGCTCGAGGAACAGCATCTCATCTACCGATTAGGCACACTACAGCCTGCCGGACTGAACATTGAGTTCAATAATTTCAGAGCATGACAGCCCCCCACTTTACTTTCATTTTTAGTTATTTTTTCCTCCTTTTTTTTACATTCCTTTTTACATTTTTTACAATCTTTTTTTGCATTTATTTCATTTCATCTTAGTTTGTTCAGTTTGCTTACCCACTGTTTTTTTCAGGTTGTTTTTCTTCAGGTTTGCACTTGCTGCTGTTCAATATTCAGTATATTCACACCTAATCTGTACTAATGCTTTGTCTTTCAACACACCATTAACATATTGTTTGCCTTTGCTCCGTGACCTTTTGGTCAGCTATGTGGCCTGGTCCAATCTGCACCTTCTCCTTTGTTATCTCTTGCTCAACCCCCACCTCACTTGTTTATAATCTGTGACTTTTCTAATATTTGTCAGTTCCGAAGAAGGGTCACTGACCCGAAACGTTAACTCTGCTTCTCTTTCCACAGATGCTGCCAGACCTGCTGAGTGGTTCCAGCATTTCTTGTTTATGTCTCTTTTCTAGTTGGGCTGAGAACATATCGATCAAGGAAGTTCTCCTGAACACATTTTAGAAATTCCTCCTCCAACTTACCCTTTACTCTAAAATTATCCCAATAGATATTTGGGTAATTGATGGATGGTGTTGTCGACAGTGCTATCAATCGGCACTTGCCTTTCAATAACCTGCTCAATGATGCTCATTTTGTGTTCTACCAGTGCCACTCAGCTGCTGACCTCATTACAGCCTTGGTTAAGAGCTGAACTCCAAAGCTGAGGTCAGAGTGACTGCCCTTGACATCAAGGCAAAAACATTTAACTGAGTATGGCATCAAGAAGCCCTAGCAAAACTGGAGTCAATGGGAATTAGTGGGAAAGTTCTCCGCTTGTTGGAGTCATACTTAGCACAAACGAAGATGGTTGTGGTTGTTGGAGGTCAATCATCTGAGCTCCAGGACATCACTGCAGGAGTTCCTCAAGGTAGTGTCCTAGGCCCAACCACCTTCAGCTGCTTCATCAATGAACCTTCCTTCAATCATAAGGCCAAAAGTGTGGATGTTCGCTGATGACTGAACAATGTTCAGCACCATTCGCGACTCCTCAGATTCTGAAGTAGTCCATGTCGAAATGCAGCAAGACCTGGACAATATCCAAGCTTGGGCTGATAAGTAGCAAGTAACATTCACGCCACACAAATGCCAGGCAATGACCATCTCCAACAAGAGAGAATCTAACCATCTCCCCTTGATATTCAATGGCATTACCATCGCTGAATACCCCACTATCAACATCCTAGGGGCTACCATTGACCAGAAACTGAACTGGAGTAGTTATATAAATACCGTGGCTACAAGAGCAGGTAAGAGGCCAGGAATTCTGCAGCGAGTAACTCACATCCTGACTCCCCAAAGCCTGTCCACCATCTACAAGGCACAAGTCAGGAGTGTGATGGAATACTCTCCACTTGCCTAGATGGGTGCAGCTCCAACAACACTCAAGGCGCTCGACACCATCCAGGACAAAGCAACCCGCTTGAATGGCACCCATCTGCAAACATTCACTCCCTCCACCACCGATGCACAGTGGTAACAGTGTGTACCATCTATAAGATGCACTTCAGCAACTCATCAAGGCTCCTTCGATAGCACTTCCCAAACCCTCGACTTCTACCACTGAGAAGGACAAGGGCAGCAGATGTATGGCAATACCACCACCTGCAAGTTCCCCTCCAAGCCATACTCCATCCTGACTTAGAACTATGTCACTGTTCCTTCACTGTCGCTGAGTCAAAATCCTTCAAATTTCTTTCAAACAGCTCCCCCATATGGACTGCAACGGTTCAAGAACTCACCATCACCTTCTCAAGCGCAATTAGAGATGGGCAATAAATGCTGGCCTAGCCAGTGACACCCACATCCCTGGAACGAATGGAAAAAAAATTCTATTCAATCTCCCATCCATCTCATTTTTCTAAGGAGAACAAACCCACCTTTGCCAAGCTACCCTTGTAACTAAATTCCTCCATCCCTGGAACCATTCTGGTAAATCTCCTCTGCACTCTCTCAAAGACCAGAACTGGATGCAATACTACAATTGGGGCCTAACCAGAGATTTGTAAAGATTCAGCATAACTTCCCTGCTTTTGTACTCAATGTCTTTATTGCTGAAGCCCAATATCCTAGATGATTTACTGACCAATCTCTCAATGTGTCCTGCAACCTTCAAAGATCTATGCACATACATCCCCTAGTCCCTCTGTTTCTGTACATTATGAATATATTTCTCTCCCTATTTGTTTTGCCAAAATGTATCACCTCACACTTGTCAGTATTAAATTGTATCTGCCACCTCTCTGCCCATTCTGCTAGCCGATCAATGTCCTATTGCAGGTTGTTCATATCATCCTCATTGTTTGCCGTACCTTTGCGTTTTGTGTCACCAGCAAATTTTGAGATTCCACCCTGTATTCGAAGATCCAAGCCATTAAGAATCATAGAATCATAGAAGGTTTAAGGCAAAGATCTCCCCTCAGCCTTCTCTGTTCCAAGGAGAACAACCCCAGCCTATCCAATCTTTCCTAATAGCTGCATTTTTCCAGTCCTGGCAACATCCTCGTAAATCTCCTCTGTACCCTCCCTAGTGCAATTACATCCTTTCTGTAATGAGGTGACCAGAACTGCACACAGTACTCAAGTTGTGGCCTAACCAATGAGTTATACAGTTCCAGTATAACCTCCCTGATCTTGCATTCTATACCTCGGCTAATAAAGGAAAGGATTCCATATGCCTTCTTAACCACCTTATCGACCTGTCCTGCTACCTTCAGGGATCTGTGGACATTCACTCCAAGGTCCCTCACTTCCTCTACACTTCTCAGTATTTTCCCATTAATCATGTATTCCTTTGCCTTGTTTGACCTCCCCAAATGCATCACATCACACTTCTCCAAGTTGAATTCTATTTGCTACTTTTCTGCCCATTTGTCCCGACCATCAGTATCTTCCTGCAGATTACAGCTATCCTCCTTGCTATCTATAACATGGCCAATCCATGTGTCGTACGCAAACTTCTTGATCATGCCCCTACATTTACGTCCAAATCATTAATGTAAATCACAAAAAGCAGGGGACCCAGTACTGAGCCCTTCAGAACGCCACTGGAAACAGCCCTCCTGTTCCAAAAACAGCGGTCAACAATTACCCTTTGTTTCCTGCCACTGAGTAAATTTTGTATCCACCTTGCCGCATTTCCCTGGATCCCATGGGATTTTATATTTTTAGCCAGTCTGCCATGTGGGACCTTGTCAAAAGCCTTGCTAAAATCCATGTTGACCACATCAACTGCACTATCCTATCTTCCTTGTTACTTCTTCAAAGAATTCGATCAAGTTCGTCAAGCAAGATCTTCCCTTAACAAATCCATACTGACTATCCTTGATTAACCTGTGACTTGCTAAGTGACAGTTTATCCTGTCTCTCAGAATAGATTCCAATAATTTGCCCACTACAGAGGTTAGACTGAGTGGCCTGTAATTATTTGGTCTATCCTTCACTGCCTTTTTAAACAGAGGTACAACATTAGCAATTCTCCAATCCTCCAGCACCACACCTGTATCCAGTGAGGACTGGAAAATGATGGTCAGACCCTCTGCTATTTCCTCTCTTGCTTCTTTTAACAGCCTAGGTTACATTTAATCTGGCCCTGGTAATTTATTATCTTTCAAGGATGCTAATCCCATTAATAATTCCTCTCTCCCAATGTTGATCACATCCAAGACTTGACACTCTTCAGCCTTAATTACAATATTTGCATCGTCCCCCTCTTTTGTGAAGACAGACGCAAAGTATTCATTAAGAACCATACCAATATCTTCTGCTCCGACACATAGGTTACTTTTTTGGTCTTTTATGGGCCCTATTCTCTCCTTAGTTATCCTCTTACTCTTAATGTATTGATAAAACATCTTTGGGTTCTCCTTTATTTTGATTTCCAATATTCTTTCATGCTCTCTCTTTGCTTTCCTAATTTCCTTTTTG